>NC_136057.1:1607069276-1607294849 GCF_964261635.1 Lissotriton helveticus
GTGGACAGTCAACTGTCAAAAGGCATTTGATGACCTGAAGCAGACCATGTGCACTGCACTGATTCTGCAAAGTCCTAACTACTCTAAATAATTCTTTGTCCAAACAGATGCTTCTGAGTTGGGGGTAGGGGCTGTGCTGTCACAATTGAATGATGAAGGTCAGGACCAGCTAGTAGCTTTTATTAGCAGAAGGCTGACCCCTAGAGAGAAACATTGGTCAGCTATTGAGAGGGAGGTCTTTGCTGTGGGTTGGGCTCTGAAGAAGCTGAGGCCATACTTGTTTGGCACTCACTTCACTGTTCAGACAGACCATAAGCCCCTCTTATGGCTAAAAAAGATGAAGTGTGAAAACCCCAAACTTTTGAGGTGGTCCATTTCCCTACAGGGGATGGACTATACAGTGGAACATAGACCTGGGAGTAACCATGCCAATGCAGATGGACTCTCCAGATATTTACACTTAGAACATGAAGACTCAACTGATCAAGGTTAGTTTAATGTCCCTGCGTTGGGGGGGGGGGGGGTTTGTGTAGGAGAGTATGATCTGCTTACTACATTTACCCCCACCTTTTGCTGTATTTCACTGATTTATCGACTTTAGTCTGGCTGGGGCCCTACTAACCAGGACCCCAGCCTAGCTGCTTCCTCTCTAAACTGATTGCATGTACATTAGGTACACTTCAGATTGGTTACTGGTTTACCCTTGTGAGTCCGTAGTATATGGTACCTTAGGTACTAAGGGCATAGGTACCCCAGAGGCCTACCAGGGGCTGAAGTATGTATTATGCCACTCCTGGGAAGCCTTCCAAAATGGCACCACAGTTCTGCTACTGCAGCCTGTGTAAGGTGGTACTTGTACCCCTTACTTAGATATAGCATATATATATATATATATATATATATATATATATATATATATATATATATATATATCTTTTCACCAAAAATGAATATGTCTGCACACGTCCAGTTGCTTTTTTAAAGGGGTTTATTCAAGAGACTCAAGGAGCCCCATTCACCTACGCGTTTCGACCGCAGGTCTTGTTCACAGTGTTTACCACTGGTCCATTTTCACTTTCCATTATTTATAATCTCACTCCCAATCAGCTCATAATGAAGCATCTTGGGATATGTAGTTTTACAATTTTGACACAAATAAAACGTTCCTACTTTGCAAAAACATTAATTATATCTTTCTGTAAATGATATTTTCTCATAATGTTGTAAGAAAAAAGTGGTTAATTCATAGAAGGTTTTCTGTAAATATACAAAATTCGGTTCTAAACGGAAAATTGTTTTTCCTAGACAACACCATGTTGCTTTAGACCGTTACATAGTGCACTATTTTCCAAGCAATTGATTAAATAATGTCACTAGGGTACATCTTCATTCTAGGCTAAGTGCCATAGTTCACCTTCCTTTGATATTCCCACATTTCATAGGTTAGTATGACGGGCTCAGTGCCCATTTTAGAGTTATGAGAGAGTTATAGTACAAAAAGATTATTAAACTAGAAGGGATATTTTTCATAAAGTTTCAAAAGTTCAATTCTGAATTTCTCATATCTATTTAGGGTTCCCAATTGTCCATTCAAAGTTACTAGAGATGAACATACATCTCATCATCCATGTTCAATCCTCTCGGTGCCTTAGTTTGAAACCGTATGATTAGACGTGACTCTAATCTCCTCAATTGCAATTTCCGATTACCACCTCTTTCATGTGGGAGTATTGTTGCTATCCCACTATACCGTATGTCCTTCCAGGTTTTTCCACTATGCATCGCCATATGCTTTGCTATGGCATACGACATGTCCCCATTTTGGATGGCTCGGATGTGCTCCAGGATTCTCTTGTGTAATGGGCAGGTCGTCATCCCAATATAGTTCTTACCACAGGCACAAGTGAGAATATAAACTACATAAGTTGTCTTGCAGGTTATAGTTTGTTCTATATTAAATCTCTTTCCTTGTGGATCCATTAAGGATTTGAGGGATGAGCCTACTGTACATGCTTTACATACTAAGCATTTTGTGAAGCCTTTTTGTTGAGTAGTCAACCAGTCCTCTTTTTTCTTCATTTTGAAGTGACTGTTCACTAATTTATCTTGCAATGATGGTGGTTTTCGAAAGGTTATTAAAGGATATTCACTCATTTGTTCACCGATGTCAGGATCTTTTCTGATGATATGCCAATATTTGTTAAGGATTTTTCTTACGTTCTGGCTTTCCTTGCTGTACGTCATAATCATTCTGATCGGCTCTGGTTTAGATTCAGATTTCAACATTCTTTTATCAATCAGAGTTTGTGTTCTGCTGAGTTGTCTCGCCTTTAGTTCTCCCTTTTTGACGTCTGCATAGTTATATCCTCGTTTCAAGAATCTTTTGGTTGTCTCCTTATATTTTTGGTTCATTTCGTCAGGATTGGACCAATTCCTCTTCATGCGTACGAATTCCCCGTATGGTATACTCTTTTTTAAAATCGTGGGATGAAAGCTTTCACCATGCAGGACACTATTGGTTGCAGTCTTCTTCCTATGCACAGTTGTTTCCAGTTGTCCATTTTCAATGTATACCCTTGTGTCTAGGAACACCACTTCTTTTTCGTTGATCACTGAAGTGAATTTTAGTCCCAGATCGTTGGTATTCAATTCGGTTAGATATTGATTGAATTCGATTTCCGTGCCATTCCAGATTAGGAACAAATCGTCAATAAAACGTAGCCAGATTACTATTTTTGACGTGAAAAATTCATTTTCTTCTTTCCAGGCTACTGTTTTTTCCCAATAACCCATTGCTAGGTTCGCGTAGCTGGGAGAAAATGCCACGCCCATGGCAGTCCCACATTTTTGGATGTAATACGTTTTATTAAAAAGAAAGACATTGTTGTTTAGACATAGTTCAGTCATTTCTTTTATCATTTGCCAATGTTGGAACTCTTCCAATGGTTTCTGTTTCAGGAAGTAGTCCATTGCAGTAAGTCCCATATCATGTGATATTGATGTATATAAGGAGACTACATCAATGGTAGCCAGTTTGTATTCGTCTACCCAGGAAATATTCATCAGATTACGTAAGAAGTCTCCTGTATCTTTGAGATACGATGATAAAGTTGGGACAATTGGTGCCAAAAAAGAATCAACATAGATGGAAAGATTCTCATATAGTGAGCCACAGCTTGCAATTATGGGTCTGCCCGGTGGTTTTTTCAGAGTCTTGTGCACTTTTGGCAAAAAGTACATAGTGGGCATCACAGGGTCTTCATTTGTTAAAAATTGCACTTCCTGATTTGTCAGGAGCCCCATATTTTCCCATTTTGTCAACTTCAGATTAAATGTGGTTATTAGCTCATTGATCGGATTTTTTCTCAATTTCTCATAGTTCTTATTGTCGGTTAGTTGACGCATGGCTTCTTGTATATAGTCACTTTTGTCCATTAGGACTATATTCCCGCCCTTGTCTGCAGGTTTTATTTTGAGTAATTCATCTTCCATCAAAAGTCGTAGGGCATTTCTTTCTGGTATTGACATATTTTCCTTTTTGCCATTATGTTTGATTTTTTTCATTTTTTCTATGTCTGCATTAACCAAATCAAAAAAAATATCAATTTTGTTTCCTGGGTGTAGCGTAGGACAAAATCTCGTTTGTTTCTTGAAATTGGTTTTGAGGCGTTGATTCGTTGCCTGCCCCATGTCAGATAGTATTTGACTATCTGTAAAAGTTGATTCATCAATTTCATTTGCTAGTTCGAAGGCTGTTCGCATTGCAGGGATTTCACTGATTGCAATGTGGGTTGCATTGCCAACATTCTCATTGGAAACGGAGGTACCAGTTGGTTGGTTTTGTTTTTTGAAGTATTTGGCTAACTTCAATTTTCGTGTGTACTTGTAGGGGTCGATTTTAGTCTCTGCTGGATCATAATGTTTTTCCGGACAAAACGTTAGTCCTTTATTCAATAAACTTTCCTCTGCTCTTGTTAGCACATGTTTAGAAAGGTTTATTATCAGGTACGGGTCTGGTTCTTCATTAAGTTGTATTAATTTGTGGTTCTGTTTCGTAGGGTATATCCCTTTGTTTTTGCCAGAGCCTCTTCTGGTTTTCCGTCGTCTTGCTTCTTTTGGCTTTGTTGGCCCCTTCCCTTTTGTTTTGTAGTTGTTTGTTTCTGGCCTCTTCCTCTCCCTCTCCCTCGTCCCCTTCCTCTTCCTCTCGCTTGTTGTTGTTCTAGATAAACCATTTTTACCTCTTCTAAAAAAGGGGTCCTTGTTCCAGTTGTATCTTGATCCTCACTTTCTCTCCAATCTGTGTCTGATTCACTTAGAGTGGTATTTACAATTTCAGTTTGAGGTTGCGATTTAAGTTGGAGTTTTATCTGTTCAAATTTCTTTGCAAAGGTTAAAATTCTGCCGCATGAGTAGTCTTGTTCATCTCTTCTATATTTCCGTTCTTTTCGCTCTTCTACTTCATTTTCATGCTTATCTAAATTAATTTCCATATCTTTTCTTAGCTTCTTGGTTTCCTCTTCTTTACCCTGGGAGGTGATTAAGGATTCTATTTCAGATATTTTCTCATGTAGTTCTTCTATGTCAATTTCTGCATGTTTCACTATGATTCTTAGCATGTTGGCAGAGCATTGCATATTGTTGTTACCCCATTCGACGAGCATTTCAGGGCGTGTATCTGGGTGGTTCGGGAGGGTGTATATTCTTAAGCCTCTTGGGACCATTTTACATTCCAAATATTTCCTTAATGTTAAAACTTCCCAACTTTTGGAGATTTCTTTCTTGAGCAACCTTTCAAGTTTCACAAATAATTGTTTTAATGTCATTGAATTCAGATTAGTTTCCTCTGATTCTTTATTAGTATTATCAGCGGTATTTTCTGCTTTTTTCCCTTTCATCACCAATCAGTGAAATCCCTGCAATGCGAACAGCCTTCGAACTAGCAAATGAAATTGATGAATCAACTTTTACAGATAGTCAAATACTATCTGACATGGGGCAGGCAACGAATCAACGCCTCAAAACTAATTTCAAGAAACAAACGAGATTTTGTCCTACGCTACACCCAGGAAACAAAATTGATATTTTTTTTGATTTGGTTAATGCAGACATAGAAAAAATGAAAAAAATCAAACATAATGGCAAAAAGGAAAATATGTCAATACCAGAATGAAATGCCCTACGACTTTTGATGGAAGATGAATTACTCGAAATAAAACCTGCAGACAAGGGCGGGAATATAGTCCTAATGGACAAAAGTGACTATATACAAGAAGCCATGCGTCAACTAACCGACAATAAGAACTATGAGAAATTGAGAAAAAATCCGATCAATGAGCTAATAACCACATTTAATCTGAAGTTGACAAAATGGGAAAATATGGGGCTCCTGACAAATCAGGAAGTGCAATTTTTAACAAATGAAGACCCTGTGATGCCCACTATGTACTTTTTGCCAAAAGTGCACAAGACTCTGAAAAAACCACCGGGCAGACCCATAATTGCAAGCTGTGGCTCACTATATGAGAATCTTTCCATCTATGTTGATTCTTTTTTGGCACCAATTGTCCCAACTTTATCATCGTATCTCAAAGATACAGGAGACTTCTTACGTAATCTGATGAATATTTCCTGGGTAGACGAATACAAACTGGCTACCATTGATGTAGTCTCCTTATATACATCAATATCACATGATATGGGACTTACTGCAATGGACTACTTCCTGAAACAGAAACCATTGGAAGAGTTCCAACATTGGCAAATGATAAAAGAAATGACTGAACTATGTCTAAACAACAATGTCTTTCTTTTTAATAAAACGTATTACATCCAAAAATGTGGGACTGCCATGGGCGTGGCATTTTCTCCCAGCTACGCGAACCTAGCAATGGGTTATTGGGAAAAAACAGTAGCCTGGAAAGAAGAAAATGAATTTTTCACGTCAAAAATAGTAATCTGGCTACGTTTTATTGACGATTTGTTCCTAATCTGGAATGGCACGGAAATCGAATTCAATCAATATCTAACCGAATTGAATACCAACGATCTGGGACTAAAATTCACTTCAGTGATCAACGAAAAAGAAGTGGTGTTCCTAGACACAAGGGTATACATTGAAAATGGACAACTGGAAACAACTGTGCATAGGAAGAAGACTGCAACCAATAGTGTCCTGCATGGTGAAAGCTTTCATCCCACGATTTTAAAAAAGAGTATACCATACGGGGAATTTGTACGCATGAAGAGGAATTGCTCCAATCCTGACGAAATGAACCAAAAATATAAGGAGACAACCAAAAGATTCTTGAAACGAGGATATAACTATGCAGACGTCAAAAAGGGAGAACTAAAGGCGAGACAACTCAGCAGAACACAAACTCTGATTGATAAAAGAATGTTGAAATCTGAATCTAAACCAGAGCCGATCAGAATGATTATGACGTACAGCAAGGAAAGCCAGAACGTAAGAAAAATCCTTAACAAATATTGGCATATCATCAGAAAAGATCCTGACATCGGTGAACAAATGAGTGAATATCCTTTAATAACCTTTCGAAAACCACCATCATTGCAAGATAAATTAGTGAACAGTCACTTCAAAATGAAGAAAAAAGAGGACTGGTTGACTACTCAACAAAAAGGCTTCACAAAATGCTTAGTATGTAAAGCATGTACAGTAGGCTCATCCCTCAAATCCTTAATGGATCCACAAGGAAAGAGATTTAATATAGAACAAACTATAACCTGCAAGACAACTTATGTAGTTTATATTCTCACTTGTGCCTGTGGTAAGAACTATATTGGGATGACGACCTGCCCATTACACAAGAGAATCCTGGAGCACATCCGAGCCATCCAAAATGGGGACATGTCGTATGCCATAGCAAAGCATATGGCGATGCATAGTGGAAAAACCTGGAAGGACATACGGTATAGTGGGATAGCAACAATACTCCCACATGAAAGAGGTGGTAATCGGAAATTGCAATTGAGGAGATTAGAGTCACGTCTAATCATACGGTTTCAAACTAAGGCACCGAGAGGATTGAACATGGATGATGAGATGTATGTTCATCTCTAGTAACTTTGAATGGACAATTGGGAACCCTAAATAGATATGAGAAATTCAGAATTGAACTTTTGAAACTTTATGAAAAATATCCCTTCTAGTTTAATAATCTTTTTGTACTATAACTCTCTCATAACTCTAAAATGGGCACTGAGCCCGTCATACTAACCTATGAAATGTGGGAATATCAAAGGAAGGTGAACTATGGCACTTAGCCTAGAATGAAGATGTACCCTAGTGACATTATTTAATCAATTGCTTGGAAAATAGTGCACTATGTAACGGTCTAAAGCAACATGGTGTTGTCTAGGAAAAACAATTTTCCGTTTAGAACCGAATTTTGTATATTTACAGAAAACCTTCTATGAATTAACCACTTTTTTCTTACAACATTATGAGAAAATATCATTTACAGAAAGATATAATTAATGTTTTTGCAAAGTAGGAACGTTTTATTTGTGTCAAAATTGTAAAACTACATATCCCAAGATGCTTCATTATGAGCTGATTGGGAGTGAGATTATAAATAATGGAAAGTGAAAATGGACCAGTGGTAAACACTGTGAACAAGACCTGCGGTCGAAACGCGTAGGTGAATGGGGCTCCTTGAGTCTCTTGAATAAACCCCTTTAAAAAAGCAACTGGACGTGTGCAGACATATTCATTTTTGGTGAAAAGATTTTATGTAGGGATACGTTCATCCCTGCTGTCTGGCACCGACCGATATGGCGTGCACCTTCTAAAGAACGTATTGGTGGCAAATATATATATATATATATATATATATATATATATATATATATATTACCTATTGGCGGTCGCCAGTAGGTAGTTATAGTTAGGATTGTTTTCCATAGGAAATCCGCAACATTCTATTGGGAATAACTTTGGCGCCGGTGGAAAATTCTTCGCGAATATATATATATATATATATATATATATATATATATATATATATATATATATATATATATATATATATATATATATATATATATATATATATATAGACACGTATAAACCTATTAGTCACTCCTATGGCAGGCCTTGACAATCCTGAAGGCAGAGTGCTTGGTTTAGTGTGAGAGGGTGCCCAAGCATGAGCTGAGCCCCTCTGCAGCTTTCGGAATCCCTTCATTATAGCTGTTCTATGATACAGCCATGCCATATACTCTTAAGTGCATAATAACCTTGCGGTAAATGCTAACTTTGGAATAGCTGCACCTGCACAGGGCCGCCAAACCCCAGGGGCCACCACACCAATATATATCCTTAATATAATAATCCTCTGAGGATAGATACATATTTGCGTGGCGGCCCCAGTGGCAGGGATTTGGCGGCCTCCGGCTCTGTTCCACTTCCAAACACCCTGACCCCCTTCCTGAGCTCCAGGGGGGCTCCGCCCCACAAGGACCCCCTCTTCCGGGGCCCGCTACCTACGCTCCCTGCCCAGGGCCACCATGAGCCTAGAGCCGCCCCTGATAGCTGCATCAAAACATGTTGCGTTTGGTGTCAAACACTTTGGAATCCTACCCCCTACCCCCGGTTCTGGCGGCAGGGGTAGAATTCCACCCTTCTAGAGGGAGAAGACATGTACACACTTACTTACCCGGTAATAGTTACAAAGAGCCCCAGCATCACAAAATGGATGCTGCTGCCACAGACACGAGTCTGACCTCCTGCTGCTGGACGAAACTCCGGCAGGGGAGGCCTGGACAATAGGTTTCCTATCCAGGGAGGTGCCAGCACCTCCCCAGACAGGCTTTAGAGTATTGGGGCTGGGTGGGTGCATTCACAGATTGCTTTTCAGACACTGCCTGGGGCACACAAGGTGTCCCTGTGCATACCCCAGTTTAAACCGGTTGCTGGGGCACGCAGCCCCAGCTCTGGTGCAAAACTGGACAAAGGGGAAGGGGTGTAACCACCCCCTCCCCAGGTCCTCCCATAGGTGGGACCTTAGAGTTAGTCCAACCCCTAAACTTAGTATAAGTATAGGAACCCAGTTCCTAGGACTTTAGATTACCCTGGACAAAACTCTGCAACATATATCTTGGACTTTCGACATTCTATTTCGACTAGAAGACTGAAGAAATCTCCCTTGGGGTCAAGGAGTGACCCCCCTGTTCAAACAGGCACCAAAGAAGCATCTTGCTGGTCTGCATTTTCGAGGCTCCCGAAGAATCTCCGAGGCCAACACGAATCCCCAGCAAAGCTGAGACCTGTAGCCATCACGAGAGACGTGGGACCGGAACTCCTGGACATCCAGCACATTTGCTAGTGCTTCAACTTCCCGAGCTTTCCCGAAGTTGTGTATTGGGCTACTTGTAGTCCAAGCTCTGAGCACATTTTGCACTGAAGCTTGGTGGCCTACACTCCACGAGTGTTCCGTGGGCCCGCTTCCTGCATTTCTTCTCAAGTCCCCTTCGCAATCCCTGGTCCGTCAACTGGTGGGTCCCCACGAAGGAATCTCTTTTGTTTCTTGGGCTTTCCTGGTTGCTCCAGACGTGCCCTAACTCCCTTCCAAAGGGTGAAGCCCTCAGACCTTGCTGGTCTGCACTGAAGCCAATCTTTCCATTCTGTGTGGGTTGCTGTTGCCAAGGCTTGTTGGGTCCAATCCGGATACCGATGCTGCAGCACTTGACATCAGACGTGGGACAGCTTGAATCCAGGTCCTGGTTGTCGTCAACGCCTCCTGGACCTTGTGGCTGAAGAGTCAAGCTTCACTTACATCACCTAAAATCACCGAACATCAACTGGCATCTTCTTGTCGCCTTGCTGGTCACTGGCTAATAACCCAGATGCTGTCCCCTCTGCTTTCAGGTTCTTCAGATCTCTGATCCACCGTTGGATCCATCTGGACACTTTTCATCTGGTTGCCTGCAGCCCTTCTTTGCAGCTCTCCAAAGGAAACAACAACGAAACCCAACACGAAAAGACACCTATGCACCTGGTTGAGGTAACACAAGTACTTTAGTGCTCCCGTGGTTCTTGACTCTCGAGTGTCCAGTACTGAAAGGGTTTTACCGTAGTCCACTCCTAAGTGTCCTTATTCTTTAAAATTCTAACATTAACTTTCTCCATAGAAGTCAATGCTGATTCGCGGCTGTGTTTAGACACTGCACACGTCCCCGTGGGTCTCCTGCGTCCCTACCTTGGGTGGTTCCTGGTTGGCCTGCGGTTCTACAGGCCCTAGGCCTTGTCTCTATGCTCAGAGTGGTACTTATCTTGTTGTTATGAAAGAATGAAACAAAAAAAGTAGACCAACTAGGTAGTGTGAAGAGCATATGTTTATTCCACCTGTCGATGGGCTTATGGTTACATGGAATCTGATAGATTACCTGAGCGAGTGTTTGCTCTTAGCCTCGACTGAGACGCTACCCGCGGGCTCCCTGACCTTTTTGGCAGTCTGCCTGGACGTATTCACTACGTGGCCGGCAATTTTAACTATTCCGGTCTTTTCGTCTACCGAACAGAACGACGGTGGAAATGTACCCACCTTGTCCGGTTTAGACGACCAAGATTATGTATATAGAAGCAAGGATTTCTCAAAACCTGATCCTCGGATGAGGATCCCAAAATACTCCTGCCTACAGCACTACAAATGAGACAACCCAGTCCTGATGATGGTCCACATTTTATAAGGACCGAAACGTCGTCGACTTCACAGCGCAAATTATAGGCGCATCTAGTTGTGACATCAAAATTACTATGTGTATTATATAAAGTCGTTTTGAATACTTGTCACTTGTTGAGCTAATCACTGTATTTATCACCTTACTCACTTGCGCCGTTTAACGCTGTTCACTCACTCTCACTTACGTCGCCACTCTTCCACTTGTAAATATTGAGCACCAAGTTTTATTGGTTGTCGTTTGAATTTTTCCAATTACGTGCTGTATATATTTCTTGTGCCTTGAATTTATTTTCATAACTCTTTGATTATCAAGAAACTAAAGATCATTTTTGGATTGAAAAACCTGTGAATAAGTGTCTCCTTTTTCTAACCTTTGTAATGCCTTGTGCATGCAATATAAACTGTCTCGTTCAGTCATACCTATTGGGATAATGTATTTGCTTTGAAGATTACCTTAGCAGGCACATGTCTGTTGGTTATTACCCTCCTGGATAAACCTTTGGTATAGAAGATTGTGCTTGGGGCAATGGGTCAGCCCACTTCAACAATTAACTCTACGGGGTGTAAGTTACAACATTTTGTGCAATTACATGTGCAAATAAACCTGAAAATGAGTGCTCTTCATTAGCAGGTCTAATGGGCCATTTCATTAGTTGTCCATTTTCTCATTTTGTAATGAATATGTCCCTCTTCATTAATTTACTTCTACATTTTGTTTAGTGGCCAGCAACTTCCTAGGCACTGCTACTAGGCGGCTTGTTTGCTGCTCATTAAATTTGCAGAGTGCTACATCCTGTTGAGCCACTGCTTCTAAAGGAGGTGGCCATATTGGAATTGTATTCATGCACACTATATCAATGTTATACTGTTTCAGGATGGCAGCCACATTTAGAAGCAACATGTTGGTCACCTTGGATCGGTATAACATTGATACACTATGCACAATGTTGTTCCAGGAGAGATGCCCAGAGAGATATTTACTGAGCAGTCATCTAGGAAGATAGTGTATGAACTTATTACCATTCCAGGTTTGCTGACTACTGCTTTGTCTTTTGTTTTAAACTAATTTATTTTTGCCAATACATGTCCACTATGTTGTTTTTTTCTACTTCTATTACTTTATTTATTCTGCATCTTGTTGGGTTCTGTGAGTGCTTTGTTCTGGATACCTAAGTGGGTGAATCTAAGAATGAGCCGGTGGGCGGACGTGAGTCCAAGAATCAGTAAAATAATACGTGTGTGATGCGTTATTGGGTGTCCACGCGCTGCAGGCGTTTACAACAGGTGTTTAATTACACGCCAGCCCTATTGGTAATGTTAGTTTGACTCCTCAGTTCAACGATAGCACGAGGCTCGAGTATAGACGAACCTGCCAATGAGGTGCCGCCTCGGGCTGCATAAGGAGAGTCTGGAAAAAGCATCTGTGCCAGGAAGCGCCCGGGGCGTGTCCCAGACAGAAGGAAGCGCGCCCGGGGCCGCCGCTCATGTTTGAATGGCAGCGAGCGGCGCCGATGATGGAAATCAAATTAGGGAGGCAGATGGTAAAACATTAGCGTCGAATAAAGGGGGCCTTTATTTGAGCAAATCCAGCGAGCAGTCTCTGTGGAAGAGCAGGGCTGCTTGCACTGAGAGGGGAAGGGAACGAGGCGGGTAAATAAAATAAATAATAAATAACTTTGTTGTTGGTGGTGGAGATGTGTCCTAATGTCTCTCTGTGCAAGCAGATACATGCAGCGACAAGATGAAGGACATGCGAAAATGTGAACAAAAAAACTGCAGCCTGGGGAGTGGGGTGTTCAAGTGCCTCAACTGAAGACCACTATGGAGTAAAGCAGGGCCTACGCTGAGCCGGCTGTAGGAGGCAGGGCTGGGAGGGCCCCTGCAGTGTTGGGTTTTGCTGCTGGGGGGGGGGGGGGGGGGGGGGGAGGAGTGGAGCAGCTCTGAAGGGAGGTGCTCCAGGGAGAGGCCCTTTTGAAATCAGGGTTGTCGCGTGGAGCCCGTTTGAAGAGAGGCCCCGCGGTGTGGGGTTCCTTAGGAGTGAGGCCGTGTTACAGGCAGAGCTTTAAGTGTGGTGCTGAGCACTGGCAGTTCTAACAAGAATATACAATGCAATAGGTCTCGCATTGACGCGAGTTTGAGCTATTGGCATTGCAAATAACAATGCCTTTTATTTTTCTTTTATTTTTAAAAACATAAATAAAAGGCATTGTAATTTACAATGCCAATAGCTTAAACCCGCGTCACTGCGAGACCTATTGCATTGCAAATGCTTGTTTAACTTTGCATAGGTGCTATAATATAAAGCAGGCAGTCTAGTAGTGCGTACTGGAAGGGCAAACTTCCAGGACAAACCCTGTTAGACCCAAGGCCCAACCTTACATTATAGTCTGGGAAGGCGGGGTGTACACCCTAGAGAGCGCAGCAAGAGAGAGGCTGCTCCAGGAAGCGCGCGCACCATGCGCTCTAGTCTGCGACTGCCAGAAGGTGGAGGCTGCCGGCTGACACTCTGTGTGCACACCACTGGGGCGGGGTAGGGGTCAGGGGCTCCCGGCTGCACTGAACGTGCACACCACAGGGAGGGGGGGGGGGAGGCCTTCGGTCTGCAAATGAGGATGCACACCACTGGGATGAGGAGGGGGGCACAAGGCTGTGTGCACACCAGCGCACTGCTGGGGCGAGGGGGGGTGTGAGGCGGGTTCACACAGGTGCGTGCACACCACTGGGTGGGGGCAGAGGCTCCGGGTTGCACTGAACGTGCACACCACTGGGGGGAGGAAGGGACAGAGGGCTGCGGACTTGACTGAGCATGCACACCGCTGGGGCGGTTGAGGGCAGCAGAGGGCTGCGACTAAGCGTGCACACCGCTGGGGGGGGGGCGAGGCTACAGGCTGCCACTGAGCATGCACGCTGCGGGGGGCAGAGGCTGCAGGCTACCACTGAGGGGGCAGAGGACTGCGGGCAGCACGGAGCGTGCACACCACTGGAGTAGAGGGGGCAGAGGGCTGCGGGCTGTCACGGCATTGCACGTGCACACCACTGGGGAAGGAGGGCTGCAGGCTGGCACTGAAGGTGCAGTTTGCTGGGGGCAGAGGGTTGCGGGTAGCACTGAAAGTGCACACAGCTGGGGGCAGTGGGCTGCAGGCTGGCACTGAACGTGCACACTGCTGGGTGTCGGGGCGGAGAGGGTTGCAGGCTGCCAATGAGCTTCCACGCTGCTGTGGGATAGAGGGCCGTGCATGCCGGTGGGGGAAGCAATTGCAAAAACAACAAGTGATGGACTGAATGTGGATCAATGTCACACACTCCCCCAGTCAAAAGATCTGGGCCCAAATCCATCGTTTTTTTGCACTCCACACCACCCTGGGTTAGACAATGGCGATATGCAAATCAGCTCTGACCCTGTTGCCCCATGGGAACAGTCCAGTCCGAACTACAAAAGCCATGTCCTTCCCAGAACGGAATCAAGCATCCGAGGACCGGACCGGTTTCGAGGTAACACCTCTCTTCAGCCCGGCTAGCTTGACTCCAAGTGGTGTGGAGTGCCTGGGACCCACGTCTGGGCATCCCCAGCGCACTTAGGGCGGCAATTGCAAAAACAACAAGTGATGGACTGAATGTGGATCAATGTCACACACTCCCCCAGTCAAAAGATCTGGGCCCAAATCCATCGTTTTTTTGCACTCCACACCACCCTGGGTTAGACAATGGCGATATGCAAATCAGCTCTGACCCTGTTGCCCCATGGGAACAGTCCAGTCCGAACTACAAAAGCCATGTCCTTCCCAGAACGGAATCAAGCATCCGAGGACCGGACCGGTTTCGAGGTAACACCTCTCTTCAGCCCGGCTAGCTTGACTCCAAGTGGTGTGGAGTGCCTGGGACCCACGTCTGGGCATCCCCAGCGCACTTAGGGCGGCAATTGCAAAAACAACAAGTGATGGACTGAATGTGGATCAATGTCACACACTCCCCCAGTCAAAAGATCTGGGCCCAAATCCATCATTTTTTTGCACTCCACACCACCCTGGGTTAGACAATGGCGATATGCAAATCAGCTCTGACCCTGTTGCCCCATGGGAACAGTCCAGTCCGAACTACAAAAGCCATGTCCTTCCCAGAACGGAATCAAGCATCCGAGGACCGGACCGGTTTCGAGGTAACACCTCTCTTCAGCCCGGCTAGCTTGACTCCAAGTGGTGTGGAGTGCCTGGGACCCACGTCTGGGCATCCCCAGCGCACTTAGGGCGGCAATTGCAAAAACAACAAGTGATGGACTGAATGTGGATCAATGTCACACACTCCCCCAGTCAAAAGATCTGGGCCCAAATCCATCGTTTTTTTGCACTCCACACCACCCTGGGTTAGACAATGGCGATATGCAAATCAGCTCTGACCCTGTTGCCCCATGGGAACAGTCCAGTCCGAACTACAAAAGCCATGTCCTTCCCAGAACGGAATCAAGCATCCGAGGACCGGACCGGTTTCGAGGTAACACCTCTCTTCAGCCCGGCTAGCTTGACTCCAAGTGGTGTGGAGTGCCTGGGACCCACGTCTGGGCATCCCCAGCGCACTTAGGGCGGCAATTGCAAAAACAACAAGTGATGGACTGAATGTGGATCAATGTCACACACTCCCCCAGTCAAAAGATCTGGGCCCAAATCCATCGTTTTTTTGCACTCCACACCACCCTGGGTTAGACAATGGCGATATGCAAATCAGCTCTGACCCTGTTGCCCCATGGGAACAGTCCAGTCCGAACTACAAAAGCCATGTCCTTCCCAGAACGGAATCAAGCATCCGAGGACCGGACCGGTTTCGAGGTAACACCTCTCTTCAGCCCGGCTAGCTTGACTCCAAGTGGTGTGGAGTGCCTGGGACCCACGTCTGGGCATCCCCAGCGCACTTAGGGCGGCAATTGCAAAAACAACAAGTGATGGACTGAATGTGGATCAATGTCACACACTCCCCCAGTCAAAAGATCTGGGCCCAAATCCATCGTTTTTTTGCACTCCACACCACCCTGGGTTAGACAATGGCGATATGCAAATCAGCTCTGACCCTGTTGCCCCATGGGAACAGTCCAGTCCGAACTACAAAAGCCATGTCCTTCCCAGAACGGAATCAAGCATCCGAGGACCGGACCGGTTTCGAGGTAACACCTCTCTTCAGCCCGGCTAGCTTGACTCCAAGTGGTGTGGAGTGCCTGGGACCCACGTCTGGGCATCCCCAGCGCACTTAGGGCGGCAATTGCAAAAACAACAAGTGATGGACTGAATGTGGATCAATGTCACACACTCCCCCAGTCAAAAGATCTGGGCCCAAATCCATCGTTTTTTTGCACTCCACACCACCCTGGGTTAGACAATGGCGATATGCAAATCAGCTCTGACCCTGTTGCCCCATGGGAACAGTCCAGTCCGAACTACAAAAGCCATGTCCTTCCCAGAACGGAATCAAGCATCCGAGGACCGGACCGGTTTCGAGGTAACACCTCTCTTCAGCCCGGCTAGCTTGACTCCAAGTGGTGTGGAGTGCCTGGGACCCACGTCTGGGCATCCCCAGCGCACTTAGGGCGGCAATTGCAAAAACAACAAGTGATGGACTGAATGTGGATCAATGTCACACACTCCCCCAGTCAAAAGATCTGGGCCCAAATCCATCGTTTTTTTGCACTCCAACCTTGCAGATTTGGGTTTTGCTGCTCGGGGGGGGGGGGGGAGGAGTGGAGCAGCTCTGAAGGGAGGTGCTCCAGGGAGAGGCCCTTTTGAAATCAGGGTTGTCGTGTGGAGCCCGTTTGAAGAGAGGCCCCGCGGTGTGGGGTTCCTTAGGAGTGAGGCCGTGTTACAGGCAGAGCTTTAAGTGTGGTGCTGAGCACTGGCAGTTCTAACAAGAATATACAATGCAATAGGTCTCGCATTGACGCGAGTTTGAGCTATTGGCATTGCAAATAACAATGCCTTTTATTTTTCTTTTATTTTTAAAAACATAAATAAAAGGCATTGTAATTTACAATGCCAATAGCTTAAACCCGCGTCACTGCGAGACCTATTGCATTGCAAATGCTTGTTTAACTTTGCATAGGTGCTATAATATAAAGCAGGCAGTCTAGTAGTGCGTACTGGAAGGGCAAACTTCCAGGACAAACCCTGTTAGACCCAAGGCCCAACCTTACATTATAGTCTGGGAAGGCGGGGTGTACACCCTAGAGAGCGCAGCAAGAGAGAGGCTGCTCCAGGAAGCGCGCGCACCATGCGCTCTAGTCTGCGACTGCCAGAAGGTGGAGGCTGCCGGCTGACACTCTGTGTGCACACCACTGGGGCGGGGTAGGGGTCAGGGGCTCCCGGCTGCACTGAACGTGCACACCACAGGGAGGGGGGGGGGGAGGCCTTCGGTCTGCAAATGAGGATGCACACCACTGGGATGAGGAGGGGGGCACAAGGCTGTGTGCACACCAGCGCACTGCTGGGGCGAGGGGGGGTGTGAGGCGGGTTCACACAGGTGCGTGCACACCACTGGGTGGGGGCAGAGGCTCCGGGTTGCACTGAACGTGCACACCACTGGGGGGAGGAAGGGACAGAGGGCTGCGGACTTGACTGAGCATGCACACCGCTGGGGCGGTTGAGGGCAGCAGAGGGCTGCGACTAAGCGTGCACACCGCTGGGGGGGGGGGGCGAGGCTACAGGCTGCCACTGAGCATGCACGCTGCGGGGGGCAGAGGCTGCAGGCTACCACTGAGGGGGCAGAGGACTGCGGGCAGCACGGAGCGTGCACACCACTGGAGTAGAGGGGGCAGAGGGCTGCGGGCTGTCACGGCATTGCACGTGCACACCACTGGGGAAGGAGGGCTGCAGGCTGGCACTGAAGGTGCAGTTTGCTGGGGGCAGAGGGTTGCGGGTAGCACTGAAAGTGCACACAGCTGGGGGCAGTGGGCTGCAGGCTGGCACTGAACGTGCACACTGCTGGGTGTCGGGGGCGGAGAGGGTTGCAGGCTGCCAATGAGCTTCCACGCTGCTGTGGGATAGAGGGCTGCAGGCTGGCACCGAACGTGCATGCCGGTGGGGGAAGAGCGTTGCAGACTGGCACTGAACATGCACACTGCTGGGGGAGCGGGGAGGGTGGAGGAGCAGAGGGTTGCAGGCAGGACTCTACCTTTGAGAGCATACCACACTAGATTCCGAGGTGAAGTGGGGGATGGAAGTGGGAGGGGGTCGGGGGGTGTAAACGGTATAACATCAGAGGTGGCCGGGTCGACAAGTTAATAGAGGGAGCCAGAGCCAAGCGTTGAAAAGCCGGGCTTGGCTCAGAGAGTCTGCGCACCAAATGAACATTGAAAATATTTGGCATGTAAATCACGCAAACTATGTCATGTAAATAAAGGCCAGAAGTAAATCGCTTCGTGGACTTTTAGGCGCTTCACTGTAATGAAAAATAGAGGTCTATTTTCAAGTCCCCTGTCCCCCTCCCCCTCCGATCGTAACCTATCTGTGCAAGTATGAACAAGGTAATATTTGGATACTGTAGTAATTTGCAATTAATTTACGTGCAGGTAAAGTGCTGCTGGTGCCTTTCACCGCCGGGAGTCAGTGTGGGTAAGTGTCTGTTACTCAATTACAGCCCGTTCCCTAAGTAGGACGAAGTGCGCCAAGGAAGTCCTCTGAAAAGCGAAAGTAAATGCCGTGCCACAAAGCGCGTGTAGCCTGGCAGAGTCGGATTCCGACACGCGCCTCTTGCCTGTTTATCAGCGCCGCGCGCTGGTATGCAGACTCCCCTGCATTCCAGAGAAGCGCACAACGCGATCCGGACTGCAATGCAATGCCGTGGAGACAAGACCTGGCTGCGCGCACAACGTTATCCTATGGAAAAACGCTGCGCGCGGCCAGGTCTTGTATCCCTTCGTCGGTCTCAGACTGCTTAGACGACGACTATAGTTCTCGCTTGCGAGAACGCGCTTTCAGCGCGTTCGTCGTAGGCGAGCCCTAAAAAGCAGGCGCTGTGATGAGTCCCTATCGGGCTCCCTCAGGGTGGAAAAAAAATCTTAACTGCAGCTGTGCCACCCTTCACTGCCTTTAAGGTACCTTCAAAAGAGACCCGTTATAGTTCATCATTTCCAAATAGAAGCGTTTTCAATGTTATATACAACGAGGCCATAGTTGTTGCTTATTTATCTTTTGCAACTTACAACCATTGGTAAAGCCAATAGTCCTGACTTGTTAGAGGTGTAATCAGGGCACAGGTCCTATAAAACGAAGTGGGGGGACTGACCAAGTTAGGCAGTATGCAAGTGACATCATGACACGTAACATCACAGCGCATGACGTCGCGATGCGTGATATTCCGCATTGCATCGCGAGAAGTGACATCAGATACTAAGATCACACACATATGTTTATCAGGTGTATCATATGTATGTACACTTAAGCGCTTTATGATATTTAACAAATGAGATTTGGAGTTGAGGTTGTGCCAAAAAAGTGGTGCAACCTGACAAAATCTGGGCCTCAAATAATATATTTTTTAAAACCCTGCCATTAAGAAATTAGCAACAAGGAAAAGCATGGTAGTAGATCTGTTCTGCTTAATTGGCTGCAAAGTCTGTATTTTAAAATATTTTATGGGCTTAAGGCATCTGCTGCAGAGGTGCCCAGTAAATCACAGGAAATAATAATAATGGTGAGATAACTTTGGAGGTTAACTTATTTGTTGGAGAGATCTGTGTTTTGTGTAGCCCCAAATTTGATTCAAAGTATTATAGAAGATTAAATTGTCTCCTGCAAAAACATAATCACCCAATGTTCTGAGGGGGAGGCGGGGGGGGGGGGAACAGTGCCTTTGGGGATTGTTGAACCTCTATTTTGTTGCCTCCGTCTTCTGGTTTATTATTCATGATATCACAACACACATGGTGTGCATTTTATACAATGTTGTGAGCATAAATGTACCACTTAATTTAGCAATAGTGCTCTGTTATGTGTATGTTATCACATATGCCAACTGAAAATGCAATAAAAGATGGTTTTTTTTTAAAACGGTGTCTCCTGCAAAGCACATCACGTAACATGCCGATCACAGATTTTTATTTTATGTAGATAGGTAGTTGGATTGCTGCTTTGAACACAGAAATAATTTCTTTAACTTAAAGTTAATACATTGTATTCCTTCTAGTAGACCACAGTGAGCTATGAAGGGCATTTGACTGCTACACCTTGTAACCCTGACTGTCTCATGTAACACGTCTTGTACATTGATTTGCACATTTACATGATTTATTTTGAATGGATAATGTGTATGTTAAGTAAAGCGCTCTAACACTCTGCATTGGGATGAGTAGCGCTATAAAACAAGCATTTGCAATGCAATAGGTCTCGCATTAGGAAAGTTTGAGGTATTGGTATTGCAAATGACAAATATTTTATTTATGTGTTGGTATTGAAAGTAGGGAAATTACTAGCTTTGTCATTTACAATGCCAATATTTTTAACTTTTGCAAACGTGACACCTATAGCATTCTAATGCAATATGTGTTGTATTTACATGACTTTGAAGTATTAATATTACAAATAACAATGGCTTTTATTTGTTTTAATAATTAATACTTAAATAAAAGTTATTGTAATGTATAATGGCAATAGCTTAAACTTTTGTAAATAACTTATGGGAAGATTATGTTCAGTGTATTTTACTGTGATGAAAATCCAAGAACAGAAGTGAAATATTAACATTATTTTGTAACATTTCTAATAAAGCTTAAAACATTGAGAGAACATATTAGAACCAGTTGTTGTTGATTGGTTGCAAAGAGTGATGCTGTGGCGTTCAGTGATGCTGTGGCCTTCAGTGGTGCTGAGTGATGCTGTGGCCTTTAGTGGTGCTGAGTGATGCTGCGGGCTTCAGTGGTGCTGAGTGATGCTGTGGCCTTCAGTGGTGCTGAGTGATGCTGTGGCATTAAGTGGTGCTGTTGCGTTGAGTGGTGCTGTTGCGTTGAGTGTTGCTGTGGTGTTGAGTGGCGTTGAGTGATGCGGTGGCGTTGAGTGATGCGGTGGTGTTGAGTGGTGCTGTGGTGTTGAGTGGTGCTGTGGTGTTGAGTGGAGCTGTGGCGTTGAGTGGTGGTGTGGCGTTGAGTGGTGGTGTGGTGTTGAGTGGTGCTGTGGCGTTGAGTGGTGCTGTGGCATTGAGTGGTGCTGTGGCGTTGAGTGGTGCTGTGGCGTTGAGTGGTGCTGTTGTGTTGTGGGGTGCTGTGGCATTGAGTGGTGCTGTGGCATTAAGTGGTGTTGTGGCATTGATTGGTGAAGTGGCATTGAGGGGTGGATTTGGAGGTTGGAGTTGGAGTTGGAGGTTGGAGTTGGAGGTTGGAGTTGGAGGTTGGAGTTGGAGGTTGGAGTTGGAGGTTGGAGTTTGAGGGTGGAGTTGGAGGGTGGCGTTGGAGGGTGGCGTTGGAATGTGGATTTGGAATGTGGAGTTGGAATGTGGAGTTGGAATGTGGAGTTGGAATGTGGAGTTGGAATGTGGAGTTGGAGCGTGGAGTTGGAGCGTTGAAGTTGGAGCGTTGAAGTTGGAGGGTGGAGTTGGAGGGTGGAGTTGGAGGGTGGAGTTGGAGGGTGGAGTTGGAGGGTGGAGTTGGAGGGTGGAGTTTGAGGGTGGAGTTGGAGGGTGGAGTTGGAGGGTGGAGTTTGAGGGTGGAGTTGGAGGGTGGAGTTGGAGGGTGGAGTTGTAGGGTGGAGTTTGATTTTGAGGGTGGACTTGGGTTCTGTAGGTGTCTTGCGTGTGGATTTGGAGGGTGAATTTGGAGGCTGGAGTTGTAGTTGGAGGTTGGATTTGTAGGGTGGATTTGGATGTTGTAGTTGGAGGGTGTATTTGGATGTTGTATTTGGAGGGTGGAGTTGGAGGGTTGAGTTGTAGGGTGGAGTTGTAGGGTGGAGTTTGAGTATTGTGAGGGTGTGACGGTGAGTGAAGGCGTGTAAGGATGAGGGTGTGACGGTGTGCGAGGGTGTGGGGATGTATGGGTGAGGGGGTGTGAGGGTGAGGGGGTGTGAGGGTGTGTGAGGGTGACTGAGGGTGAGGGTGTGAGGGTGATTGAGGGTGTGAGTGTTGTGAGAGGGGTAAGGGTGTAAGGGTGATTGAGGGTGTGTGCGGATGTGGGTGTGAGGGTGTGATGGTGAGTGATGGTGTGTGAGAGTGAGGGGGTGAGGTGTGAGGGTGAGTGAGGATGTGAGGGTGTGAGGGTCATAGGGTGAGGTGAGGGGGTGTGAGGGTGAGAGGGTGAGAGGGTGTGAGGGTGAGAGGGTGTGTGATGGTGTGTGATGGTGTGTGAGGGTAAGTGAGGGTGTGTGAGGGTGAGGGTTTGTGAGGGTGAGGGTGTGTGAGGGTGAGGGGGTGTGAGGGTGAGGGATTGTGAGGGTGAGGGGGTGTGAGTGTGAGGGGGTGTGAGGGTGAGAGGGTGTGTGAGGGTGAGAGGGTGAGTGAGGGTGAGAGGGTGAGTGAGGGTGAGGGGGTGTGAGGTTGAGGGTGTGTGAAGTTGAGGGTGTGTGAGGGTGTGTGAGAGTGGGATGTGTGAGGGTGTGTGAGGGTGAGTGAGGGTGTGTGGGTGAGTGAGGGTGTTTGAGGGTGGGTGAGGGTTGTGCACAGAGGAGACGAGTAGGGTGAAAAACGGAGCCATTGCTGGGACTTTTCTGGTAAAATACTTGATGAGAACCCAGGCCAGTATAATGCTGACTGCTGCGAGCAAGTCTGGGAAGGCATGGTGTATTCGGCAGTGGTGCAAGTACGGTGAAAAACGGAGCAATTGCTGGGACTTTTCTGCTCGTAACTAAAAAAAAAAAAATTGCTCTCGGCTTTGCTGTGACGGGGGGGGGGAGGGGGGGGGAGCTGCAGCCTTTGAAGACTGGTGCCTAGGGCTAGGCAGACAAATGGTGGTGCGCGATATGCACGGGGGGGATACCAGAAACTAACCACTGAAATCTGCAAGACTAGTGTGACCAACTAAGCCCAGAGAGAGTGCAGCCACAACTAGTAACAATCCAAAAACATAACATTGTGCACGCAGATACAATCCATACCTGTGACACTAACAGCTCTGAATATCTGTGATAGCGTTACAGGCGGATGAGAGAAGGGGCAGAGGAAACAGACTAAGAAGTGTGGAAATCTAAAGCCGAGCTGGAGAGTGAGAGCGGACGCACTAAGGCTGGTCTGTCTGTGAGAGAAAGGCATGCTGCAGTATTAAGTTATATCAAGAGAGGAGCTGGGAAAGAAACTGCAGACAGAAGGTTTAACAGAAGTGCACAGAGCCACTTCACAAAGAAGGAATAGCAGAGGAGGTATTGGTAGCAGAAATGAATACCAACGGGTGACACTGAGGCAGATAGCAAAGAGTAAAGCTAGGAGAGAAAGAGTCCTGAAACAAGGAAAGCGAAAGTAAATGGGAAATCTAAAGCGGAGCTGGAGAGTGAGAGCGCACGTACTAAGGCTGTTCTGTCTGTGAGAGAAAGGCAGGCTGCAGTATTAAGTTATATCAAGAGAGGAAAACTGAAAGTAAACTGAAAGCAGAGCGCAAAGCAGAAAGCGGCCGTGAAAGAAGTGAAAACAATGGAGGAAGGGTGACGAGACGCATGGGGAGCAGCAGCCTTTGATGTGCCAGCCGGCCATGCAGTGAATAATTAGGGGAGGAGAAATGCCGGCCTGAGGCCGAGCGCAAAGCAACAGATGGCTTTGATGTGGAGGCAGGCGGCAAGCTCGTGCACGAGGCGTGCACTTCTCAAAATCCGCTGGAGAGCCCTTGGCAGAAAGTATGGCTTGGCTGCATTAGGGCTCTTTTCCTATTCCTGCGGAATAGGAAAGGGGCGAGCCCTAAAATACTGCTATTTAAATTGGTATTTGTGTAAATATCTGGACAGACCAACCCATCTGACATTCTTACAGTGCATGCACTTATATACAGGGACTGAACAAAGTAAAAAGAATGCATCTCTTAAGTACCTGTGAAGAGACAACAAGCACTGTGCTTTTGTTTCTTCTCCCTTACATTTAAGTATGAGGTTCCAGGCCGCCTCCAATCCCATACTAGCTCAAAAGGAGGCCTGACGGCTGCTTAATTTCTGTCTTTATCTTTGGCACAGCTGGAGATGGAAAGAAAAGGTCCCTTACTGCCTGCACGTTGCTGCTGGGAATGTAAAGCAATGTACATGCACTGCTGAACGTGTCCGGTGTCTTACACCAGGACAAGTTCAACATATTTCTGTGGGGCCCATCTTCTTGGCAGGAGGGAAGGCATCCACCCTGTGAAAATAGTGGGTGGAGGTCGTGTACCCCCAACTCGTGCCCTGGGTGTAATGTTAATTGTAATATTTAACTGGATGCAATGACAGGAGCAGCAAAATACCAATCGGACAGCACACTGTTATGCTAAGCACAGATTTTTAGCTTAAGTGTTTTTAAGTCCCACCCTTAATTACACCAACAATGCCACTTTGAGTGAACCCCCCGCCCCCAATTTTTTAATCCAATTTAATGCACTAGGCTTGGGGATGGAGCTCCTTCAAACAGGGGCTCTGTGTTCAACCCCCCCCCCCCCACCTTTTGAAGTGAGGCTCTGTGGAGTGGACCACAGTCAACTGCTGTTGCCTATGGTGTGAGCCCCTTTGGGATAAGGGCCTATGGTGATGGTGTGTTGTCTTTGAGTTGAGGTGTTGCCCATTCCGAGCGAGGCCCCTTGTTCTGGTGCCCTTCCAGTGTGGTTCTCATCTGCACTGAGAACAGTTCGAGGTACTCTGCCAGCAGCAGAGATGTTCCAATGTCGCTGTTGCTGTCAATTCCCAGGAGCTGTGTAGGGCTCGAGAAGTGTGGAGAAACCCAGAGGCTGCCACATCTGCTTCTCTCTCATTCTCTCTCCTTTCACCTATCTCCCTTTCTCACTATCGATGTCTCTCATGCTCTCTTTCTATGTCTCCCTCGCTCTATTTCTTACTCTCGGTCTCAACTTCTCTTTGTGATTGCCCCTCTCTCTCTCTCTTGTCTCTCTCTCTCCTCGGCTGTCCAACCTTTAACACAAAGTGCGGCCTGCAAGGACTGCCAACCAGACTCGATAGCACATGCCCGCGAGACCGAAAGCGGAATCCTTCCTGCGGCGCCGTCTACCAGCTGTCACTTGTTTAATAAGCTTTACTTTCTCTAAATGACCTACACAGTTTGAGTTCTCCCAAAGATCTGTAATATGTCCATCTTAAGTCCTGCAGATCTGTTAGCAGCTTGTCTGTTCGAGATGCCTGGTATTCACATGCTGAACCCAGAGCGGGGATTTCGAAGTTTACACTCGAGCTGCACTTACTATCAGTCTGAGTGACAGTGCTTGGTATTGCATATAACTGACAGAAGGATGGGTGCCTGCCTGGTAATGTTTTGGATAAAAATCCAAGCCTGATCGAATTTGGTTCAATGACAAAATATCAAGGTCAAAAATATATATGAAAAAAATATGGAATGCAAAACTACCAACTCCCTAGACTTAACAAGCATTGAAAATGCAACAGGTCTCGCCTTTGGTTAAGTTAATTTTAGACAACAGTGGTCCTTTGGAAGGAAGAACGTAGAGAACAATAAAATATAGACTGAATCGTAGCTATATTTGTTTTGACATATCCAGCCGGACAGAGGTCTGATATTTACTTATAAATCAATTGCGAAGGTGTTATACAAAAATACACAAGGTGGAGCACAAGCCTGTGCCCTACTAATCACATAGATACATACAAACAGGGGGCTTTTAGGCAAAAGCTTAGGGTTAGTTGCACTTAGGATTATGATAATTTCAAAGTACAACAAGAGTGAACCACAACACCTTTACACATTTAGTACACATAATTTAGCTTGTATAAGGTGTTTCAAGAGTGTCGACGGCGTTTTGATTCACCTTGAGCGATATGCGGATCATCATCAGGACATAATTACTATGCCTAAAGGTAGCCTCAATTGCCGGTACAATGTGAAGGTAAGAACGCGGTGTTGCAATTAAAGGGTTAAGGTAATCCGCTTAATGGGGGACACAACATACGATGTGTTGGAAAGAAACTTCCCACGCGGAAGATAAGGAGCGGTGTCCTAGTGGTGGAGTAGATGACCACCTGAATAGGTATTGCGCCACCGGAATCGATGTTCCAATGCAGCAGCACTCCGCGTATTGGGATTTGAAGGTCCGCGGCTCAGTGGTCTGGGACGTCTGCTGCTTCCTGCAGCAGACATCCCAGCAGACGTCGCCAGGGACGTCTGCTGCTTCCTGCTTGATGCCACACGCCCTGCTGGGCGGTACCTTGCATATTCAAATTGAATGTGGGACACGAGGCAGCTGTTCTTTCCTGCTTGCCTGCCATTGAGGAAGGGAGAATGTCTCCGGAAACGCGTCTGGCGTAAGGCTGGAAGAGACTGATGCAATTCAGTGCGCTGTGCCTCTGCTGTTGTCGTTTTGAACAAACAAAAGGTTTAAACTGTACTCCGTGTGAGGCGCTTCACCTTGGGAGCAAGTTTCTTTTGGATATATATATATATATATATATATATATATCTATATATCTATTCACTGAAAAAGCCATAGGTTTCACACCAGTTATAGTTAGGAATTAGCATTTAAAAAACCTATTAAATTCACTGAAAAAACCATAGGTTTCACACCAGTTATAGTTAGCTGGAAATTTTACTCGCATAAAACCATTGAAATTCCCACGTTATAGTTAGTTGGACTCACTATAACGTGCGCGTGCAATGCACTACTGATGACGTCACATATTACATCACTCATGACATGGTCAGTGACATCACTCATGACATCACTGATGACACCATCCTTGTGACAGAGTGACCGACCTCCTTTCACTGTAATGTAATCCTTGAAACACATATTCAAAAATAGAAACAAAAATTTTCAAAAAAACGGAGATACCCATACCAGTTACAACAACCAATTCAGTAATTCCACCATCTATATACAGATCCACTCATTCACCAACAGTTCTATAAAGTCACTCATACATATACTCACTCATCATATGTAGTGAACACCTATACACCCTGTTACACACCGACAGTCATCCAAAAGTTACTCACACACATACTCACACATGCAAATAAACTATTTAACATCCATTTATTTGCATATACAGCTATACACACACTACCACTTTACTTCTAAGGAAACTTATACATACTTACTCTCTTAAACAATCACTTATAGAAACACATACTAATTTAAACAGGAACTCTTACAATCCCTCACTCCCACATATACTCACTTATATACATCAATATTCACATATACTAGATTAAAACATATGTAGTTACTGATAAAGACACTAGTGAGTCAGTCATTCACTCACTAACACACACATATACACACTCATCCACCCATACAGTCCTGCACATATGCTGTCTTCAAAACACATACAAACACAGAGTCAATCACTCATGCATCTATGTGCTAAGTAATACCCCCACCAAACCATATAGACACTCATACTGATATTAAAAAAACATCTAATAACCCATATACATACACATGTAGCTACTCACCAACCCATGCAACCACTTATACACAAAGTGAAATACTAATACATATATTTAAATATTTAAACATTACTCACTAATATTTATTTTTCAGAAAGACACACATTCACTGGATGGTGTCATCAGTGATGTCATGAGTGATGTCACTGACCATGTCATGAGTGATGTAATATGTGACGTCATCAGCAGTGCATTGCACGCGCAAGTTATAGTGAGTCCAACTAACTATAACGTGGGAATTTCAATGGTTTTATGCAAGTAAAATTTCCAGCTAACTATAACTGGTGTGAAACCTACGTTTTTTTCAGTGAATTTAATAGGTTTTTTAAATGCTAATTCCTAACTATAACTGGTGTGAAACCTATGGTTTTTTCAGTGAATTTCATAGGTTTTTTAAATGCTAATTCCTAACTATAACTGGTGTGAAACCTATGGTTTTTTCACTGAATTTCAAACGTTTTTTAATAGCAAATCTCTATAGGTATGAAATGTAATATTTTTATAATGAATTTTATATTATATATTTATGTAATACTATTTTTTTTAATCTATATTTTTCCCTTTTTTTTGGTTTTTGCCTTGGGGCGCTCCCGGTGCGCGTACTGGTGAGCGCACCGGTAAGCGCAGTGTTGCAGCGCGCCCCGGTGCGCGTACCGGTGAGCGTCCCGTTAGCGCTATTGCCGCAAACGAAAACATCATCGTGACGTATCGCGCAGCCGCTTGATGCGTCTTATGACGCACGGCGTAAGCGCCCTCGGGCGCGACCCGATGCGCTTACGCTACGCGCCCCCAGGCGCGCCCCGGGGCGCGTAGCGTAAGCGCGTCGGGTCATGTGACCTGAAAATAACACTTTTCATTGGTTCAGAACACTTTTGATTTCCAAATGATGAAAGACCGGGTCATGTGACCTGAAAATAACACTTTTCATTGGTTGCTAACAGTTTTTCTTAGAAAGAATGAAATCCCCACCCATTTCCTTCACTTCTTCTTTCACTTTTGTGACTGCAAGACCTCTCTTTTTGCTGTCGGCTCTTTGCTGAATTAATATCTTGCATAACCATGGCTGCCAGAGCATCCAGCAGTGAAGATGAGTCAGAGGAATTTCTGGATGAAGAGGTTCCTCAGCAGAAAAAAAAAGAACATTTCATATGGAAGTTTTTTTCCATTCCACCTGATCAGAAAAAAGTAAAAGCTCCAAAGGTGGAGTGCAGGATTTGTAAAACTGTCCTGTCACGGGGTGACCCCAGAAAGAAATATTAATTTAGAAACTCGACGATGATTCGACATGTCGAGAGGAGGCACCCCCAGAACTTTGCCCGGGAGAGTGTCAGGGCTCTGGCACGAGAGGCTCCCAGTGATGGGGCCTCTACTTCAACCGGAGGACAAACTGCATCAGGGAGGGAGCAATCACAAATACAGATTCCCAACATCCAGCCTGCTTTTAATAAAGGCGTTATTAAATGCAGATATTGCTATAAGTTACTTTGCTATGGGGAACAAAGTGTTCTGCTCATGGTTCAAGCATTGGATAACCATCGCTGCCGTTACCAGCCCTAATTTTGTTTTGTTTTTTTTGCTCCTGTTGAGCAGTTTCCCATTCACTGTTTTTGTTTTTGTTTTAAAAAAAGAAAAAAAGAAGAAAAAAAAAAGTTATTTTCAGAACTACCTCCAATTCTCATCAAAGAGCTGTGAGTTAGGATTGTTTTCCATAGGGAAATCGCAACATTCTATTGGGAATAACTTTGGCGCCGGTTGAGGAATCTGCCTGTAATTTTCCTTAAATTTGCCTCGCTGCGCTCCGCTCCTTCCCTGAATGTTTGGGGGGGATTAGTCAAGCGGAGGCCGAGATAAAAGGGGGGTACCAAAACGTGTTTTCCCCATGTTAATTTCCATAGGGCGGTTGGACTCACTTTTAGCCCGAACGGCTGAGTGGATTTCCACAAAACTTGGCAAAATTGTAGGGACTGGTAGCCCGATGTGCCTTTGCTATGTCTCAAGATATGTGCTTCACTGGATTATGAGTAATTTAGGTTAAAAAATATATATATATCTGGGCGGAGCCTAACCACACATCTGATCTGATTGGCTGTCAGCACTTCATCCAAGAAGTGTTGGCAGCCATCTTGGGAACAATATACATGATAGCACCTCATTAAAAAGCATTGTAGTTAATAGAGGGTTTTAGGACTTTAGTTACATTAGAAATCATTTGTTGATGGTACCATACTCATTTTAGGAATTGTGGTGTGTTCTAAGGTGATTTTACCATGTGAAAAAGCCTTCTGCTGTGATATCATGAATCATGTTTGAAAGAAAACTAATATCTCATGATTTTCCCACAGTGGTTTGGAAGTGGATCTATAAGCTAAACTGAAAGCATATTTTCTATAAATTCACATTATCTTTCTCAGTCATGTGAGAATGAAGTCTGACATTCTCAGTAAAACATGTACATCCAACAAGGACAGAGACTGTCAGTTGATTCCTTTGTGTTCTACTGCAGCCTCCTAGAGTGTTCTAAAGAACAACTAGAGCGCTAACAGTCCTACTTATTACAAAGGTATAGCACACCTGAAGCCATCGTGATGGGAATAAAGTGGTAACTCTTAAAACATTTAATTTAAAAAGGAACAAAATGAGGGGGTATATTATGCCATAGAAAGTATTGTTAGTGCTGCAGAAAGAAACATTAGGGCTCATTTTGAGTGACTTCTCAAATCCTCTTCTATTTCATAAAAAAATTCTGACATGCAGTCTCCCAAGATGGCCACCAGAGACAAAAGAGCCCAAATGTAGCCCAAATATCACCCAGATGTAGCCCAAGTATAGCCCAATGACAGAATGTCCCAGAGTGTTCTAAAGAACAACTAGAGCGCTAACAGTCCTACTTATTACAAAGGTATGGCACACCTGAAGCCATCTTGATTGGAATAAAGTGGTAACTCTTAAAACATTTAATTTAAAAAGGAACAAAATGAGAGGGTATATTTTGCCATAGAAAGTATGATTAGTGTTGCAGAAAGAAAAATTAGGGCATATTTTGAGTGACTTCTCAAATCCTCTTCAATTTCATTAAAAAACTTCTGACATACAGTCTCCCAAGATGGCCACCAGAGACAAAAGAGCCTAAATGTAGCCCAAATATCACCCAGATGTAGCCCAAGTATAGCCCAATGACAGAATGTCCCAGAGTGTTCTAAAGAACAACTAGAGCACTAACAGTCTTACTTATGACAAAAGTATGGCACACCAGAAGCCATCTTGATTGGAATGAAGTGGTAAGTCTGAAAACATTTAATTTAAAAAGAAACAAAATGAGGGGGTTAATTTTGCCATAGAAAGTATGATTAGTGCTTCAGAAAGAAAAATTAGGGATAATTTTGAGTGACTTCTCAAATCCTCTTCTATTTCATTAAAACAATTCGGACATGCAGACTGAAACATGCACTTTGAATACCAGCAGCAGAATTCCCCGGTGAGCAGTAGCTTTACTACAGTGATCTAATGAGCAACTAGAGTGCTAACATTCAGAATTTATGGCAAATGTGTGACACATCTGAATGCCTTCTTGATGGAACCAAAGTAAACAAGCATTGAAAATGCAATAGATCTCGCCCTCGTTTAAGTTAAAGCCATTCTGTTTGTAATGAGGTGGCTTTTTAGCTTTGCTTTTATTAGTGTTTTTTAAACTTTCATGTAAATAACATGCATCTGTATGCATTTATGTATATGTATGCATGCATTTATATTTGTATTTATATAGATATACAGATTATATATGTTTATATATGTATGTATATATATATACATACACATACATATATATAAATGCATATGCATATATATGCATATATATATATGTGTATATGTGTGCGTGTAGAGAGAGGTAGAGAGGTAGAGGTGTAGAGGTAGAGAGGTAGAGGTAGAGAGGTAGCGGTAGAGAGGTAGAGACTAGTAGAGAGAGAAGTAGAGAGAGGTAGAGAGGTAGAGAGTAGAGGAGTAGAGAGTGAGTAATAGAGAGTAGAGAGTGAGTAGTAGAGAGTAGTAGAGAGTAGTAGAGAGTGAGTAGTAGAGAGTAGTAGAGTGAATCGTAGAGTGAGTAGTAGAGAGTAGTAGAGAGTGAGTAGTAGAGAGTAGTAGAGAGTAAGTAGTAGGGTGAGTAGTAGAGAGCAGTAGAGAGTGAGTAGTAGAGAGTAGTAAAGAGTGAGTAGTAGAGAGTAGTAGAGAGTGAGTAGTAGAGAGTGAGTAGTAGAGAGTGAGTAGTAGAGAGTAGTAGAGAGTGAGTAGCAGAGAGAGAGAATAGTAGAGAGTAGTAGAGAGTGAGTAGTAGAGTGAGTAGTAGAGACTAGTAGAGAGAGAGAGTAGTAGAGAGTGAGTAGTAGAGAGTAGTAGAGAGTGAGTAGTAGAGTGAGTAGTAGAGAGTGAGTAGTAGAGAGAGAGTAGTAGAGAGTGAGTAGTAGAGAGTAGTAGAGAGTGAGAAGTAGAGAGTGAGTAGTAGAGAGTGAGTAGTAAAGAGTGAGTAGTAGAGAGAGAGTAGTAGAGAGTGAGTAGTAGAGAGTGAGTAGTAGAGAGTAGTAGATAGTGAGTAGTAGGGAGTGAGTAGTAGAGAGAGAGTAGTAGAGAGTAGTAGAGTAGTTGAGAATGAGTAGTAGAGAGTGAGTATTTGAGAGTAGTGGAGTAGGAGAGAGTAAGTAGTAGAGAGTAGTGGAGAATATTCCAAAGTTTGGCACAGCACCACTTGCACAATAAGTCCAATCAAATCATATCACTTAGAGTCCTTATTGAAGCGCTGAATCTTGGTGTATATTCAAATGATTTTTTTCCCTCAAGTTTATGTACCACAGCCAGCCGAAACGTTTCGTTCTGTACAACAGAACTTCTTCAGGGCGTTCTTATTTCCTTCAAGTTATGTCAGTATCCTGTTGTCATATAACTAGATATTTCTTCCAAATGTTAAACGAGACGTAAGTACATTCTTATTCAAAGTGACTAGGTATCAATTTTACCCACACAATTCGGGCAGACTTGAGTAATTTATAGCATCCTCAAAGTCAGTCTTTCAAAAATTCCAAAGTATAGGACATGATAATCCAAATCCAAATGCTTCTCAAGAAAAGTCATTTTCAATCGTTCGGAATATCGGTGTTTGGGCAGATATGACCCAGGGACCCCCAGTATGCAAGGGGAATTAGTCCCCCCTCTGCAAACGCGCCAGTGGCCTGCGTTGCAGAGAGGTGTAAAAAGGGGCATAGCCTCATTACACCTATGTGCAATGCAGCCCCCTGGCACATACTGGAGGTTCCAGGTGGGCTAGTTGGCCCCCAGGGACCCCTAGTATGCAAGGGGAATTAGTCCCCCCTCTTCAAACATGCACGGGGGCTGCGTTGCAGAGAGGTGTAAAAAAGGGTGTGGCCTCATTGCACCTCTCTGCAATGCAGCCCCCTGGCGCATACTGGAGGCTCCTGGTGGGCTAGTTGGCCCCCATGGACCCCCAGTATGCAAGGGGAATTAGTTCCCCCTCTGCAAATGCGGCAGGGGGCTGCGTTGCAGAGAGGTGTAACAAGGGGCATAGCCTCATTACACCTCTGCAATGCAGCCGCCTGGCGCATACTGGAGGTTCCAGGTGGGCTAGTTGGCCCCCAGGGGCCCCCAGTATGCAAGGGGAATTCGTTCCCCCTCTTCAAACATGCACGGGGGCTGTGTTGCAGAGAGGTGTAAAAAGGGGCGTGGCTTCATTACACCTCTCTGCAATGCAGTCATCTGGCGCATACTGGAGATTCCTGGTGGGCTTTCAGGTCTTATATAGTTAGGAATTAGCATTAAAAAAACCTTTGAAATTCACTGAAAAAAACATAGGTTTCAAGCCTTATATAGTTAGGAATTAGCATTTAAAAAACCTATGAAATTCACTGAAAAAACCATAGGTTTCACACCAGTTATAGTTAGGAATTAGCATTTAAAAAACCTATTAAATTCACTCAAAAAACCATAGGTTTGACACCAGTTATAGTTAGCTGGAAATTTTACTGACATAAAACCATTGAAATTCCCACGTTATAGTTAGTTGGACTCACTATAACTTGCGCGCCTGCAATGCTCTACTGATGACGTCACATAGTACATCACTCATGACATGGTCAGTGACATCACTCATGACATCACTGATGACACCATCCTTGTGACAGAGTGACAGACCTCCTTTCAGTGTAATGTAACCCTTGAAACACATTCAAAAATAGAAACTAACATTTTCAAAAAAATAGAGATACCCATACCAGTTACAACAACCAATTCAGTAATACCACCATCTATATACACATCCACTCATTCACCAACAGTTCTATATAGTCACTCATACATATATTCACTCATCATATGTAGTGAAACACCTATACATCCTGTTACACACCGACAGTCATCCAAAAGTTACTCACACACATAATCACACATGCAAATAAACTATTGAACATCCATTTATTTGCATATACAGCTATACACACACTACCACCTTACTTCAAAGGAAACTTACACATACTCTCTTAAACAATCACTTATAGAAACACATACTTATTTAAACAAGAACTCTTTCGATCTCTCACTCTCACATATACTCACTTATATACATCAATACTCACATATACTAGATTAAAACATATGTAGTTACTGATAAAGACACTAGTGAGACAGTCATTCACTCACTAACACACACATATACACACTCATCCACCCATACAGTCCTGCACATATGCTGTCTTCAAAACACATACAAACAGTGAGTCAGTCATTGATGCATCTATGTGCTAAGTACCACCCCCACCAAACCATGCAGACACTCATACTGATACTAAAAAAAACATCTAATAACCCATATACACACAAATGTAGCTACTCACCAACCCATGCAGCCACTTATACACAAAGTGAAACACTGATACAGACATTTAAATATTTAAACAATACTCGCTAATATATGTATTCACTAAGATACACTTAATAAGCCAGTTAACCAATCAATAAAAAAAAAAAAAACATCCATTAAGACACTTATTTAAACATTTATTCTTCCATCGACCTTTACATATACATATATGAAACATATTTATTTTTCAGAAAGACACACATTCACTGGATGGTGTCATCAGTGATGTCATGAGTGATGTCACTGACCATGTCATGAGTGATGTAATATGTGACGTCATCAGCAGTGCATTGCAGGCGCGCAAGTTATAGTGAGTCCAACTAACTATAACGTGGGAATTTCAATGGTTTTATGTCAGTAAAATTTCCAGCTAACTATAACTGGTGTCAAACCTATGGTTTTTTGAGTGAATTTATATATATATATATATATATATATATATATATATATATATATATATATATATATATTCAAAATACAGGATCATGATTCCTCTGCCTCTTAGCGGCGGCGGGCTTCGGTTGAGGTAGCGAACCTCCAAAATTGCACAATTCCTCAGATTTATAATTCCAAAGAAACCGAGCCCAACTCCATCAGCGTGGTTGCAGGAATTTATTAAGTTAAATGGCAAAAAACTCGCCTGACGCGTTTTGGAGCCAAGCTCCTTTGTCATGGGTCATTATACTGTTTGTTTTCAACGTATATATAGAAAGTGTTATCTTCACACAACATAAACATGAACATAGGACTGCTACACCACATCTCGGACTAGAGCAGAGTTTAGCAGCCATCTTGGAGTGGTTTACCTTGTACATATTGTAAATACTGAACACTGATATATTCAATCACATTACCCAGTGCATTTGGTAACAATATGCTCATCCGTACATTAAGAACGTACTAAATGCATGATTTTTCATTTTCATTCAATTCCGCCCCAGTGGGATCTCATTATGCTCTGAGTACATAGAATAGTTATAATGCACATTAACTCCTTAAATGTGTACACATTACTTTCCGATAAACAAAATACATGGATCAATTTGCATTATAATTCCACAATTCAGCTCCAGTGGGCTTGCACTTTCCTCTGGGTAAATTCTTGTTTTATATACCAGTCCATTATATATTTATCAATCCCGACATTTAATCCATGATTCTGAATTCCGCCCCAGTGGGCTATTTACAATTTATCTGTGTGTCGTTGGGCCTTTAGCTACCAGTCTCATATCATGATGGTGTCTCTGTCTCCTATAATAAAAACATAAGTGTGATCAATGATTACCTACTACCTATTTTAAAATAATCACAAAAGACTTCAGGACTACACAGTTCATTTTGACAGTAAATTCTAAATTTATCCCAGGTGGACCGACAGTTCCTCATCTGTATTCAGTCCTAATGGACATCACGTTTCATATTTAATAATCATTTGAGACTCTAATCGTCTCAGTTCTTTTACTCTGTTTCCACCTCTTTCTGAAATGGGAATCCTATCCAGTGAACAATATTTAAGTAGACTCACATTCTTATTATGAACATCCTTAAAATGTCGAGCTATTGTATATTGCTTGTCTTCATTGACAATAGCCCTCCTGTGTTCCAGGATGCGTTTTTTTCACTTGATGGATAGTACTACCAATATAAATCATTGTACATGGACAGAGCAGCGCATACACACAAAAATCCGATTTGTATGTTAAATGTTTTTTTATAATAAAAGGTTTCTCATTTTTTTGATAGTTCAATTTGTTTCATATTCACACTGTTTTTGCAGGCTTTACAGGATCTGCAAGTGAAGAATCCTTTTGTCGGCTGACCCCCCTCAGCAGTTTGTATTTCACTGCTGCACAGGATGTCAGTTAGAACGGTGCACTTTCTAAAAGTTATTCTCGGATTATCACCTATGTGTTTCTTGAAGGTCTAGTCGGTGCCTAGGACATTCCAAAACTTTTTTGAGACAACGCCTGACCTCCCAAGACTGGCTATTATATAAATCTTACGGGTGATTCAATGCTGTCATTCTGACTTTTATCTTTTAATAGATTCTTTCTGTCAGCTAACTTGATTTTTTCACACAGTTTGATTTATTTCTTTCATGGGGTATCGTCCTTCCTTAAATTGAGTTGTCATGATTTTCATTAAATCTTTAAAATCATCCTCTGAACTGCAATTTCGCCTTGCTCTTAATAGCTCACCATACGGGATACTATTAATCAGATTTCTCGGATGGCAGCTGTCTGCATGTAGCAGACTGTTGCCCGATGTTGTCTTCCTAAACAATCTACTTTCCAATTTGTTTCCATTCACTCTAGGCTCTACATCTAGAAGATCAGATTTTCTTCCTCCGCAATGTCTACGGGACTTATATTACCACCCTCATCTTCCCCCAGTTCTCGCATCATTTGCAGAGTTTCCAAATCTGCAATTGTCATATTAGTGTGACCATTAGGTGAAGGATACTGCAAATTCTTTTTATGTTCATACCATTTTTTTAATTTCAACTTTCTAGTAAAATGGAACAAGTCTACTCTGCCATCCGTGTAATCAAATTTCTTTGTGGGATAAAATATCAAACCAAGGGAAAATACATGAATCTGGTCATGAGAAAGTCTTTAAATCAGATAAATTTACCATAGTAAGTTCGTCCATTACTTGTTGGCCGATTTTCCTCATGTTGTCATTCCCACAAACGAGTCCAATTTCCCTTGCTTTTTTGCGCTTTGACCTCTTTCTCCTCTGGCGCCTCGACCACAACCTCTGTTCCCCTGGGGTCCTGGACTTCCTTGTCCTTGGTGTGCTATGGCCATCAGGTCGAACTCCTTTAAAATTTTGGATTTTATTCCGGTTTCTTGCTCCGATCCCATCTAATTTTCCACAGTGGCAGTGTTTGCAGATTCCTCATTAGGGGTTTCTACCATTACAATGGCAGGCTCATTTAGCTACGTAGTTGGTGTTGGGTGAGATATAACCACATTCCTCGTATTCTTCTGAATGGAATCTCTCAGGTGATCAAATCTTCTACCAAAAGCGAAGATGTGTCCTAGTTCATTATCTTGTTGGTCTCTGTGGAATTTACGCTGTTTGTTAGTTTAATCTCTTCTTCTGCTTTTTCCAGTCTTAAGTTCAGCTTTTTTATTTCCCCTTCAAATTCATTCTCAGTGTACACATCTTTCAACAAGGAAGACAACTTTTCCATTTCAGTTGCCAAACGCTTTGGTTCTTTAATAGCGTACTTGATTAACAATTTTAACATCACTGTGGATTACTCGTGGTAATTTACAGCTCACTCCCCTATTAACTCAGGGTCAGGATCATTGAAAGTTGGTGTTATAAATATTCCCAGGCCTATTTTAGCATCCACATACTTCTGGAGGGCTGTAGCCTCCCACCATTTTACCTGTTCCAGCTTTGCAGCCTTCCATAATTTGTCCCAAAGAACTTTTGTATTATGTGATACATTTTCTGTAATTTTCCTTTGTCTTTCTCTGTTTCACACACTGTTAGATTTCGGGCCAAACAGCTGCTCCGCCGCCTGTCTCCGTGTAGCCCCGTTTGCCGATAACATCGTTTATCGTGCTTAGGATTCTTCTGCTGTCACAAAAGTTCCAGGGCCGGCATTCACCAGCGCTCCCCATGCCTTACCTCAGCTTCAGCTTCACTTTCGGCCGTGCCGGTTACGCCTGCACTCCGCTTGCCGTTTTGTGTATTAACAACTGGGTCTTCGAATCTTTTCCCACGTCGGCGGTTGTTTGTTGCTGGTTCTCCGACCGCTCGAGCTTCCACCAGACTACCTGGTACTCCTTGAATCGCAACAATTGTATCACTTTGTGTTTATGGGTCGAGGTGTGCGGGCAGAGTATTTGTTGAAACTTAATTCAAAATACAGAATCGCGATTCCTCTGCCTCTTAGCGGCTGCGGGCTTTGGTTGAGGTAGCGAACCTTCAAAATTGCACAATTCCTCGGATTTATAACTCCAAAGAAACAGAGCCCAACTCCATCAGCGTGTTTGCAGGAATTTATTAAGTTAAATGGCAAAAACTCATCCGACGCATTTCAGAGCCAATCTCTTTTGTCACCGTTCATTATACTGTTTGATTTCAATGTATCTATAGAAAGTGTTATCATCAGACAACATAAACATGAACATAGGACTACTGCACCACATCTCGGACTAGAGCAGAGTTTAGCAGCCATCTTGGAGTGGTTTACCTTGTACATATTGCAAATACTGAACATTGATATATTCAATCACATTACCCAGTGCATTTGGTAACAATATGCTCATCCGTACATTACGAACGTACTAAATGCATGATTTTTCATTTTTATTCATTCCGCACCAGTAAATTAAAACATTAAACTATTTCAAAATCTTTAAACTTAAATGTACCACTACAGTAAGTGCAACAGTAGGGAAAGTGTTGGATAGCGGAGGGGTAATAATTACTTTTCCCACTCCAGTGAGTGCAACAATAGGGAAAGTGTTGGATAGTGGAGAGGTAAAAAATACTATACCCACTCCAGTGAGTGTAACATTAGGGAAATTGTTGGATAGCGGAGGGGTAAAAATACTATTCCCACTCCAATGAGTGCAACAGTAGGGAAAGTGTTGGATAGAGGAGTGGTAAAACCTACTATTCCCACTCCAGTCAGTGCAACAGTAGCGAATGTGTTGGATAGTGGAGGAATAACATTTACTATTCCCACTCCAGTCAGTGCAGCAGTAGGGAAAGTGTTAGATAGCATAGGGGTAAAAATTACTATTCCCACTTTAGTGAGTGCAACAATAGGGTAAGTGTTGGATAGCAGAGGGGTGAACCTTACTATTCCCACTCCAGTGAGTGCAGCAGTAGAGAAAGTGTTGGATAGCGGAAGAATCAAATTTACTATTCCCACTCCAGCCAGTGCAACAGTAGACAAAGTGTTAGATAGTGGAGGGGTAAGAATTACTATTCCCCCTCCAGTGAGTGCAATAGGGAAAGTGTTGGGTAGCGGAGAGGTAAAAATTACTATTCCAACTCCAATACGTGTAACAGTAGGGAAAGTGTTGAATAGTGGAGGTGTAAAAATTACTATTACCACTCTAATGAGTGCAACAGTAGGGAATGTGTTGGATAGCGGAGAGATAACATTTATTATCCCCACTCCAATAATTGTAACAGTAGGGAAAGTGTTGGATAGCAGAGGGGTAAAAATTACTATTCCAACTCCAGTGAGTGCAACAATAGTGAAAGTGTTGGATAGCGGAGGGGTAAAATAACCATTCTATTATAAATTAAAACATTAAACTATTTCAAAATCTTTAAACTTAAATTTACCACTACAGTCAGTGCAACAGTAGGGAAAGTGTTGGATTGCGGAGGGGCAACAATTCATATTCTCTCTCCAGTAAGATAAAAATTAAAAACAAATAAAATAATAACAAAAAAATATTTAAAACAAAATAAATAAAAAAATATATATAAAATTAAAATACAAATATATTTAATATTACTAATTAAAAACTCCAAATTATAATGTTAAATGCATATGACACGTATCTACAAATATTATATTCAATAAAATAAAAAAATTCTTTCGCCAAAAATATTTTTTATTTCAAATTATATAGAAACAAAAACATTAATTATTACATACATTTTTTTATTATTTCCTACCCTATAACACCACACAATTCACAACCCACATTTAAATAAAAAAAACGTACATAATTAACATAATTAATTACCAATTAAAGAAATATTATTAATTAAAAAACAAATTAAAACTCATTTAAAATAATACACTTCCCACACTTTACCCCCTAACTCCGACAAACCACAGCTAAAATTAAACTGTAAAAAAGGAATTACACAATTAAAACTGATTTTCATTAAAAAACTAATAGTATTTAACAACTAATTATATAAAGTAAGTAAAATTAATTTACTCCCCACCCTTTACCTCTATGAAAGTAAAACCAACACCCCAAAAATTATAAACAATTACCCTAATTAAAAATCAATTAATTGATTAATATTATTGATCAAAGAATTATTAATTAATCAAGCATAAATTACTTCCCACCCTTTACCCCTATAAACCCCACAACCCACACCTAAAATTAATACACCATTTCCATATTCAATTTTCTATTAACTAATATTAAGAACTAATTATTAATTAAACATAAATTACTTCCCACCCTTTACCCCTATAAACCCCACAGCCCTCACGTAAAATTACACAATTTCCCATAATTAATTTTCAATTAATACTAACTAACAACTTATTATTTATTATTTAAAAATAATTTACTTCCCACCCTTTACCCCTATAAACCCCACAACCTGCACCTAAAATAATTACACAATTACCATAATTAATTAGCAATTAATGAATTAATACTGATTAACAAACAATTCATAATTAATTAATAATAAATTACTTCCCACGATTAACACTATAAAATCTAATTTAAATAAATATGAATAAATATAAAATAATTATTAATTTCTTATAATTACTCTACTTCCCACCCTATTCCCCTATAAACCCACAACTTTCTATGGAACTAAAAAACGCACAATTTAATTAAAATCAAATTTATAACTACTAAAAATTTTACATATATATTAAAAAACAATTCTTATACAAAAAAAATCATATACATTCAAAATATATACTAAAATAAATAACACAAATTAAAAAATCAATATTTTACACAACTATATTTTTGCAAACAATATTAATGACTTCTGCATTTTTTAAAACAATATTTCTTACCTTAAAATCGACATTTTTGACCACGATATTCTTGATCTTGATATTTCTTAAGGGCAAAAAGAACAATTGATGGACAGAATGCAGAACAATGTCGTACATATGCCCCAGTACAGAGGTCTGGGCATAAATCTATCGTTTTTTGCTCCCCATGCCTTTTTTTGCTCCTCATACAGTTCCAGTTTGAACCTAGCCATATGCAAATTAGTCTTGACCCTGCACCAAATGATGCCACAAAACCGGTCCCAGGATGCTTGTTTCCAGTCCAGGGAGGACCTGGCTTGGCAGTCTGGGCTGGACTGTGCCCATGAGGCACAGGGCCAAGACTGATTTGCATATAGCTGGGTCCAAACTGGGATAGCATGGTGAGCAAAGGAACAATGGATTTAACCCAGATCTCTTGACAGGGAGGGAATGTTTGATTTGCTCTGCATTCTGTCCATCATCCGTGTGTCTTTTCCTTTTGTTAAGGAGCATAAAGTATCATTGATGCCAGTTGCAGTGTCAACAAGCTTCAAGTGTGTTACCCTGAAGTGGCTTAAGAGATGTCCACTCATATAAAAGGTCCTGTTTATTTGAGTATATATTTTCTGTACAGTTTGCCTACTATACGTTTGAAGCCAATCTGGAACAACAATTATACGTCATTGCTGGTATGCTTATCTGGGAGAGAACCCCAGGGGAAATTCCGATGCACATTAGAGTAGCTCATGTCGGGGAGATAATCTCATGAAAAAGCAAAGAGACTTTATTGGTGTGCATGTAGGCGACAGAACTTTGAGAACACATCTGGGGTGCAGGTTGTGGATGTACCTCATGATCCTTTCAGAGTTATGTGGAAAGATGGTGAAGGGTGTACATGTGGTAAGTGTGCTGAAGGAAGGAGGACTGTAAGGAAGAGATGAAAGAAGGTGGAGTGAGCAGTGGTTTGTTTTAATAGTTTTAGTACAGTGAGGTGAATGATGTCTGTGTTTTTATGCCTGTGGCTGTGGATGCTTAGACATGCATATAAACATTAATGTTTATATGAGAATAGTGCCATCTGGCGCGTGCAGTTGCCATGGTGTGACTGGCTGGAGTGTTTGCAGGGCTGGTGAGATCTGGGTTGAGAAGGGTGTGTGTCTCTGTTGGAGTTTTATATTACGTTCTAGGTATCCATCTTCTACTTGAAGTGTTACCTGGGTACTCAGCAAAGAGCCTACAAAGACCCAGCGGTCGCCAACGCATATCTGTCTTCTTCTTTCAGTGGCCATTCTTAGGGATCTGCTCGGCTGAACAGAAATGAGGGAGCAGGAGAGGCAGAGAGTCAAGGAGACAGCGGAAGAGGATAGGAATGCGGGAGGATGGGGATCAGTGCCTGTGATGGAAATCAGGGCTTGGCAGAGTGGTGATACTCTGATGGAAGAATAAAAGAGAAAGGGGTGTGTGTGTGTGTTTGTGGGGGAGGAGGGTAGTCTGTGTGCGTCCATGTGTCTTTGTCTGCATGGTGGTGATACCAGAGTAAGTCTGGGCGGTGAACTCCCCTCGGCTCGCGGAGTTTGTGGGAGTTTTCTGCACTCAGCATTACGCGGAGCTTGTGGAGTTCCGAAAAACAAGTTTTTTCCCTCGCTCGAGTTCATCAACGCCAAGTTGGCAAGCAAGGAAAATCCACCTCCCGGCGAGATTTTTCTTCATTCGCAATCGTCAACATCAAGTTGGCGAACGCGAGCATGGGAAATCAACCTCCCGGTGTGATTTCTCAACGCGGGCAGTCCGATTTCTCATCGCGAGTGGCCACGTATGCTCGCGACCGCTCGTGTTGAGAAACCGCCCGCTCGCGTTGAGAAAGCTGATGATCGAGTAAAAATCTACGGAAGTGACAGAAAGGAAGCAGTGCCCGCTTATGCTGTGCATGATGCCGTTTGCGATGATTGCACAGTGCGAACTAGCACCTAGCACTGAAAATCACAGCAAACTACATTTATCTAAAGAAACTCTGCCGCCCGCGGACCTCCGCGTAGTGCGGCGGAGTTTTTTTGCACTTTGCGGAGCTCCACATAGCAGAACTCCGCCCAGGGTTATACCAGAGACCCACAGGGTCTTCAACATCACGGGTGTCTTTTGGAAGCATACGAGGCACATGGGAATACCTCAAGGAAGCAGGAGGCTGACACCTTCCCCCAGTCCTACATTGCCTACACCCAGACCTCAACCTGCTGTCTCTCCCTGGCTGATGTACATACAAGCCCACAAGCTGAACATACGGTACCTGATTTCACATATTAATTCAGTATTTTTCAGTGTAAACCCTCTGATGGCCCTTCAATTTCATATCTGGGAATTACCAGCCCCCCAGTATCAGTGGGATATTACCGCATTGATTCTCCACTGCACTTGTAATCAGGACCCGAGTAGCCCAGGAGATTGGACGAATCTGGAACTGGTGGATTGGCCTTGCGGTGGATGACAAGCTTCCTCTCCAACTGCTCTCAGACAGTTAATCTGGGACCTTATCTATCTAAAACTATGGAGCTGACCAAGGGAGTGTCTCAGGGCTCATGTTTAAGCCCTACTTTGTTTAATATCTATGTCGCTCCCTAAGCCGGTCTTCTAAGGACCTCTGGGTTTACCCCAATTTCATACGTGGACAACACCCCGCTTACCTTTTCATTTAATAAATCTACCCTTTAAGCCCAGTCTACCTTCTCCTCTGGCATGATAGCAATTCCCCAATGGATGCAACATTATTTTCTCCAACTTAACGCCGGGAAGACTGAGATCATGCTATTGGGGGAGGCTCCACTGTTGTGGTCACTGGAATAGTGGCCAGGAGATCTGGGTGCTTCCCCCGCACCTAAGGTAGCAGTAAAAAATCTGGGCGTTCGCCTTCAGCCGGCCTTGACCATGAAGGAACATGTGACCCACACTGTCGGCTCCTATTTCCATGTACTTAGTCTGTTGAGACAAGTTTTTCCTTTTCTTCCAGACTCTACACGAAAAACCCATATCCAGACATTGGTATTAATCAGATTGGACTACTGCAATGCCTTGTTGGTCTCAGCCAATGAGTCTTCACTGGACCACCTACAGGTAGGACAGAACACAGCCACTCGTCTGGTACTAAATGTCCCTTACAGAACGGCCTCCTTTCCGCTTCTTCAACACCTTCATTGGCTTCCGGTGCGCAAACGTATAAAGTTCAAAATTTGCTTCATCGTCCACAAGGCGGTGTATGGTAATGGCCCAGTTTACCTCGCGGAGAAATTGAAATGCTACACACCCTCTAGAGATCTTCGATCAGGATCCAAATCTCTTCTTGTGGTTCCTGGGGTCAAGAACTCAAGGACAGGTGGGAAAGCCTTCTCGTATCTTGCTCCCCTGTAATGGAATCAGCTTCCTACCTCGCTGGGGCAATGTTCGGACGATCTTCGGTTTATAAGGCTTTTGAAAACTGTTGTGTTTTAGACTCTGTGCATCAGCCTCCTCTTGTATGTCTGCAGCACAGAGATACCCCTTCTGGGGTGATTCAGGCGCTATACAAAACCCATAAATACATAAATAAATAGCCCGGATGGGGATGCAAGGAATGGTGCAGGGTGCAGGCCCAGGGTTGGATTGGGATTAAAAATCGGCCCGGCCACACAAAAAAAGGGGCCCGCATTTGCATATTGCCTTTCTGCAAAGCACTACTTCGGCAAAGTTTTTTTTTAAAAGAAGGGGGTAGTCTCTGACAGAGGCATGTTTTTCTAACTTTATTTAGATTTTAAGAAATGCACTGATTTGTTCACACTGGTGAAACACACCTGAAAAACAAGAGCGGCCACTTATGCTCAGGCCCCTTGCCCCCACTCAATATGCACACATTAATGGGTCGGGCCAGAGAGAGAGTGACACCTCTGCTGGTGATAAAAGGAAGGTAATGGATGCCCATCTGCCTCCAGAAAGGCCACTCAGGCACCCACTGGGCCACTGACATCATCCGAACAGCACAGACACTGCCCAAATCAGCCCCAAAGCTGCCCAAATAAGCAGCCCACAGCTGGAACTCGGATACCAGCCCCTCGGCCATTCCCCGAGTGCCTGCGTTACCAATCCGACCCTGGGTGCAGCTCTCTGCAAGGGATGTGCTTGAATTTCAGGATATTCGACTATTAGGGGAAATACAGCATGCCAAGGACTGGATGTGTCCATGGATAACCGGACGTAGTGCCTGTAAAGGAAGCACAGCGAAGCATTTCAAAGCACAGACCAGTGAATGAATAAATAGGGAGTGAATGGGTTGGCTTTGGCTGTTGGGAGCTGTAAGGAGAGGAGCAGTATGGCAGGAGGGCCTGATGGAGGGCGCACAGATGGATCTTTCCAGTATATACCACCAGCCTTGCATTCTTTGCCATCTCAATGATTCCAAAACAAGTACACTACTCAGTGCCTGTTTCTTTCGGCTCCTGAAAGATTGGTCAGTTAATGTGTAACCAGTTCTAAGATGCACATGTGAAGCAGGCGCCCACCTCCCAGTCACTGCCACCTCCACCCCTCTACTGTCTCTTAACAACTACTGTTAAACCAGTAACATTTCTTTGGCAATGGATCCAAGACCTTAGTCCAGTAATGCATAATTCCAAAGGCAATGTCTTTGAACGTGACACTATTGTAAGGCAGCATTTGCATGACAATGCTATGAATCTCAGAGACAAGAAGGAACCAGAGAAGCAAGCATATTTAACATCAAGGATCATATCATATATTACAAGCCGACAAGTGGTGCTAAGGGACAAGGAGCCTGAAGGCCAGGCAGGGTTGGACTGGGATTGTTAGAGGCAACATCAACTGGGAAACACCAAGTCACAGAGACACAGGAATCACGAAACCCTAACAAGGGAGACAGCCGTCCAGAAATGGCAAATGCAACAACAATGGGGCGATGGAGCAGAACACAGAATGATCTTAAGGATGGTGCAGTTTCACCTAAACTGAGACAGAAGCAAGTTATCCAAACGGTTTTGGCCCATCACATGCTCGGTCATGAACAACACACTCTTGACTAGAGGTGGGTGAGCCACTGAAAGCTCGAACTAGGCTCGAGCGTGAAGCCTGGATCTGGCTCAACTCGAGGTCCTGTTGGAACCTCAAGTCCATAACAAGTCGATTTTTCATATGGTTTCTGCCTGCTTGCATCTCTTTACCCAAGATGTGGCGTTATGGTCAGAGCTGCCAACTGGGGAACCAGATTTGAGTCTCTGCGTCAGCTCAACCTTCTGTGATTCTGGCCAAATCACTTAACCTCCTCATGCATATAAACAATGAAAAAGACCTTCTGTAATGTAACTGGTTCTCATGTAAAGCGATCCAATACCTTCGGATCGAGTTTTCACTATATTTTATTAACTCCAGAAAAATGCACTAATAGGTAAAAACAAAGCCTTAATGTAAAGAAAAACACATAGATACTCATTCACTAGCTGACTTGTACAGAGTGAAACCAGAAAACCTGAATAAATTGCAGCTTTCCTGTTAAAACTGTGTGATATTTGGCAAATATTTGATTTCAACAAAAATCTTTTTTTGCCATTATGACGTATGAAAGTAGTTTCAAATATCTGAGATCAGAATACTAGCTGTACATAACTATCACTTTTAATAAGTGCTACTAAGTGCAGTGCTATAATGTGCCATATTAATCAGCTGTGGTTACTTCATTAGGGTGGAGGAGGGTTGCCCACCAGCTGCAAGCACAGCAAACATGAAAGAAAGTGGTAATAAAATGATTTTATTACCATTTTATTTTTCAGTGCGGCCAGCCCCAGCCAAGTGTTAGGGCAGGGCAGGGTCATTACAACTGACCGGCAGCAGGGGAGGAGTGGTGCTTCAGTTTGAAGTGTGCATGTCAGTTCGGGTAGCTGTCTTGTGACGGTCAGCCTGACTTGCGCACTTTAAACCTCTCCAAACCATGCTGTCTTAGACAGTTGGGTGGAGAGCAGGCCCGGGCCTCCAGTGCCTGTAGGACCAATAAGTCTGCCAACTCCAACCAATCCTGGCTCTTTTCTCCCGCTGGTTAACAGCATAAAAACAGTGGGCCTCATTTATGAGGCTGTGCGTCACTTTTACGCCGCCGGTGCGCCACTTTTTGTGATGCACCAGTGGCGTAAAAAATGCGCCTTGTTGTGCCATATTGACAAAGGGAAGCATCTAGATAGATGTGTCACTTTGTAAACCCCGAAATTAATCAAAAGGAGGGATAAGGGATCAGAGTCTCCGTTTTCGTTCCCCAATGGTTAATTAACAATTATCAAAAATAGAATAACGGACACTAGTTACACCTTATGGCCTTTGGCATAAGGGATAAAGATCAGAGTAGCCTCAAAAAACTCTGTGTTATGATTGGAAAAGGTGCGGTATATGTGTTTCGTCCGCCCCACACTAGAGTTGTGGCAGTTATCATTGGCTACTCTGAAGTAGTGGGTTTGCCAGCCTCGCCCGAGGCGCCTCTGGTCTAGGGTGCAGTGTCCAGAGATTTTACGTGAAAAAAGGGTGTAAAGAAAACTGTGCAAAAAAGGAACAAATATTTAAAAATAAGGGGGTAAACAGCCCCAAAGTTCTTTAATGGGGGGTGTTCCGCACCACAGTTTAAAATTAAGTGGTACGATCTTAGACCGAGTTACTAGGTCTGATAGTATAGTTAAAAGAAGTACGTCGACATGTTTCAGCTCCTGGGGCCTGGAAGGGTCTGCGGAGCTTTCGTCAGGACTCACAAAACATAACATAAAGGTATTGTACTCACACAATTTGTGCAGTCATTTTGGTACAAACACTCTTGTTCAGATTGTGTATTGTTAGGGAATTTCCCTTCGTAATCTGCAATGGGATAGACAGAAGTACAGGTTTTGCATACACATATACACCTTACACCTAATGATAGTGAATTTCATTATCAGAGTTTTGTGACATTTTCAGCAAAACTACTAAACTTTAAAACAATGGCAAATAATGGAGAGTAGAGATGCTAGGTTCTCTTATGTTAAAAACGAAATACTGGTTGATATCTTTGCTGTGTATACTTAGTCTAAAGTGCGCGTTAGAGCTGTACTCATATTACAAACAATTCTATGATCTTACAGTCTGGTAGGGTATAGAGTGTTATCAAGGCACCCGGTGTATAGCAAAGCGTGAGGTCAGGCTGTATACATGTCGCTATTTTATCGCATAAAGTATGTGCAATGTTTTCATACCTGAAAGACAGTACGTATTCTGCCTCACCGGGGTCTCATTATTTTGAAGCCGCTTGAAGCTCAGAGCTGTCGTAGAGAGCGTTCCGTTAGTATTTGGAGGGGATTATTTGTCTTACCGGTATCTCTAGGTGATCGCCGCCATTACCCGCGTGTGTGGATGTTTCCGCCTTGTGCTGACTCTGCCCCGGGGTGTGGTTAGGATCGAGAGCACTGTGATTTAAAGGCGCCAGACGCGTCAGATAGGCGTGCTGGTTTCATTGGAGTTTTTTTTTTTTTTTTTTTTTTATTCATTGAGGTGATAGCTTTATTGATCTAATGAAACAAAGTTGTTATTGGGCGGTTTTATCATGAAATACAGACTGTAGCTTATCAATGATCATTGTCAGTTGGCAAAACGGTGCCAAGGGATGGCGTCGTTCAGCCCGTATTCACAAGTTTTGAGGCGATCCACCCACCTTTGCTCTTTTTCAAACAAACGGCGCTCACAGTTTGTGTTTTTATCGGTGAGCATCTCAAGCACTGTCCATTGAAGCTCTTCACATGAATGGCCCATTTCAATGAAATGGGCACACAGTTTTGTGGTGTTTTTCTTAAGGCGGATATTACTTTTATGTTCTCCAATCCTCAATTTGATCTTGCGACATGTCATGCCAATGTATCTCTTGTTGCATTTGCAAGTAATCATGTATATGACATGTGACGAATTGCAGTTCGTATGTTGGCGTTGTGTCCATACCAATTTTTCGGTTAGCTGCAGTGTTTTAGACATGGTGGTGGTTCTGCAGACTACACATGAGCCACAGGGATAGTGGCCTGTCACTGGATTCATACTCACGTCCCTCGTGATGGTTAGTTGTTGTTTTTTCTGGGGACGGGTATGGACCAAAACATCTTTGATGTTCTTTGTTCTGCGGTTGGCAAACCTAGGTTTAGGCCAGTTGAAAACTCCAGTGTTCAGAATATGCCAGTTTTTCTTTATCAATTTGTTCACTTCATATGTTGAAGGGCAGAAAGTGGTGACACAGGTCGTCAGATCTTGTGTTTGTGTTTTGGGGTAGCTTTGTAAAAGGCACTCTCTAGGTTGATTGTTTGCTCTCTTTTTGCAATATTTTATTGTTTTTTCTTTGTAGTTTCTTTTGGATAGTTTCAGGCTGAGCTCTTGTGCTTGGATCAGATAATCTTCTTTCTTGCTACAATTTCGTTTTAACCTGAGAAATTGGCTGAAAGGCAGATTGTCTTTTAGAGGTTTGGGGTGGTAGCTTTGGTAAGAAAGCAAACTATTTTTGGCCGTAGGCTTAGTATAGGTTTTTGTTTGTATAGTGTTATCTTCCACAAAGATTGTCAGATCCAAGAAATCCAAACTGTTGTTACTGGAAGTGTAAGTGAACTTGAGCCAAGGGTCAAGATGGTTGAGCCAATGGATGAATTGTTCCAAATCAGCTGATGTGTCCCAAATTACGATCACATCATCTATATATCTCCTCCAATAGAGGATGTTTGGAGAGAACTCATTGGCTGCATTGTAGATGAACTTATTCTCAAAATTACTCACATACAGCCCGGCTACCGATGGGGCAAAGGCACTGCCCATCGATGTTCCATGGGTCTGGAGATAAAGATCTTCCTCATAAGCGAAGAAATTTTCTTTTAGGGCTAACTTGCAACACTCAAGAATAAAGTGCCTCGGTGTGTTGTATTGCCATTCTTCTGAGTAGAGTATGTCTTCTAATACTTGTAGTGTGTCATCTTGTGGCAGGCTGGTAAATAAAGATTCCACATCCAGACCTACTAGGGTCATAGTGTCTGGGTCAAAGGTTTTTGCTTGGATCTGTACTAGCAAATCTCGAGTGTCTTTTAGATATGATGGTGTTCTCTGTACAATAGGTTTCAGGAACTCGTCCGCAAACTTTGAGAGCGGCTCGAGCACTGATCCGATTCCGGACACTATAGGCCTCCCTGGAGGAGGTGACCTGTTTTTGTGTATTTTTGGAAGTGAGTAAAAATAGGGGATTTTTGGGTCTGAGGTGATGAGGTAGTCAGCTTCCTTTTTGGTCACCCAATTTTTAATCTCTGCTTCATGAACCATGCTGGATATTACATTTTGTAATCTCATTGTTGGATCGCTGGTTAATTTCCTGTAGAATCTTGTATCTGCCAAGAGGGCCAGGCATTGGTCATTGTAGCCCTCTTTGCTTAGGATTACAATGCCTCCCCCTTTATCAGCGGGTTTAACCACTATGTTTTCATTCTGCTTTAATGAGTCCAGGGCTTCTCGTTCTTTTTTGGTTAGATTTTGGAATGTTTTCTTATTCTTGTCCAGCATGTCCACGCCCTTCATTAGGGATTGTTCAAATGTATGCAATTCCGGCGGGACACTGGCATGAGGAGGATTGAAGGTTGATTTCTTGCGTAAGGAAGTGTCGCCTTCTATTTGGTTATTAGGGATGTTATGGAAGAAGGCTTTTAATTTGAGGGTTCTGCAAAACTCAGCTAACTCGCTTTTTAGTTTGAAGGTATCCAATCGAGGTGTTGGCACAAAGCTTAAGCCTTTATTTAGGACAGTCATTTGGTCTTGGGTCAGTTGTAGATTGGACAGGTTTACTACGAGGGTCTGGTCTTGCTGGTTGATGGTTGTGTTGCAGCCATGCTCCTGGTCTGGACGTTTCTCTGTTGGTCCTGCCATCTTATTGTCTTTTTTCGGCCTCTTGTTTGGTTTTGGCCTCTGGCTAAAAAAGGCTCTTGTTGGTGTGGGTTGGAATTGGATGTCATTTGTTGTTCGTCCATTTGTGGCATCTGTTGTATGCCTCGGTTGAAAGGATCCATCCATCCTCCATATTGCGGCACAAAGGGAGGGTAGAACGGCATATTGTAACCTGGATAGAAGGGTCTTTGCCATCTGTTTCCCCTTCTTGGACGTTGGTTCCTGTAATTATTGCGTCCTCTTTTTGTGGTATACTCATCCATACTCGTGGCAGAGTTATTAGAAGAATTGGACCCTGTGGACTCATTATCCGATCCAGTGTCCCGTGTTGTATATTCATCTGATATGTATGGGTGCATTTTCTCTCGACTGAATCTCTTCAATTCCTTACTGAGTTTTTGCAATTTACTCTGCAATATAAATTCACGAGTCTCATCCATTTCCTTGTTTAATTCTTCCAATCTCTTTTTTACGATCGCTGGATTTATGCCTTTCTTTAATTCATTTTCGCATTCTTCGATTTCCTTCAGTAGGGCATCTGATAATCTTTTTGCCGTCTTTACAATTAGGACAAGGTAGTCCAAAGTACATTTCCAGGAGATGGATGACCAGTCCATCCTGAAGGCCAGATCATGCAGGAAAATTCTGGGTGCATTGTTAACCCAAAGGCCTTTGGGTGCTGTTTTCACTCTTAAATATTCCGTCATGATTATTCCATGGATGGAAGTTCGGATCTGTTCTCTCTTTTTGTCTGTTAAGTTGTCCCAATCATTAGTTTGTGCAAGGGTTTCTATAAGTTCAGTATTCTGTAACAATGATTGTCCTGCCAGTATTTCGTCTATTTCTTTCGCATCAAAACTCAATCCAGGGATGCCTTCCATTACTGCTTACTATATTTAGAGAAATATGCAAGAGTAATTGTAATCCCGCAGCTGTGCGCTGCTTGTACAGAAATTAATCAAAAGGAGGGATAAGGGATCAGAGTCTCCGTTTTCGTTCCCCAATGGTTAATTAACAATTATCAAAAATAGAATAACGGACACTAGTTACACCTTATGGCCTTTGGCATAAGGGATAAAGATCAGAGTAGCCTCAAAAAACTCTGTGTTATGATTGGAAAAGGTGCGGTATATGTGTTTCGTCCGCCCCACACTAGAGTTGTGGCAGTTATCATTGGCTACTCTGAAGTAGTGGGTTTGCCAGCCTCGCCCGAGGCGCCTCTGGTCTAGGGTGCAGTGTCCAGAGATTTTACGTGAAAAAAGGGTGTAAAGAAAACTGTGCAAAAAAGGAACAAATATTTAAAAATAAGGGGGTAAACAGCCCCAAAGTTCTTTAATGGGGGGTGTTCCGCACCACAGTTTAAAATTAAGTGGTACGATCTTAGACCGAGTTACTAGGTCTGATAGTATAGTTAAAAGAAGTACGTCGACATGTTTCAGCTCCTGGGGCCTGGAAGGGTCTGCGGAGCTTTCGTCAGGACTCACAAAACATAACATAAAGGTATTGTACTCACACAATTTGTGCAGTCATTTTGGTACAAACACTCTTGTTCAGATTGTGTATTGTTAGGGAATTTCCCTTCGTAATCTGCAATGGGATAGACAGAAGTACAGGTTTTGCATACACATATACACCTTACACCTAATGATAGTGAATTTCATTATCAGAGTTTTGTGACATTTTCAGCAAAACTACTAAACTTTAAAACAATGGCAAATAATGGAGAGTAGAGATGCTAGGTTCTCTTATGTTAAAAACGAAATACTGGTTGATATCTTTGCTGTGTATACTTAGTCTAAAGTGCGCGTTAGAGCTGTACTCATATTACAAACAATTCTATGATCTTACAGTCTGGTAGGGTATAGAGTGTTATCAAGGCACCCGGTGTATAGCAAAGCGTGAGGTCAGGCTGTATACATGTCGCTATTTTATCGCATAAAGTATGTGCAATGTTTTCATACCTGAAAGACAGTACGTATTCTGCCTCACCGGGGTCTCATTATTTTGAAGCCGCTTGAAGCTCAGAGCTGTCGTAGAGAGCGTTCCGTTAGTATTTGGAGGGGATTATTTGTCTTACCGGTATCTCTAGGTGATCGCCGCCATTACCCGCGTGTGTGGATGTTTCCGCCTTGTGCTGACTCTGCCCCGGGGTGTGGTTAGGATCGAGAGCACTGTGATTTAAAGGCGCCAGACGCGTCAGATAGGCGTGCTGGTTTCATTGGAGTTTTTTTTTTTTTTTTATTCATTGAGGTGATAGCTTTATTGATCTAATGAAACAAAGTTGTTATTGGGCGGTTTTATCATGAAATACAGACTGTAGCTTATCAATGATCATTGTCAGTTGGCAAAACGGTGCCAAGGGATGGCGTCGTTCAGCCCGTATTCACAAGTTTTGAGGCGATCCACCCACCTTTGCTCTTTTTCAAACAAACGGCGCTCACAGTTTGTGTTTTTATCGGTGAGCATCTCAAGCACTGTCCATTGAAGCTCTTCACATGAATGGCCCATTTCAATGAAATGGGCACACAGTTTTGTGGTGTTTTTCTTAAGGCGGATATTACTTTTATGTTCTCCAATCCTCAATTTGATCTTGCGACATGTCATGCCAATGTATCTCTTGTTGCATTTGCAAGTAATCATGTATATGACATGTGACGAATTGCAGTTCGTATGTTGGCGTTGTGTCCATACCAATTTTTCGGTTAGCTGCAGTGTTTTAGACATGGTGGTGGTTCTGCAGACTACACATGAGCCACAGGGATAGTGGCCTGTCACTGGATTCATACTCACGTCCCTCGTGATGGTTAGTTGTTGTTTTTTCTGGGGACGGGTATGGACCAAAACATCTTTGATGTTCTTTGTTCTGCGGTTGGCAAACCTAGGTTTAGGCCAGTTGAAAACTCCAGTGTTCAGAATATGCCAGTTTTTCTTTATCAATTTGTTCACTTCATATGTTGTAAACCCCTGCGCCACATTATACCTGCGCCAGGTATAATGTATGCAAGGGGGGCGTTTTGACGCAAGAAAGGGTCATGGAAGTGACGCAGTGAAATCTATAAGATTTCACTGCGCCATTTCTTGGCTGCTAATGCGTCAAAATCTTACGCCTGCTTCATGGCAGATGTAAGACTGACGCAGGCACTAATGACATGGGACTTGCCCATGTGAAAGTACAGATTGCTGGAGTTGCGTCACTTTTGTGACACACTCCAGCAATGCGTCACTTTTGCGCCTACAGATACGTCAGAAATACTGACGTATCTGTAACTCCTTGCGACATGATACGTCATATTATAAATATGACGCATCAATCATGACGCAAGGAGTGTGCACTGAGAAGTGACGCATCACTGCTTTCACGCAGCGATGCGTCATTTCTCATAAATGAGGCCCAGTGTCTGTATTGGTTAGAGGTGTTGGCTGAGGTACCCCTGGCTGCCTTGAAGCCACATATGTTGGGACCGGAGAAGACTAGGTAAAGACTGTATTTATTTATTTTTATTCAAAATTATTTTTGTTGCCCACTGACAGTATGAGAAACAAGCATGCCTTGAACCTCAATAAATAATGTTCATAAAGACCATGATTGAGAGCCTTAGAGTTTCTAACACTGCTTGAAAGTGGGTCAAAATATTTACCCGGTCACCCCACCACTTTCAAATACATGCATGCCGCCACTGTTATTTAATGTCAAAGATTGTACATGTACACTTTTTTTTAATTTTGAAGAGACTTTATCACATTTTACGTAATGTTTGTTGTATGATTTCCATAGCAAATATTTTCAGGCCCGACTCGTGAATCGGCTCTAAGACCCGAGCCAGACCCCTGGCTCGGCTCTCCCTGTTAATTTGTTGGCTTGCCTAATCTTACCGCTAATAATCTGGCAAGCAATTACAGACCAAATGAAATGCCACTACTGTTGTCGCACAATGGGAGTTCCGCTAGGACCCACAAAATTACAGAAAAACCACTGTAACTGACTTGGTTTAGGTGGAAACACCCTGCATCAGCGTGAAGCATACCACATCCACAGTTCGATCTGCAGATTGTAAAACCAACCCCAATAAAGAGAACCACCATGAAGAAACTCTCCCCCACCAAATCAGCCAAAACAATACTACAACATTCACTAAGCCAGGGATAGTCAATTACCCAGCCTCTACGTAGCCCACCAGTGGGAAACCCACAAATCACAACCCTAAGTATGTTATATGTAGTGCCATAATGCCAAGTAACTGGTAAAAATTGCACTGTACAAAAATGTAACAAAATATCTGGAAAACTTCGATGCCATTTTGCTTTGGTAATGAGACGCATGGTGTTCAATTATACTGGAAACAATCTTTATTTTTCACACTATAGTCCTGGGGTCCTTGGTAATCCTGTTGATTTAATACAGGGTTCTCCAAAGTCGGTCTGGGAGGGCCGGATCAATGCAACATTTTTAGCATATCCCATTTAGATGAATGTAGTTATCCAAAGAGGCTGGTATCGTATGAAAGTGGTGGGGCTGCGTGCGGACAAAAAAAAATACTTGCCTGGCCGCCGCTCGCCGCTCTTCTGCTGACTGCTGTGCAAAGGTTGAGGCTTCCAGTCTCCTCTACGTCCAATCCCAGCGCTTCTCTCATGCTAGTGAGAGAAGCTCTGTGATTGGCTAGAGCTGGCTGCTTTTCCGCTCCATCTGGGACTGGGAACCTGTGCTTGCAGTTCTCTCCACCTGGCAGTGCAGTTCGGGTTGGAGAGATGTCAGTGTGCATGTCGGTTTGGCTGTCCTGAGACAGCTGGCCAAACCAAAATGCGCACTGACAGTAGTGCCCACTTCTCCCCCTCTGTGCTTGCTGTAGTGCTGGGTGAATATGGACTGCCCCCAAGACTTGGCTAGGAGAAGAAAAAGAAATGATTAACTCCTTCTCTGTGGGGGTTATTTTCCCACTGTGCTGGGGGCAGGGGGGCGCGCACGGCGCCCGCATGCTCATGACGAGCTGAGCTCGTCATGAGGCACGGCGCTCCTGTGCTCATGACGAGCTCAGCTCGTCACAGGTGCATTACCTGCCGTGGAACGCTCAGCACAGCAGGGAATTATCCCAGCATGCGAGCGTTCCACGGCTCATGACGAGCTGAGCTCGTCATGAGCACCGGAGCGCCGTGGCTCATGATGAGCTCAGCTCGTCATGAGCATGCAAGAGGTTAAAAACTGTTTTATTATTTTATTTTTCAATTTTTGCAGCTGCTGGGGGGGGCAACGCTTCTCCGCCATAATGGAGGAGCTGCCGCTGGTAGCTATCTTAAAATCTGGCATGGATCCATCCCTCTAGGACTGACTTTGCAGAACCCTGATTTAATAGATCATAATGCAGTATTCACATGGAAGTTGTGGCTTTTATAAATCATCCTATGATGTCTGTGGATGTAATGCACTGCACTGAAATACTGCAATGAATATACATTCAGCAAAATGGTCTGGTTGGGGCATCAGATACTACAAACAACTATCTCTCCACAATGTACAAAAGTACTAAGGGAACAGTTCTCCCCACCATCCAGTGGCAACCTGAAAACTGTCTCCAAAAATCAGGTAATATGGTCTGAGTTCTTCTTGTCTGACATTGCACTCAGCAGTAGCAGGTACAGATTGTACTACTGAGGCCACACGGCCCAGCAGCCACAGATCCACTGAATTACAGTCATCAAAAGCTGACAGTGCAAGGGCACGGACTTCATCCGGAGGATGACTGATCGACAGAGGTTTTTCATTCTCTTGATTAGAGGGAGAAGATGAAATCCTCATTCGACGCAGGAGTTCATGAGTGGTGCCCCAGAAAGGCAGCTGTTTGCTTGAAGTTTTTATAGCTCTGCCATGCAGCCTGTTAGTCACTTCAGAGCACTTTGAGATGCTGTGCGTGTGCTGAAATACCAATCAACAAACAAAGACAGTTCTGCTGGGGGTAGTGTTTTAGGGTTTAGGGTAGTGTTTTAGGGTTAAGGGTAGCGTTTTAGGGTTTAGGGTAGTGCAGTGGTAATTGTGTAGTGTAGGGGGAAGTGCTTTAGGGTTCAGGGCAGTGCAGTGGTGTTTGTGTAGTATAGGGGGTCGTGCTGGGGGTAGTGTTTTAGGGTTTAGGGTAGTGCTGTGGTGTTTGTATAGTGTAGGGGGTAGTGTTTTAGGTTTTAGTGTAGCACAGTGGTGTTTGGATAGTGTAGGGGGTCGTGCTGGGGGTAGATTTAGGGTTTAGGGTGGTGCAGTGGTGTTTGGGTAGTATAGGGGGTCGTGCTGTGGTAGTGTATTAGGGTTTGTGGTAGTACAGATGTGTTTGGGTAGTATAAGGGGTCGTGCTGGGGTAGTGTTTTACTGTTTAGGGTAGCGCAGTGGTGTTTGGGTAGTATGGGGGTCATGCTGGGTGTAGTGTTTTAGGGTTTAGGGAAGCGCAGTGGTGTTTGTGTACTGTAGGGGGTAGTGCTTTAGGGTTTAGGGTAGTGCAGTGTTGTTTGTGCAGTGTAGGGGCTCGTGCTGGGGGTTGTGTGTTAGGGTTCAGGGTAGTGCAGTGGTGTTTGAGTAGTGTAGGGGGTAGTGCTCACCAGGGAGTTAACTGGAAGTCTACTGCTGGTATTGAAAGTGATTGTTCAGTCTGCATGTCAGAATGTTCAAATTGAATAGAAGAGGATTTGACATGCCCTAATTTTTCTTTCTACAACACTAACCATAATTTCTATGACAAAAAGAACCCCTCATGTTGTTCCTTTTTAAATTAAATGTTTTAAGTGTTACCAGTTTATTCCAATCAAGATGGATTCAGATGTGCCATCATTTTGTCATTAGTAAGGCTGTTAGCGCTCTAGTTGTTCTTTAGAACACTCTGGGTAGCTGCAGTAGAACACAAAGGAATCAACTGCCAGGCTGCTTCTGTTGAAATATAACAGGAAGATATTTGAGATCTCACTTAAAACATGTCCTAATTTTTCTTTCTACAGCACTAACCAAAATCTCTAGTACAAAATGAACCCCCTCATTTTATTCCTTATTAAATTAAATATTTTAAGTGTTACCAGTTTATTCCAATCAAGATGGCTTCAGGTGTGCCATACTTTTGTCATTATAAGGCTGTTAGCGCTCTAGTTGTTCTTTAGAACACTCTGGGAATCTGCAGTAGAACACAAAGGAATCAACTGACAGTCTCTGTCCTTGTTGGATGTACATGTTTTACTGAGAATGTCAGACCTCATTATCACATGACTGAGAAAGATAATGTGAATTTACAGAAAATATGCTCTCATTTTAGCTTCTGGAGCACCTTCCAAACCTCTATGGGACAAGCATGAGAAAATAGTTTTCTCTCAAACATGATTCATGATATCCCAGCAGGAGGCTTTTTCACATGGTAAAATCACCTTAGAACACACCACAATTCCTAAAATGAGTATGGTACCATCAACAAATGATGTATAATGTAACTAAAGTCTTAAAACCTTCTATTCATTGAAATGCTTTTTAATGAGGTGCTATGATGGATATTGGTCCCAAGATGGCTGCTAACACTTCTTGGATGAAGTGCTGACAGCAATCCGATCTCACGATGAGATGTGTCGTTAGGCTTCACCCAGATATATATGTACTTTTTTTCTTTAATATCTAAAAAACGACTGAACAGATTTACACAATTTTACCAAAAGGCACGAGTGTGAACCAAGGGCTACCTCTTTGCCAAATTTGGTGTAATTCCGTTCAGCAGTTCGAGCTGCAGCTGTGGCTAAAGGTTCCTATGGAAAAATGACCCCTTTTTCTCAGCCCCCGCTTCACGTATCACCCCGAGACTTTCAAGATAGGAGCGGAGCGGACCTGGCCATTAGTTTTGAAAATGTTGCGAAGATTCGTCAACCGACGCCAAAGTTATTCCAAATAGAATGTTGAGGATCCTTACTATAACTACCTACATATATATATATATATATATATATATATATATATATATATATATATATATATATATATATATATATACATACATACATATATATATATATATATATATATATATATATATATATACCTACTGGCGGTCACAAGCAGGTAGTTATAGTTAGGACCTATTATCCATAGGAAATCCGCAACATTATATTTGGAATAACTTTGGCGCCGATTGACGAATCTGCGTAAAACTTTCCAAACTTTTGGCCAGCTCCGGTCCACTCCTATCCTGAAAGTTTCACAATGATTCATTAAGCGGGGGCCGAGAAACAAGGGGGGTCCCAAAACGCGTTTTCCCCATGCAATTTCACATAGGACCTTTAGCCGCAGCTACAACCCAAACTGCTGAACGGAATTACACCAAATTTGGCAAAGATGTAGTCCTTGGTTCAGACTCATGCCTTTTGCTTATTTGGTGTAAATCTGTTCAGTAGTTCCTGAGAAAATGACAGTTAAAGTAATTTATATATCTATGGACGAGGTGGATCCGCGTACCTATCTGTGTACCCTAAGCGCAGCCTACGTGCACCCTGCCGTGCACGAGCTGTATTTTAATTGGCTGTCAACACTCCAAATCAGGAAGTGTTGGCAGACATCTTGTGCCTCGTTAGAACCGAGGCACAAGAAACCCAAAACAAACGCAGCAAAACGCGAAAAGGAGGCAGGGTAGACACACCCTTACCCCCTAGGCCTGCAGTGCCAAAAATGTTTTACTATTTTTTTATTAATCGCGGGATGTGCATCCTACCGATATAAAAAAAAGAAATGTGGTCTCCTGTGCGTGCAAAATATGGTAATTTGCCCCCGGGGGGCCAAATCCCGGGGGCATTATGAAAAAATAGTGTGGGGGGTCCCAATCCCCCCCACACTACCCCGGGGACCGCCACCCCTCTGGGGCTCTTACTTAATATACGCCAGAGGCTCAAGGGCCCCCCCCGCAGCCCCGGGGGCCGCCACCCCCCGGGGCTTTAAAACATTAACTGAGGGGGCACTGAGGCCCCCCCAAGCCCTAGGGACCGCCACTCCCGGGATCTAATTTAAGATATGGGGGGCTCACGGGGCCCCCCCGCAGCCCCGGGGACTGCCACCCCCCGGGGCTTTAAAACATTAACTGGGGGAGCTCTGAGACCCCCCAAGCCCTGGGGACCGCCACCCCCGGGGGCTCTAATTTATTATATGGGGGCTCATGGGCCCCCCGCAGCTCCAGGGACTGCCATTCCCAGGGCTTGTTTCAAATGGGTGGGGGGCTCTCAGGCCCCCCCAGCCCCGGGGACCACCACCCCCTGGGGCTAATCCAAATTAGGTGTGGGGGGCTCTGAGCCCCCCCAGCCCCTGGGACCGTCACCCCGGGGCTTCTTACTAATGTGGGATGGGGCCACGCGGCCCTCCTCCTGGAGCCTTGTACACACCCTGGGGACCTCCATTCCCCAGGGCCGGCTCCTGCAGTGTCCCGGGGGGCCCACCCCCGGGACACTGCTGTTTGCAATGACAGAGCGGGAGCCTCGTGGCTCCCACCCTGTCATTGCAAACTGCTGTCCTATTTGGAAGAGAAAGCAAGAAACCTGCTCTCTCTTCCAAATAGGAAAGCAGATTGCTTTTCCATATGGGTAGCAGCATGTTAGCTGCTCCCCATAGGGAAAAGCAATACCGGCTCCCGCAGGATGCGGGGAGCCGGCTGGGACCGTGATGGGATTGGGGACCCCCTCACGGCCCCCAACGAAGAGGGCCAGCCCCAGGGGATGGGGTCCCCGGGGCTAGTAGTGGCTCAGGAGGGGGGGGCCACGCGGCCCCCCTCCGCCCAAAAAAAGAAAGAAACGCCCGCGGGATGGGGTCCCTGGGCCAGAACTGGCCACAAGAGGGGGTCAAGGCAGCCCCCCTCCAAAATAATATTTTTTTTAAAAAGGGCCATGCCCCGGGGGATTGAGTCCCCGGGGCAAATTATGGCCTCGGGAGGGGGCCACGCAGCCCCCTTCCTGATTTAAAAAAAAAATAATTCAAAATTGGGGGCAGGCCCTGGGGGATGGGGTCCCCAGGGCCAATAAATTAGAAAAAGAAGGGGGCTACACAGCCCCCCTTCTTTAAAAAAAAATAAAACGGGCGCGTTTGCAGTGGGGGAACAAATTCCTCTTGAATACTGGGGGTCTCTGAGGGCCAACTAGCCCACCAGGAAACTCTAGGATTCGCCAGGAGGCTGCGTTGTAGAGAGGTGTTCTGAGTCCACGCCCCTTTTTACACCTCTCTGCAGCACAGTTCAGTGGCGCTTAGTGGAGGTACCTGGTGGGCTAGTTGGCCGCCAAGGGACCTCAGGATTCAAGGGGACTTAATCCCCCAACTTAAAACGCGCCATGGGGTGCGTTTGCACTGTGATGAAGGCAAGGGGCGGGGCCTGAAGTGATATGTGTGCAAACGCGCCCTGTGGCGCGTTTTAAGTTGGGGAATAATTCCTCTTCAATCCAGAGGTCCCCTGGGGGCAAACTAGCCCACCAGGTACCTCCACTAAGCACCACGGAGCTGCGTTGCAGAGTGTTGTAAAAAGGGGCGTGGCCTCTGAACACTTCTCTGCCACGCAGATCCCTGGCGCATACTGGAGGTACCTGGTGGGCTAGTTGGTCGCCAGGGGACCTCAGGATTCATGGGGACTTAATCCCCCAACTTAAAACACGCCACAGGCGCGTTTGCACAGTGGTGAAGGTAGGGGGCGGTGCCTAGGGTGATATGTGTGCAAACACGCCCTGTGTCACGTTTTAAGTTGGGGAATTAATTTCTCTTCAATCCAGAGGTCCCGTAGGGGCCAACTAACCCACCAGGTCCCTCCAGTAAGCACCACGGAGCTGTGTTGCAGAGTGTTGTAAAAAGGGGCGTGGCCTCTAAACACCTCTCTGCAACGCAGCTCCCTGGCGCATACTGGAGGTACCTGGTGGGTTAGTTGGCCCCCAGGGGGCCACAGGGCGTGTTTGCACACATGTCACCTGAGGCCCCGCCCCCTTCATTCACCAATGTACAAATATTCCTCTAAAAACAGCCGAACTACGATTTCCGATTTACTCACCTTTTATCAGGAGAGAACCCAGTGCTGCATCTCTTAGCCCAGCACTGACCCTGAAAAGTAATTCTAAGCGTACTTACCAGTAACTTGTATTTCCTTCAATAGGAATCCATTGTGTGGTTTTCAGTAGAAAAGTTTCTGTCGATTTTTGAAACGTACAAATATTCCTCTAAAACCAGCCGAAGTACGAATTCTGATTTACTCACCTGTTATCAGAGAGAACCTAGAGCTACATCTTTTAGCCCAGCACTGACCCTGAAAAGTAATTCTAAGCATACTTACCAGTAACTTGTATTTCCTTCCATAGGAATCCATTGTGTGGTTTTCAGCAGAAAAGTTTCTAAGTGTTGATTTTTGAAACGTACAAATATTCCTTTAAAATCAGCAAACTACGAATTCCAATTTACTCACCTGTTATAAGGAGAGAACCCAGTTCTGCATCTTTTAGCCCAGCACTGAGCCTGAAAAGTAAATCTAAGCGTACTTACCAGTAACTTGTATTTCCTTCCATAGGAATCCATTGTGTGGTTTACAGCAGAAAAGTTTTTGTGTCGATTTTTGAAACGTACAAATATTACTCTAAAATCAGCTGAACTACGAATTCTGATTTACTCACCTGTTATCAGGAGGAGCGTCAGTGCTGCATCTTTGAGCCCAGTACTGATCATGAAAAGTAATTTTAACCGTACTTACCAGTTAATTGAATTTCCTTCCATAGGCTAACATTGACTGGTTTCACTTTGAGAACCCAGTGCTGCATATTTTAGCCCAGCACTGAGCCTGAAAAGTAAATCTAAGCGTACTTACCAGTAACTTGTATTTCCTTCCATAGCAATCCATTGTGTGGTTTACAGCAGAAAAGTTTTTAAGTGGGGAGTTTTTGAACTTTAAAAAATTCCTATAAAATCAGCAGAACTACGAATTCCGATTTACTCACCTGTTATCAGCTTGCTGTGTGTGTGTGTTCTTCCCTCCTGAGGAGGAAAGCCGGGAGGTTGCTCTGCTAGTGTACTGCCTGTGTTTCTGTACCCCTACCCTGATGTGCCACGGATTTTGAACTTGTTTTTAAAACTTTTACTTATCTTGCATTTGCACTTTGCCTCGATTACTGAGCGCTTTTAAATAGCTTTCCCCGCAATTCCCGCACTTTGGGCCAGCTCTCAGCCGAGTTAGGTGCTGAGTCGGCCGGTCCCGGGGATAGTTTAGGAGCGGCCATTTTGGTTTGGGAGGAAGCGCTTTGCGCAGTCTAGCGCTGAGTATAAAAGGGGCACTTCTGGCTGGGCTTAATCCTTGCTGTGTGTGTGTTCTTCCCTCCTGAGGCGGAAAGCCGGGAGGTTGCTCTGCTAGTGTACTCCCTGTGTTTCTGTACCCCTACCCTGATGTGCCACGGATTTTGAACTTGTTTTTAAAAAATTTACTTATCTTGCATTTGCACTTTGCCTCGATTACTGAGCGCTTTTAAATAGCTTTCCCCGCAATTCCCGCACTTTGGGCCAGCTCTCAGCCGAGTTAGGTGCTGAGTCAGCCGGTCCCGGGGATAGTTTAGGAGCGGCCATTTTGGTTTGGGAGGAAGCGCTTTGCGCAGTCTAGCGCTGAGTATAAAAGGGGCACTTCTGGCTGGGCTTAATCCTTGCTGTGTGTGTGTTCTTCCCTCCTGAGGCGGAAAGCCGGGAGGTTGCTCTGCTAGTGTACTGCCTGTGTTTCTGTACCCCTCCACTGATGTCCCACGGATTTTGAACTTGTTTTTAAAAATTTTACTTATCTTGCATTTGCACTTTGCCTCGATTACTGAGCGCTTTTAAATAGCTTTCCCCGCAATTCCCGCACTTTAAGCCAGCTCTCAGCCGAGTTAGGTGCTGAGCCGGCCGGTCCCGGGGATAGTTTAGGAGCGGCCATTTTGGTTTGGGAGGAAGCGCTTTGCGCAGTCTAGCGCTGAGTATAAAAGGGGACAGGCATGCCTCCGCGCAGCGGACGCGAGCAGCGGACGCGCCGGACCTGCGCTGGAGTCGCGCCTGAGTCCAGCCCGTCTGCGCCCGTCAGCACCAAGGAAGCACCAGGAGCCAGGGAAGGTGCACCTCGCATTATGCTTCCCGCCGACTGTGAGTTATATTCCCTCTCCACATTACTCTCTGTCAGACCTCCCTTGTTACCCTGCCACCATACTAAAGCTCCTGATGATATTATTTGTGGCTGTAATTCTACTCTACCTGCGGGTACTCGACAGTCCAGGAAACATCGGACTAGAGCGTCGGCAGCTAAGGTGTCAGACAGCCCTGAAATGAAGCCTGGCTTTCTTATTAACGCCAGGTCAATGGTTAAAAACAACATAGTCCTTAAAGAGTTTGTATCTCAGAGGGAACCCCCTTGGGTCTTTATAACTGAGACATGGGGTTCGGAGTCCGCTGGCCCTGATCTGGTCGATGCTATTCCGGTGGGCTATGCCCTGGTCAGAATGGACCGAGAAGGGCGCAGAGGTGGGGGGCTGGGAATTCTTTGTAGGGACGGTTTTACGTGTCGCATTGACCCCCTCTCGTCCCCTTCGGATAAATATGAAGCATTATACTTCTCCACACTGTTTGCCCCCACGGCTTCCTTCTCTGGCATTCTCTGTTATAGGCCTCCTGGCCCCATGGCCTCCTTTTCCGATGATATACTTGAAATGCTAGAGCCCTTTATTGATAGGCCAAATCTAACCCTCCTGGGCGACTTTAACTTTCACCTGGAGGTGACAGAGGACAGAGACACGCTGGCTCTGGTGGAGGGCCTAAATGCCTGTGGGCTGAGCCAACTGGTAGTGGACCCTACGCACCTGGCTGGGCATGCGCTAGATGGCATCTTTTCCAACGACAACAGGTTGGGGATTGGGACTCCAATTCCTCTATCTTGGTCAGACCATCGGGCAGTCCCTTTCCTTCTAAACATTCCCGCCCTGGCCCCCAAACAAGAGAATAGGAATGTATGGGAAACTAGAAGAAATTATAGAGAGGTCTGTAATAGTTCCTTAGCCCCATTTCTGGCGGAGGTCAATCCCTCCCTCCAGCCAGAGTCCAATGCCGCGGCATGGAGCCTGTCCAATGCTCTAGGTATGGCCATGGACAGTCTAGCGCCGCCTAAAAAACATTACTCGGCCAGGAAGAGCCCCTCTGCTCCTTGGTATTCTGAACGTCTGAGGCTGCTACGGCAGAAATGCAGGCAAAAATAAAGATCATGGCTTACTCAACCCACCCCTTCCGGGATGAGCCAACATAAACAGGCCTTAAAGGAATACAAAAAAGCGATAATAGAGGAAAAAAAGGGTTATTTTAGCAACACCACTGCCTCGCTTAAATCTTCAAGAGAGCTCTTTAAGATTATTAACACCTTGTCCACACCTAAAACCATAAATTCTGTTGTTGAGACACAAGAGCTATGTGACAACATTGCGAACTTCTTTCATATGAAAATTGCTGACATACACAATGCCCTCGAAACTCTAAATCTTGATTTGGATACCATTCAGGCATCCATGCCATCCATGCCTCACTCTTCCACCATGGTTGTGGTCTCCGAAGCAGGACCCTGCCCCCGTTTGACAAACTTTCCTAGGTTGTCACTGGAAGAGCTAAACTGTCTCTTAGACGCTACTAAGTCCTGTTCTCCCCTGGACCCCTGCCCTTTAAAAATGCTTAAGGCATATAGAGAGGTTGTCCTTCCCCCTCTGTTGGAGGTCATGAATATGGCCATCTCCGAAGGGAATTTTCCGTAGTTTGGAAAAACGCAGTTGTGAAACCTCTTCTAAAAAATGCCTCCCTGAACCCGGAAGTCTTAAAAAAAATTTGACCCATCTCCATACTTCCTGCCCCTGCCAAAATTCTAGAGGCCCATCTCAATCGCCACTTGGCTTCTTATCTGGAGAGTGAGAACCTGTTGGATGTCTCCCAACATGGGTTTCGTGCTGCCCATAGCACAGAGTCCGCCCTCACAGTTGTGGTAAATAATATCAGATCAGAGGTTGACAGAGGACAGACCACGTTGTTGGTTCTGTTGGACCTGATGGCAGCGTTTGATACCCTGTCCCCTTCAATCCTGGTCGACAGGCTAAAGGGGATAGGGGTGGAGGGCTGTGCCTTGAATCTCCTCTTCTCTTTCCTTCATCAGAGACGGCAGAGAGTAAAATTGGGCAAATTTCTGTCCCCCTCCCAGGTGGTGCAATGTGGGGTCCCACAGGGCTCTGCTTTGAGCCCTGTACTGTTCAACATCTACGTGACCCCACTTGCTAATATTGTAAGATCCTTTGGGTACCAGGTGCTGTGGTATGCTGACGATACTCAAATTATTGTCTCCACCACCCTGCCGATAAATGACTCTGCCCTCAAATTTCGAGCTTGTATGGAGGCAGTATCGCACTGGATGATACGTAACCATCTTAAGCTGAATGGTGAAAAGACGGAAGTCTTGGTCTTTGGAGGGAGTCAAGAGCTGTGGACGGGGGACTTTTGGCCGGCCTCTCTAGGGGCTGTCCCCAGCCTACTCATTCGGCCAGGAATCTGGGCATACTTATAGATACTGCCCTTTCATTTGACCGTCCGCCAGGTCAACAGAACAGTGGCCACCTGCTGCACTATCATTCGGACACTAAAAAAGATTGCCCCATATCTGTCACCTGATGCGTGCAAAAAGGCAACGGTCGCCCTGGTTTCCTCCAGGCTCGATTACTGTAATGCGCTATATGGAGGTATTAACAAGAAATCTCTTCAGCGCCTCCAGGTAGTCCAAAATGCCGCTGCCAGGATGGTTCTCAACCTCCCTAGGCGTACATCTGCTACCAGGGCTAGGAAAGATCTCCATTGGCTACCAATTCAGGCCAGGATCTCTTTTAAAATTCTCTGCCTGGCCCATAGGGCGGTCTTTGGATCAGGATCCGAAGGGATCAGATCCCTTGTTAGCCCTTATATCCCCAGCAGATCCCTTCGCTCGGCCTCCAGAAATCTGCTAATCGTTCCTAGATTTAACAAGGTGAGATGGGGAGGAAGAGCATTTTCGATCTTGGCTCCCAAATTATGGAACTCGCTTCTATCTGAACTTTCCAGCCAACCCTCATTAGGGGTTTTCCGTAAACTTTTGAAGACTTGGCTCTTCTCCCTGGCTTATTAAGCTCTATGGTATCCCCCTTATGTTGTTCTATGTCTGTCTGTTGCCTGCGCCTTGATGCCCTTCTGGGTTAAGTTTTGCGCATTATAAGATACCCATTCATTCATTCATTCATCAGGAGTGACCTCAGTTCTGCTTCTTTGAGCCCAGTACTGATCCTGAAAAGTAATTCTAACCGTACTTACCAGTAACTTGTATTTCCTTCCATAGGAATCCATTGTCTAGTTTTCACCGGAAAAGTTTCTAAGTGTCTATTTTCACAAACTAAAAATATTCCTTAAAAATTGCCTGTATGACTTAAATACATTCTTTTGACTGTTTACAGGAGATGCACCCGTGCTGGATCCAGGATCCATCACTGAGTAAGAAAAAGTAATGTTAACACTACTTACCTGATAAGTGAATTTCTTCCCATAGGATAACATTGGTGATTCTATGTGAAAAAGTTTCTAAGTGTCAACTTTTAAAATACAATAATATTCCTTAAAAATCACTACTGTAACCAAAACGCTTTTACTCAACTGTTAACAGGAGATGTCCCAGGACTGAATCTACCATCCAGTCCTGTGGTTAGAAAAGTAATACAAAAAGTAACTAATTGCATTTAATTAGAAATTCACATTGACCTCAATGTTGCATTGTGTCTGAAATTGTGTTGCGCATTAAAACAACTGTAACTACTGTACTTAAAAGTCTATTGCCTATTTGCAAAGTATTTAAGGTAAAGTAATTCATTCTGAGAAAGTATATTATGTAATGTAATGTACAATGTAATTATAATGTAATTTAAAAAGTAAAATATCTAAAAATAAATTGTTTAAAAAAAATTAGAAAATCTATATTAAAAAATAAAAATAACATTAATACATTTAAAAATTGCCATTTACAAAACCTTTGAAATTCACTGAAAAAAACATTAATGATCAGACATGTTATAGTTAGGAATTAGTATTTAAAAAACCTTTGAAATTCACTGAAAAAATCATAGGTTTCAAACAAGTTATAGTTAGGAATTACCATTTAAAAAACCTTAGAAATTCACTGAAAAAACCATAGGTTTCAGGGGTGTTATAGTTAGCAGGACATTTCATACGTACAAAACCATTGAAATTCCTCCGTTATAGTTAGTTCTACTAACTATAACTCGCGCGCCCGCAATCCACTGATGATGATGTCACATATTACATCATTCATAACATGGTCAGTGAAATCACTGATGACATCTCAAATTACATCACTGATGACATTACCCACATGACAATATGATACAACTCATCATACACTAGTATAACCTTTCAACACTCATTCTAAAATATGGAGTACCATATTTGAAACCATTGACACACCAATACAAGTTTCTAAAAACCCACTCAGTGATTCCTACATCTACACACACATCTAAACACTTACCTAAAGATTCACTCATACATGCTAACAAAGATCAATAGAACATTATTAAATATACTTATACCCCTACATTACACACCAACACACATCCTATTCACTTAGGCAGTCATCCTACTCACTTATGCAAACAATTGATCATACTTACATTTACTAAGCTACACACGTATACAAACACCACTTCATTTATTCATATAGATAGTAACTCATACTTAGTGTGTTATAAAATCACTATTAGAAGTATACAGTTTTCGATACAGTCACTTATACAATCACTGAGTGTTAAGTATACTTATTTATAAACAACAACTGTCACATACACTGCATTTTATATTTCTACTTTGATAGACATGTATCATTGAGAAATATATTTACTCATCACCACACCCATAAAGAGATTCACTCACCCAAACAAGTGTTTCCATGTGTAGTCTTAACTCACATACCTACTAAATCAACTATTTATACATCTTTGGACAGTCACACACCTCCCATCTAACCACACACATATTCACTATCCTATACAAATACTCACTTAATTAATTAATACTAATATAGACTTTACATAGCTACTAACCAGCTTATGTAGTAGTTTACACAACAAGAGATACAGTGAAACATATATTCACACAGTTTATTCACTATCTCATATATTTAGTGAGAGACTTTAAATTAGTCACTTAGACAGTCAATGACAGTGCTACTAAATCTTCCATCCAGACACTTATACATCCAGTCAGTCTTCAATACAGATTGCTATATATATATATAATATATATATAAATATCAAACCAAACCACATTCACTGCATTATGTCATCAGTGATGCCATTTGAGATGTCATCAGTGATGTCATCAGTGATGCCACTGACTATGTCATGAATGATGTAATATGTGACATCATCAGCAGTGGATTGCAGGCGCGCGAGTTATAGTTAGTAGAACTAACTATAACTGAGGAATTTCAATGGTCTTGTACGCATGAAATGTCCTGCTAACTATCACACCCCTGAAACCTATGTTTTTTTTCAGTGAATTTCTAAGGTTTTTTAAATGGAAGTTCCTAACTATAACTTGTCTAAAACCTATGTTTTTTTCAGTGAATATACACATCAGGTAAAATGAAATAAAGTTCGCAAAGACCTTATTCATGGAATGAGTCAATTTCTTAAATTACCATCACTACAGTTTCATACATTCCCCATAACATAAATTCATTTTTTGTTATCTCACTTGATGAACAGTAAGTTCTTCCCCACTATTGAGACCTAGCGGGTGTTTTGTCTGCATGTCAATGATATAACGAGACTCAAGTCTCCGGAGACTAAGTAGTCTATCGCCCCCTCTAGGGTTTTGGGGTATGTGATCCAGACCAAAGTATTGTAACAGCTCCCTGTTACTTTGATGTACTTTGGCAAAATGTCGGGCTACAGGGTATGCAATATCTTTATTCATAATTGCTCTCTGTTATGTTATGTTAAAAAAGCTTATACCGCGCACGTACACCGAAACGGTTTCTTGGCGCTCTGATGTATGAAACTGTAGTGATGGTAATTTAAGTAATTGACTCATTCCATGAATAAGGTCTTTGCGAACTTTATTTCATTTTACCTGATGTGTTATTGGAAGTTATGAATTGGATCTTGAATCTGTAAGGAACTATAAGATGTAAGAATTTGAGAAACCGTTGATATTAATCCTCTCGCTCTATCCCTGTATGGAGTGGTGATAAGAATTTTGGATAAATTTAATGTTTTATAATGAGAATTACGATAATGGCACTTTGACATATCTCTTAAATAGCCGATACACGGCATTATCTTTCCTTTTAAGGTCATTAGTCCATAGTGCATGATGCATAGGAGAATATACTTTGACCATGATTCGTAACATCTGTAGCAATTGAGGTGACTGCTGCATATATATGTTAAATTATCGTATGTGCTCTTTTGTTGACTGTATCACACAACGGGCAGATCGAGGACGTCTGGTTGAAATGCCGGTGCACTGCCGATACACGGCAATATTTATAAACATGCACCGGCAATAGCGGCTTCGATGATTTAAATGAAATGACATCGGAGGTATTATAAAATATGGACTACTAAACCTCCTTTAAAATGGCCGCTATACTCACATGCGTTCCCGTAGGTGTCCGTTGTCAGTTACATTTGGATGACGTATATATTATGCTGTCAGGCGGGCAAGCATGTAAACATTGACGAAGGACTGTGTGTCCGAAACGCGTCTGTTACACTTGTTTGTGGGCTGAAATAAATTCTTGCCGCTTACTCCCGGAGTGCGTGTTACGTCTTTCTTAACGGAAGCGATTGGAGCCTGGATATATATATATATATATATCACCGATGCTCCAAAGGAACTTTCACAGGCCCTCAGCAGGTTTCCAAGTGACAATTTATTTATTTAACGCGTTTCGGCAAAAGCTGCCATTCTCAATGCCGGTATTACAAATAAAAAGGTCTTACTGTTGTTTCTTTTTAATGTCTTTTACTCGCTCCCATTGGTGCACAGATCATCATCAGTAAAAATGGACTGTTCGTTGTCATTCAGTCCCTTATCAGCTTGCCTCCATCTTAACATGATTTCAGGACTGTAGTTCATTCCAGTCACTGCATCCGTGAGCACATTTACAGTTTAAATAATCTTCTCTCTGCAGTCACACGGTGCCTGCAATTTAAAGCATGCAGCTGGTAAGTTACTCATTATGGCATCATGGGAGTGGTACCACTTCATTGTAAAACTGACCTATGTTTCCCTTGTTCAAACCACAAATAGCCATTTCAGGTGTCTCACATCTGCAACAGACCTGAAATGGCACTTTTAAATGCTCTCAATGTAAAGCATGTGGCACTGTGATTGAATTAATCAATCAATCAATACATTTGTAGAGCGCACTACTTACCTGTGAGGGTCTCAAGGAGCTGGGGGGGGAGGGGTGGGTGCTGCTACTGCTCGAACAGCCAGGTCATGAGGAGTCTCCTGAAGGCCAGCAGGTCCTGGGTCTGTCGTAGGCGGATGGGGAGGGTGTTCCAGGTTTTTGCGGCGAGGTGAGTGAACAATCTGCCGCCGGTGGTCGCTGGGCGGTTGCGGGGAACGGTGGCAAGGGCAAGGTCAGCCGAGCGTAGTTGGCGGTTCAGGGTGTAGAAGGTGAGTCGTTCATTGAGGTACGCTGGTCCGGTGTTGTGGAGAGCTTTGTGCACGTGGGTGAGGAGCTTGAAGGTGATCCTCTTGTTGACGGGGAGCCAGTGCAGGTCTTTCAGGTGGGCTGTGATGTGGCTGTGGTGGGGGATGTCGAGGATGAGGCGTGCAGAGGCGTTCTATATGCGCTGTTGTTATTTCTGGAGTTTGGCTGATGTTCCTGCGTAGAGAGCGTTGCCGTAGTCCAGTCTGCTGCTGACCAGAGCCTGGGTGACTGTCCTTCTGGTACCGGTGAGGATCGATCTGTAGATCTTGCGGAGCATGTGGAGGGTGTTGAAGCAGGAGGAGGAGACGGTGTTCACTTGCTGGGTCATTGACAATGCGGAGTCCAGGATGACTCCCAGGTTGTGTGCGCGGTTGGTAGTCGTCGGTGCAGCTCCTAGTGCGGCTGGACACCATGAGTCACCCCAGGCGGAGGGGATGGATCCGATGAGGCGGACCTCCATCTTGTCCGAGTTCAGTTTCAGGCAGCTGTTTGTCATCCATTCGGCGATGGCCTTCATTCCTTCGTGGAGGCTGGATTTGGCGGTGATGGGGACCTTGGTGAGGGAGAGGATCAGATGGGTATTGTTGGCGTATGAGATGATGTTGAGGTCGTGAGATCTGGCGATGCTGGCGAGCGGTGCCATGTAAATGTTGAAGAGTGTTGGGCTGAGGGACGATCCTTGGGGTATGCCACAAATGATCTTGGTGTCTTTAGAGTGGAATGGGGGGAGGCAGACACTCTGGATTCTGCTGGTGAGGAAGGAGGTGGTCCAGTCCAGTGCTTTGTCTTGGATCCCTGCGTTGTGGAGACGTGTGTGGAGCGTGTGGTGGCAGACAGTGTTGTGGGCCCCCGAGAGGTCCAGGAGGATGTGGGCCGCGGTTTCTCTGTTGTCCATCATGGCTCTGATGTCGTCAGTTGCTGCAATGTGGGCTGTTTCGGTGCTGTGGTTGCTGTGGAATTCAGATTGGGATGGGTCCAGGATGCTGTTCTTTTTGAGGAAGTTGCCTGTTGACGATTTTCTCGATTACTTTTACCGAGAACAGGAGGAGGGAGATGGGCTAGAAGTTCTTGAGGTCCTTGAGGTCAGCTTTGGGTTTCTTGAGTAGGGCGTTGATCTCGGCATGCTTCCAGTTCTCCGAGAAGGTGGCGGTCTCGAAGGAGCTGCGGAAATGGGGTGCAATGGGGGAGCTTGCTTTGTTGAAGATGTGGTGCGGGCAGGGGTGCGATAGTGAACCGGAGTGGATGGTGTTCATGATTGTGATGGTGTCTTCGTTGTTGACGTCGGTTCAGGAAAGCAGGGGGTCGATGTCGATGTGGCTGGGGGTGGTGCGTCTGAGGTGTCTGTGTCGGAGGGCCTGATTGCTGAAGCTGTCATGGATGTCTGCGATCTTGAGGTGGGAGAAAGTGGCTAGGGAGCCGCAGAGGCCATGTGATGGCGGGATGTCGTTGGAGTTGGAGCTGGGGTTGGAGAGTTCCTTCACGATGGTGAAGAGCTCTTTGCTGTTGTGTGCATTGTTGTCAATGTGCTTTTTAAGGAGGTCCTTTTGGCGGTTCGGATGAGTTGGTGGTGTCTGCGGCTGGCGCTCTTGTAGGCAGTGTTGCTGTGTGGTGTCTTTTCGTGGTGCCACTTCTTCTCGAGCCTAAGGCAGGCCTGCTTGGATGCCTGGAGGTCGGCGGTGAACCAGATGGCTTTTCTGTCGGTGCATCTGTTTGAGGGTTTCTTGATCGGGGCGAGAGTGTTGGCGCAGTCGTCGATCCATTGCCTGAGGTTGAGGGCGGCAGAGTCAATGTCGGTAGTGTCTGTTGGTGGGTTTCGGGCGAGGGTGGTGACTAGCTGCTCTTCGGTGACTTTGCTCCAGCTGCAGTGGGGGGCCCGTTGTGTGCGGTGGTGCATGGTAGGCTTCTCAAAGGTGAAGTGGACGCAGCGTTGTTCGGTCCAGTGGAGTTCAGTGGAGTGGCTGAAGGTGACATGGTTGTTGGCTGAGAAGATGGCGGTCGAGCGTGTGTACGGCAGAGTGGGTGGGGGTCGTGACGAGCTGTTTGAGTCGGAGGTTGGCAAGGTTGTTGAGCCGGGTGGTGGAGTTGCTGTTGGTGGTGTTCTCGAGGTGGAAGTTCAGGTTTCCGAGGAGGATGTAGTCCGTGGGCGCAAGGGCGTGCGTGCTGACGAAGTCAGCGATGGAGTCACTGAACTGCGGCAGGGGGCCGGGTGGTCTGTAGATGAGTGCTCCTCTGAGTGTGGTGTTGGAGTCGATGTGATCTGGAAGTGCAGGTGTTCGGCGGTGATAAGCGTTCGGTGCTGGTCAAGATTCTGAGGGTGTTTCTGTGGACGATGGCGATTCCTCCTCCTGTTATGCTGGTGCGGTCCCTGCGGGTGATCTTGTAGCCATCATGAATGGCTATGCCGATGTTGGGTGCCGAGGAGGGGTACATCCAGGTCTCCAACAGGAAGGCGACGTCTGGGGAGGTGGAGTTGAGTAGGTTCCAGAGTTCGATGGCATGTTTGCGGGCGGAGCAGATGTTGAGTAGGAGGCATCGAAGGCTGTTGCGACCTACCCCGTACAGATAGTTGCCTAGGGATTTTCTTTCAATAATTGTATTTTCCCTGCACTAGGAACCTATATTACTATCAGGGGTCCTTGTATTTGACATTATATACTGGAGCAGAGATTAGACATCCTGAGAGATGTAAGTTGATATGACATCCAGAGCGGAGGAGAGTGGCACAGAGCGAAGCCTTCTGAGAGGCAGACATGAGATGACAGAGAGGGCTACATCCTGAGAAACAGAGCATAAAAGAAAGTGATGTCTCTTGCTAAGCAGCTGGTGCAACAGAATACAAAATGATGAGTGACAGAGTGTTCTACAGAGCGAGATATCGGGAGAGACTGAGAGATAATAGAGCGAGGCATCACGTAAAACTGAGGAGACACCTGAACAATAGATGGAGACAGACTAAGATATCCTCAGACACAGATGGAACCAGAGAGAGATACATCCTGAAACATGGAGGGTGGCACAGATTGAAACATTCTGAGCTACTGACCGTGACACAATGAGATATCTTGAGCAACAGATTGAAAGACGAGACGATACATTTTGAGAGACATGGCGCGACACCTGAGAGACAGATGGAGAAAGCAGCAGACATCGTGAGAGACAGATGGAGACAAAAGAATGAGACAGTCTGTGGGACATAGGGTAAAACAGTGAGAAACACTAAGAGACAGGAGACAGAAATTCAGTGAGACATTCTGAGAGACAGAGTAAAAAATATGAGAGACAGCTGAAGACCGAATGAGACATCCCGAAAGTCGGATAATGGCACAGTGTTAAACTTTCTGAGAGACATACCGTGACACCAAGAGAGAAATCCAGAGTGATAGAATGTGATATTGAGCTAATATTCTGAGAGACTGTGTCACTGAGCCACACCCCTCGAGTGAAAAGGTGACTGTGAGAAAGTGTATTGTTGGCTGGGACAGATGGTAGTCCATCTCAAGTAATAATGTCACTGTTCTTGTTAGGCCCAATAAAGGTTTCAGTCATTTAAACCTGAGCTCTAAGCCTGATAGCTATGGCACAAAGCAGACAGGCTTAACTCAAGAAAATGAGTAAGTATTTAGAAGAACCAAATTAGTTAAAAAAATCAACACAATAAAATCCTCACTCCAATTTATAAAACTTAAAGAATAATTTATTGAACAAAATGATACCAAAACAACAAAAATCCAATAAGGAGAACTGGAGCTATGAATTTTTAAAGTTCTGAATTATAATAGTGCCAAAAGCGCCAATCGCCAGCAATTGGTTGTGATAGACCGGGCCAAGGGTATATTTTAAGACCGACTGCGAAGGAGCGTCGGTCGGACTCATGGGCCAGCTTCTTCGTGGTAGAAACGTTACCTTGTGACATTGACAGCCTCCAGTGAAAGCAGGTAATGGCCGAGAAAAGTGGCTTGGGTTTTTGCAGAAGAGGATCTACCATGACTGATTCCAGCGTCAAGATGGAGCCTTGGCAAAACTGTTTGACTAGGCGGGAAAAGCTTTGGTGAGAGAAGTTCAAGTTGAAACTGTCTCTGGGAACTATTGAGGGGTCGACATCATTGGATTCCGGCATTGAGACAATAATGCATTAAGAGCAGCAGTGAAGTCAAGCCCATCGGAAATGCAACCTCGGTGGATTGGGTGGCAGGCAGGCCTGGTCCCTTCGATGGTTCTCCAGGCAAAAAGTTAGTTAACCTTTCTAAGTCCCAAGTTTTTAAGTATAGGCAGGAGTAGTACACTCTGACCACAGCCAAGGGTTTGAGGACCTCAGGAACGGTACTTGGGGATCAGGACTCTCTGGGGAAAGGGCTTCTAGCAGCTTGTTGTGCCCCTGTAGCTTAACAGAAGGTTAGCACACTGACCCTTAGAGTCCCCTTCTTTGTCCTGGTTACAAGTGGCACTCCTCAAGGGTTTCACCAGCAAGTGTAGTCCTTCTTCTGTCTTCCACTGGTCCGGTAGTGTTCTGAAGACGGTGCTCAGGGGTGCCACATTTATGCCTGGAACTAGCCTGTGGGTGGGGGTGACTCCTGTCCCTCCCTAACCAATAGGGAAAAAGTTATGTGGCAGACCTGAGGGACAAAGAAGGGGACAGGCCCAGGTGTTGTCTGCATCAGCCTGTGACAGTGTAGGTCTTTTGACGTTAATTATGTTCCTAGGCACTGCCCAAGTGGTCATGCTGCCATAGGAGCAGAACACTTCCCCACACCCAAGGCCTTTGTCTCAGTTCTGGGAGTAAGTTCACACCTCATAAAAGGGGCTATTCAGCTCTTGGGTGATGGTCGGAAGTTCATGCAAATGGGCCTCTAGAGGCTTTAGGTAGTAAAAGGTGACTTTTTAAAAGTATTGGTTGCAAAATATTTAGTACAAATCTGACGTTACCCATGAATTGGGGCTGTGATAAATATTTTTAAAAGTCCAAAAATGAAATTTTTAGCGGTTTCTTTTGTGGAGATAACATTATTAACTTTAATATTGTCGTCCAATGCATTCCTATGGAATAGCTAACCATGCTACAAGGAGAATACTTTTTGGGGCCTTGTCACTGTGAGAACATGTTTGACATTAAAGGTTTACATGCCCTATGTCATGACTCTGACCTTCTTGTGTTCTCACTCCTCCTTTACCTTGTGTGTGGGGGGCTTGCAGGATCAAGCAGATGTCCCAATGCCTCCCTGGCTGTTCATGGGACTCATTGTTCCATAGACTTGACAACGTTCTTGGCATGGTAATGATCCACCAGGGTCCTAGGCCACTGAGACATGAAGTACCAAAGCACAAACAGTAACATCCCACAGGGCCTTCAGGCCGATATTTGGCTGACTCATAGTCCTCCGGGACAGCGCACTTTCAGATTGCCTTGCCATCTCAGATTTGGGTATTTATAGCACACCCAAACCACAAGGCAGTGCTTGGCTTACACACTGATTGAAGAGGACGGATCCTTTTCAATGGTCCTGTTCACCTCACCGTCTCCATGTCCCAGCCGAGCTTCTTCCGCATTTTGTCTCTCCTGCGAATCTCCAACGCTGGAAACATCTTCTCCCCTGCATATCCAGTGACACTGTGAACACTGTCCCTGTGATGCCGTACAGCTCTCCTGTGAATCTCCGACTCTCCGGACATCTTCTCTGCAAATCCAGCGAAACAGAGAACACTATCCCTTCAACGCCACACATACAAAATAAAAGAAGAAAACATGGTTAAGTACCATCCTTGAGGTTAGTTCACTAAGGGAACGTGTATTAACCACAGACTTGTTTTTATAATGCTGAAGATCAGAAAAAAGGACAAATCTTGAACATTGAGACATTGTGGGTATTATTTAACACGCATACCGAGGCCTTGGTATTAGCACCCAGTGACATTCTTATGTGCCCTTCTTTATCGCTCTGTAGTCTGTGAATCCAGAAGCATACCTTTGCATGCCTTGGGCCTAGTGTTGAACAAACAAGGTGTACCTTAGTGTGTGATGTGAAAACATAATATAGCTTCTGCCGGGAGTGCCACAACTCCAAGGGTAACAGTGATTATTGGAAGTCTATGCAGCAATAGGTTCATTATTGTGTAAGTTACTGTTATTACACGTGTCAAAGGTGGAAGGAATATTTCACAGCTACTCATTTGTTGAATAACCTCTCTACTTGTATTTGCAGTACTGCTCACCGCGCACTGCATTATGCAAATATCACTATGATGCGCTCCAGGACAGAGAAAAGACGTATGCACAACTCCCAGAAGATGCTGGCTGATCTTGAAGGGAATGCAAGTCTCTCTGCTTGTTATTTTGTCCCAACCCCCTCTCCTATGGGGTGGCAGTTTAGTCAAGGTTACAATTAGATGCCACTCTAAAAGAGATAGGAGGTCCAGTATCGTCTCTGCAGAAAAGAGCCAGGTGAGTGGTATGACACCCTGCTTTTAATTACCATGCACCCTGCCTTGTTGGGCTTTAAGGCCTACTTAGGGTTGACTTATTAATATTTAAAAGGAGGGTTTTGGACTTTATCAAATGAATTATTCTGACAGTTTGAATTTGTAGTTTTAAAACTGCATAGACAGGCTATAATAGTAGACCTGTAGTCATGCTATGCACCTTAACTTTAATGGTGGCACAATGTGTGCTGCAGTCATCTAGTGACATTTATTTTACAGGCCCTGGCTACACTTTGTACTATATACTATGCACTTACACGTAAGCTATAGATGCCAGTTAGGGGTTTAGCCAATTTTACATGTTTTAGGGATCAGCGCACATAGACTGTGCAAAGGACAGAGGTGCCCCAGTATGTAGAGCTAAAATAGCTATCAAATCTAGCTACAAATGTGAGGTGATCTTGAGAAAGGGAGTATTTTCCTACATTAACACAGAGTGAAAGACGGTGACACAGAGTGAAACATTCTGAGAGCCAGGTAGACAAGTTGACAGAGAGAGCCACCTCATGTGAGAATGAGTGAGAAAGAGCAAGACATACAAAAGACACAAATGACATGCTGAGACAGATGGATAGACAAAAAGGGGAAGTGTAATACATCCTATGAAATACATGGATAGACAGCACGATACAGATGGTGCATCCTGACAGAAAAAGTGAAGCAGATACAATCACCTAAGTTTCAAAAAACAAGACAACTGTGGATGAAAGAGCAAAACAACCTGAGAAATTGGGGAGGCAAGGCATCCTGAGAGACAGATGATGGCAGAGTGAGACATCTCAAGACGCAGCAAATGCTAGAGTGACAAATCATAGATGGTGAATGAAGGAAGAGCTGCATGGGTACTGTTGCTACAAAACCCGACAAAAAACGAAATGGCAGAACCAAGTTGGCGAATTTAATCTATACTTTGAAAACTCAGAAGATCCATCGTGTAAACAACTAGAAAAGGATATGGTCACCCTAAAACTGATGCAAATGATTAATGGCCCCACTCATTCTGCAGGGCACACCCTCGATTTACTCTTCTCTAATTCAAAAAATATCAAAGATATTGAAATCCACCCTCATTTATGGTCAAATCATTTTAGTGTTAGATTTTCACGTTTTCTCCTCCCAAACCAAAAACAATTCTCCAAAATCTCTACTCTTCCCAAAAAGCCTCCATCCCCCTTGATAGTTATCTACGACAGTTCAATATAGCCTTTACGGCTGGACACCTGCCCTTTACTATAAATGAACACACCTCGCAAATTGACCCCAGCTGAAAAATGGTACTCCTCAGAGTTGAGGAACAAGAAAAGGAAATGTAAGACAGCTGAAAGAGTATGGAGACACTCAACACATCAAACAGACAGAGACTAGCATAGAAACACCAACTAAACAACTATTATCGGCAGGTTAGAAAAGAAAAGAAAAAAAACTTTATCAAAAGGTTAAACGACAATAGCAGCTCTCTGAAGGAACTATTTAAAATCATGAGAGGATTATCCCGACCAGTTAGAATGTCACAAACCATTACTCCTTCAACGCACCAATGTGAGGCCATAGCCAATTATTTTTTTTGAGAACATATACTCCACTTTCGGTCGCAACCCACCTTAGAACAACTTTCAGGTGCCTTGACAGGCCCCCACCCCGTAGCTAAAGTTCACTTAGGTAATTTTACCTGCATCACTAAAGAACAGGTGGTGAAAACAATGATTGAAATTAAATCTGGTTCCCCACTAGATCCCTGCCCCGATTTTATCTTTTCTCGCTTAGCCCCTTCTTTGAGTGTATATCTGACCCAAACCTTTAATTCATCTTTAAAGACAGCGGTATGCCCAGATTTGTGGAAGAAAGCCTCCCATTTGAAAAGAAAGCAGAACTTGATGTGTTCACGCTATCAAATTACCGTCCCATCCCACTGATGCCATTAATGGCTAAAGTCCTTGAGAGATTCGTCAATCTCCAAGTGACAACTTTTTTGGAGGATACTGGCTTACTGGACCCCTCCCAGAGAGGCTTCAGAGCAAAGAATAGCATTGAAAGCATCTTTCTTGCTGGCCTGGACGACGTCAGACTGGAGGTAGATCAGGGCAAGGCAGTGGCCCTGATTCTTCTAGATCTCTCCAAGACATTCGATACGGTCTCTCATAGTCTGCTTAAGAGACTAAATGAGATACTGATCTACCGAGCTACTCTTCAAAAGTTTTGAATCATTCTTGTGTAATAGATCCCAATCTGTCCAGTTGGACACATTTAGATCATCCTCTTATGTTTGCAAATGCGGCCTATCGTAGTGCTCCTCACTGAGCCCTACACTTTTCAATGTATACATCGCAGCTCTTGCCACATTGGTTAAAAACTAGGGCTTTGACATTTGTTCTTACTCTGATAACCCCAGCTGATCATCTCTGTTGGTGAAAAGCAGTCAGATACCAAGAAAAACATAGAGGGGCAGCGTGGCCAGTTACATGGCCTGGCTGCTTCTGCCGGAGCTCTGGCAGCTCACAATGAATCCTGTCTTAGATCCTGACCTTCAGATCGCCATCAACTTCCAAAAATCGGTGCCACCAGTTCCCCACATTAAGCGTATAACCCCTGAACCGCTTTAAAACAGCCCGGGGAGTGTGGAGGCGGAAAATAGGAACAGTCCGAGATGACGAGAGGTTGCACAAAATGGCGGATCGGGAGGACAAGCCCGTGGCGGCCGTATCGGGGCGAAAGAAGACGACGTGCCCTGCTTCCCTTGGCCGCCTGGCACAGTTCACAGCGGGAGAGAGGCCCACCCGGTGGCGATGGAAGAAGTAGGAGGTGCAAGCGCCCAGCGCAACACACGCCTGAGGGCCCGAACCCACGCTCAGGTGTAAGTGACTATGCGGGGCCGAATACTGATAGATTGGGGAGCCTCCCCAGCCCCCATCGGGCTAAGGCTGGAGTCCAAAATGGGGCTCTGTCCGGCGACACTGCGGCGGCTTGGAGGGGGCCCGAGGAGCCATTAAATAAAGAGTGGAGGGTGCAGCCGTACTCCTTACCCGATCACCTCATGGTGTAGCCAGAGGAAACGAGAAATCATCGGGCCTCGCAGTGCACACGACATCGGGCCCGAGTTCCCAGATGCGAGGGAGAGGCCTCGCTCCCTAAGCACTCACCAAGAGTGAAGAGGGGAAGAGACCCACACCCGGCAGTAAAGGAAGCTTCGGGTCGACAGGCCGGCGCCCAATTTGACGGAGCACACGCCATAGTGCTTGAGCTTACACCCAGGTGAGAGAGGCTGTGTGAGCGGGTGAGGGCGGTGCGGGCGGCCTCCTTGTCCCCCCCGGTGAAATACTGGATAGCAAAACAAAAGGGGCAGGAAGAGGGACCCCCTTTTTGAACGGAGGACATGACCTGCCACCGGAATAACCTACGGGAAAGTGCCTGAAACCTGCGGCCTCCCAAACTGACCCATCGGATTGACTTGCGGCACTGCGGCAACTGGGTAGAGGCAAGAAGGCAGCCCAGAGGAGGATAATGGTGCTTCCTCACTTCCCCCACTAGTGGATTGGGCAGGGAGGAGGGGGAGAGACCCTGCAATAGGCACTGGGGGCGGCATGCCGGTTTTGAAACCAGCAGAACACTCAGCAGAGTGCGTAAGTTCACAGGCAGGTGAGAGGGATTGCATGGGATCAGGGGCTGGTGAGCTGGACAGTCTCCCGTAGGCCCTTGCCCCCCTCCGGGTAAGACAGTGCAACATGGGGAGGTGAGGGGCAAGAAGAGAATACACCAACGTAGGAGGGGAGAAAAGGCCTCAAAATGACTCCAGAGTGAAGCCCAAAAGAAGCCAGTAATCGGAGGCCCCCCAGATCCTTCCACTGGAGAGGCCATATTGTGAAATTAACAAATAGGGCGCAAAGTAAGAGTAGGCCGAGCACATAACAGTGACGGGAGGCTCTTGGCAAAAAAGAAGAGGGGGTGAGTGCTGGACAATAACCAAGACCAATAGCGCCGGATACAGAACGTGAACATAGCACATGAACTGCAGAAGAGGCCCACACATGAGGAGGCCATCAAAGTGAGAGATAGAGGCACTGGTGCACGAGTGTGTGGTGCAGACAGACGGAGACACCCAAAGGTGGCCACAAATTCCATAAGAGAGGTTCTACCTGGGGCCAGGGTCACTCAACACTTGCAAACCTCGCAACGCACCCCAGACACCAGAAACTGACCGCCCCTCTCTCTCTGCACTGGTCAAGGCACTTTTTCGGAACGGCTGAACAGAGGAAGGCTGGAATCAGATACCTAAGGGAACTAAGCAACATCAACATAGATATGGACACCAATTACCTATAAGTCGTCACCAAACGCCAAGGTTAAGGGCAGCAAGTGAGGTGGAGAGATCGTAGATATTCTTATGCTGCTCTACCCTTACAGTTAGATGATGGCGAGAGACAAAGACCCCAAAACTCAAAAACAGGGCAAGATGGACAAATACGCAAAAGTGTTGCCCTCACCACCCGAGACAGAAGGAGAACCCCAGGGGGCGCTGGACAACGCAGCCTTCTTCCAGGCGATCCATGCCTCCAGAGAGGCCATTGAGGGGAAAATGGCAGAAATACGGTCAGAGGTGACCCTCCTATGCCAGGACATGCGCAACGTCTCAGAAAGGGTAACCCAAGCGGAGAACTGTATTTTAGAAGTAGAAGATACGATGAAAAACCAGATGACGCGTTAATGTACAAAATGTGCAGAGTGTTCGCTAGCCTCGTTTACGTTGTTCATACGGGTACCTTGTTGAGTTGGGGCTGCCACTGGGCAAATATTTCATGTGCAAAAATTGCAATTTCCCTTTTAAAATGCAACTCTGCTAAAACTAATTTCATTTTCAAGCACAAATCTTAAAATGCAGCGTTAGGCGTCTAAAATCAGTGGAAAAAAACAACTAACTATGTGAAGTGCATACCAAGTGCCCACTGTCCTCCTTTTACATTCTTTGAAAGCCTGTACTATGTAATTTGTGACTGCCTCAAGATTGAAAATGATATGCATGAGTGCAGAGTTGTGTAACAATCTTAAAGTTGGAAGTGGAGCATAATTACATCTGACACAGTGGAGTTGGATTTGCGTTCAAGATGTGCCAGATGTCGATGTCCTCTTTTCCAGTAATTAAGGGATTTTGCTTTGCAAGATGTAGTAGGGCAGCCGCAATACTTAGGTCTGAAGTCAGCCAAATGAGTTTGATGCGGTCTTTAACAGTTTGCTGACTTGTAGCAAAAACATTGTTGTCCTGCATGCAAGCTGTAGCGACTGGCTGTTTAGTAATGCTACTACAGCGGGGTGACATGATCGTATCCGAAGAGGATGAAGGGCTAGAAGTAAAAGGTGTTGTCTCCATGCGCTGACAGCTGGGCAGATGCACAGGATGATGCGGAAAATAGGGCACGAAGAAACAATCTGCGCTTCATTGGATTTCCGGAGGGAACAGAGGGCTCTGACCCTTGAGCCTTCCTGATGGCATGGCTTAGGGACTTTAATCTCACTAAAGGGTTTACTGAGGCATAATTATCATCCACAATACCACTCCATATACACTATACTCACAAAAAAGTATTGGGAAGTTGTGAATTATATACTGTTGGAAAACGAGGCAGCATCTGTGAGGCCTGCACAAATAACATGACTACATTTGTCTTTCACTGGGAACCAAACACCCAATTGTAGCGCCTGACTCTCAGAGGGTAGCGATGCAGAGCAGTCTGAGGCTTACTCAAGGAAGGTGGTCTGGGCTACTAATCGCCATTTGCAAGTGCGCAGAAATAACACTCAATAATTGATTGTCCAGTCTGTACTTTGCTTTATAAAAGTAAGAGTACATGTATTAAACACACACACTACTCAATACTATGCACCAATTTACAAATATACATAAGCCGTTGGAATTACTTTGTGACTTTGCATAACATCTCCAACCCTCTTGCAGGGGGGTGGGGTCTAGTACCACCACTCCAATGTATGCAAATCATCTTGCTCCCAATGCAATTAGTTGAACATAACCTGGAGCGAGGGCCCTGCGCACTGGCACCATCCCAGTGGCGTTCCCCCCATTACCTCAACAAGCATTAAACAGGAGTACACCTGCCTTGGTGACACATGACCCTGACTGAGCATCTCCTACTGACCATAAAGTATGCACCTCTACATCTTAAGGACTAACAGTCTGGGTTCTTCACCTAAGCGCAGCAGCAAGAATACATGTTTACGCACACTTTAGAATGACAGTACTCAGCACATTTGGATATCATTAACAATACATTGCAATTACAGCCCCTAAAGGCATCACAGATGATCACAGGATTAAGTAAATACAGTCGGACACCCTAGCAGGAGAGTCTAGCCATGTAAATCCACTGCATTGAACATCAGTCCCTCTAAAAGAAATAGCCATTAATAAATGCATTCCATTCTCCTCTACGGGGATGGGGGGTAGTGAGTTGAGATTGCTGTCCTGGAATGTCAATGGTTTGGGAGACAGGATAAAACGTGGGGTAGTGCTGCATTTTCTTAGACGTCATTCCCCCGATATTGTTCTTCTGCAAGAAACGCATTTAATTGGTAACGCATGCCAAGCGATGAATAGACATGGATACCGACTGGTCGCTCATTCTGGATTCACTTCCGGCTCCAGAGGAGTGGGTATTCTCATCCGGTCCTCCCTCCCCTTTGAAATTGATGATGTAATACTCAACGACAGGGGGCGCTATGCTGCGCTCACCGGTAGATGGGAGGGTAAGACGCTTTCCATACTCACATTGTACATCCCTCCGGGCCTGCAGACGTCCACTTTTGCTGATCTTGGGCGGCTCCTACTGGGCCTTCCTGAGGGTCTTCTGATCCTGGGTGGAGACTTTAACTCCGTGGTCTCTGGCACTTTGGATCGCCACCCCCCTAGAGATTTGGCTCGGTCTCAATTGTGGCTGGCTGACCTGCTGGACACTTTTGGCCTTATGCACCCTACGCAGCTACAATATACCTTTCACTCGGGGGCCCACGGTAGTCTTTCCAGGTTAGATTATTTCTTAATTCCAGCAGCGCAATTACCCTCTATCAAAGAGATCCGTCAGCTCCCAAGGGGCATTTCTGATCACTCCCCCCTGTGGCTTTGTGTCGGGGCTGGGGTGGGTGGAGAGGGTAGAGTGGCTCCTATAAATCCCTGGTATCTTCACAATCCTAAAACCCGCTCTGCACTGCTGAAATCCATTGACCATTACTTCGATGAAAATGTGGGGTCTGTTTCTTCCTCTGTTTCACTGTGGGAGGCCTTCAAGACTGTCATTCGTGGAAATTCATTGTCTTTGATTGCTGCTTCCAAGAAGGCTTAAATGTGAGGAACTTGTACGCGTCGAAACTGAAATAACTGTGCTTGAAAATGCTCTTGACGGTGCTGTTACTCGTTCTAAATTACATTCCCTCAGTTTGAAACAAGCTGATTATAGGGCCCTTGTGACTGACGCGGCGAAAGCGATGAATAGAGAGCAACAGGGCAGAATGTATGACTTGGGCGACAAGGCTGGTAAACTGATTGCGTGGCTGGACAAGAAAGAGAGAGTGAATCGTGTCGTCCCCGTGATTGAAAGGCCGGATGGTGAATGTGTTACTGACCAAGCTGGTATTGTTGAGTGCTTTGCTGATCATTTCAAAACCGTATACGCCTCGGTCAGTGATAGGGACGAGGAGGATTCCCACTTGTTGTTGCGAGACATAGCATTGCCTCGCCTTTCTGATGATGATAGAGCCCTACTGGATGCGTCTTTCACTTTAGATGAGGTTGCTGTTGCCATACGTTCCCTTCGCTCTGGCAAGGCACTGGGTCCTAATGGTTTGCCCATTGAACTATATAAGCTACAACCCGACAGAATGGCGCCCCACTTGAGGAACATGTTCCTTGAGGCTTTCGATTCTGGTTCTCTCCCCGTTGATCAGCGACTAGATACCATCGTATTAATCCACAATGAGGGTAAGCCGCGTGATCGCTGCGCCTCGTATCGGCCCATTTCACTACGTAATGCCGAACCTAAGATACTGGCAAAATTGCTAGCTAATCGGTTGATTACGGTGATCAGCGACTTGATCCATCCGGATCAATCCGGCTTCATTCCACACCGGAATACCGCCCTTAATCTTTGGAGACTTCACGGAGTTCTCGCGAGAGCTGGGACTCTAACTGAGCCGGCCATTTTGGCCTCCTTGGACGCCACTGTGGCTTTTGACACAATAGAATTGCCTTAATGTGCTTTTTGATGTTCTGACCTCCTTCTGGAAGAACTCGGGTCTCATTATCAATTGGACTAAATCATGCGTCTATGTTCTGTCCGGTGAGCTTCCCCTACTACCTCGTAGATTCCCGATTCAAATTGCTGATACTGGCTTTAAATATTTGGGGATTTATGTTTCCTTGGATCCCGCAGTTCGCTATGAACGCAATTTGCTACCCCCTCTTCACCGGCTCAAACTTGACGCTGCACGGTGGCGGCAGTTGCCTTTGTCGCCACTGGGTCGCGCAGCTCTTTTCAAAATGATGTCGCTGCCCAGATTTTTGTATGCACTCCAAAACTTTTTTGACCCCATTCCATCCGGCTATTTTCCTGAAGTGGAACACCTGCAGAGGGGGCTTATCTGGGACGGGCGTGCACGAATAGCTCTGTCTAAGCTCACGCTTCCGTGGTATGATGGCGGCATTGCCCTCCCGGATATCAAGCGCTACTATTGGGCTTCTCAGTTAAGTGCTGTTAACCACACAACTTACGCTCCTGGTCCTACCCCAGCTTTTGCCATGGACAAGTACCTCTTGCCCGGTGGGAATTTTAATAGAGCGCTATATTCCAAGGGGCTACATAGGGCATTGACCGGGCCCACGTAAATCGCTGTAAGAGTGTGGCATGATGCGAATGCGGCCTTGGGATGGTGTGATAAGTTGACGCGCGGGACTCCATTGTATGCTTCCGAAGGTTTGGGCAATTTGTGGCGGACGAAAAGGTTTGATAAATGGGACATGATTGGTATAAGTAGGGTAGGAGATCTCTGGACTAAAGGCAGAGTGAAGTCCTTCGAGGTGCTAAAGACGGAATATGAGCTTGGAGATGGGGAATTCTTTAGATACGCTCAGGTACGTCATGCTCTGCTGTCAGTTTTTGCTGCAGGAATCGCTATTCCCGAATCCTTGCCTCTCGAGGACCGTATCCTGGACAACCACGTCCCTGATAGTACAATTTCACTGATTTATAAAAAACGTATCAACACTAGAATTGACTTGCTTGCACACCTCAGGGCTTTATGGATTGCCGACGGGCTGGAACTGGACGACGAGGACTGGCAGTCTGCTTTGTCCTCGCCTAAAGAGGTTGCCATACCCGCCCGCCTTCGGTTTGTCCAACTTAAGATCCTTCACCGTGTGTATGTCACTGGTCCGAGTCTGGTTCGCATGGGTTATTCGTTGGATGGGTTGTGTAAGCGTGGCTGCGGCGTGATTGGCACCTTCCTTCACATTTTTTGTGGGAATGTCCCGAAGTGGCTGGTTTTTGGTCCCGAGTGCATGCGATTATGGAAAATGTCACGGGGGTTGCGCTTCTACCTGAGGCCCGGCGCTGCCTCTTGAATGTATGGGAACCTAACGATTATACTGCTTCTCAGATCTGCTGGGTGACCCTCGGCAACATGGTTGCTAAGAGGGATATTGCACAGCTATGGGGCTCCCATAGACCGCCCACTGTACTGGCGTGGAAGGAGAACATGGACTGGTGCATGTTTAGGGAAAAGACAGTATACTTGTCCCGGGGCAGGCCCAGAAAGTGGAACAGAGTTTGGTCGCAGTGGAATGCTTATCGTGGAAATATATGTACTCCCCCACATGACTCTACCCCTGATGTCTCCTTGCCCCCCTAATTGGCATTCCCGGTGTTTTGTATTGACTGTATATATTGCATTGTTTCCTCGCTGCCCCCCCCCTCCCCCTCCACCGCTATTGCTTTTAGCTATACTGTACGTTTTGAACTGTTCGGAGCTGCTCCCACATGGACTCAAGACTATCATCACTGTATTTTTGCCTTGTGTTTTCTGTTTTATTGTTTGTTGTTAATTTCAATAAAAATTTTAAAAAAAATGCATTCCAGTGTTATCCCTTTCAAATCCCAGGACACCTAGGGTGACTTGTCTCTTCATGCTGGGGGGGGAGACTGCGCTTCTCCCGCAGCTCCCCCCAGCACCTTTACACCATTGAGGGTGACCCCCTCCTCTGGGACCCTACGCACCAGAACAGCAGACTTCCAAATGCCTGGCAAGGCATTATGGGGCAATTGTGCTCCTATTGCTTAATAATAGATGAGCGGCTCTCCCGCTGTGCCGGGGAGAGCCGCGCTGGCGCTTCACCACTTTCTGGGGCCTCGGTGGGGGTCCCGGTCCCACCTGGACCCCCAGGTAAGGGGATGCGGCTCGGGGAGCCCACCCCCGACCGCTCTGTTGGTGTTCGGGGGACCGGTCCCACCCGGGCCCCGTGCAGCTCTCCGGCTTCTCCTGATGGGGATCCCGGTCCCACCTGGGACCCCCGCATACATTGGAGGGCAGCCCGGGGAGCCCACTCCCTGCTGCCCCCGCCCGCTCCCCACCCAGCCAGCACCCTCCGGAGCTGCCGCTGGAGCCAGCCACTCAGTTCTGGTCTGCCCACGCCGGTGGGCAGACGTGCGAGGCTTCGCCGGACCTCGGGGGTAGTGCGGCAGCACTCCCCCGGCCTCCTCTTCTGTTTTGGGGCCCGGGGATGGGGTCCTGGGCCCCCGGACATCTTCGGGGGGCGCGACGGCGCTATCCCCATCATGGTCACTTCGGGGCCCGGAGATGTGATCCCGGGCTCCACCTCCTGTCTTCTTCACAGGGGGGTGCGACTGTGCCTCCCGCCCCCGCATCCTCACACCGGGCCCAGAGTTGGGCTCCCGGGCCCCTCCTCCCGCACCTCTGCCCGTGGAGCGTGATGGCGCTTCCCGGCGCCGGTTTCAGCGGGGGCCAGGGTGGGCTCCTGGCACCCCACGGAGGCAGCTTCACGGGGTGCGCAACGGCGCTCCTCGGCTTTACTTCTTTGGGGGGGCAGCCCCTGGGACTGGACCCACCCTGGGGGAATCTCTGAGACCGGTGGCGGAGCCCCACACGCTTCCTCATCGGTCTTCTTAGGGTCAAAGGTCGCCTACCTTCCGGGGGCCATATCTCAGCCCCTGGGGGTCTGATCTGCCCCATTTTTGCATCTTCTTGCTCCTGGTGGCGCCTCCCCCCAGCCACTGGGAGCACTCTCCTTCATCCTACGGGTCTCCAAAAGGGTGCATTCTGCAGGAAGTGGTTTTCACTGGCTCCCTGCGCCTCTGTTCTCCCTGTGCAGAAGTCTCTTCTTCTGCGCACCGGTCCAGGGCTCTTCTTCTGGCACTGTTAGGGGCCTGGGGGGCAGTCAGGGGTGTCCTCCTTCCAACTGCCCATTGCGCCAGGCTCCAGCACCTCTCGCCTCAGCAGACCACACCCCAGCGAGAACTTCTCTTCCTGTGCAAGTACTTTTTAAAAGTTGAGTAGGGGGCTGGCAGGAAGTCTTTGTGTGTCCAATCAAACAGTGACACATCACTTCCCTGCCCCTGCTCCCTCCTTCTTGTCCAGCCTCTGGGTTGTTCAAAATGGCGACAGCCAGTGTCTCTGGCCACATGGCCTCTGAAACCCAACTCCTTCACCCCTCACTGCCTTTACCATGGTTCAGCTTGGTGCCTGGCACCCAGCGACAGCAGTTGATGGATTGGTTTGTAGCTCCACCAATCTTTTCTCCTTGGAGGAAAGATCTTCGCTCTGGGAAGAAAGGTCATTAATCTAACCTGCCAGGGCCAGACCCCGGCCAGGGACTTAGAGAAATATGACATTTCTGAACGACCCAAAAGCAGTACAAATATGACTTTGGACTCTGCAGAATACTCATTTTCACATCCGCTACACTGGACTTTAGTGCGTGTCTGGAATCTGTAGGCCTTGTGGAAGTTACTCTAGCCATGGGTTCCAACTTCCCATAAGGGAATAATGAAGTGAAAAACACAGTAACACACAATGACTTTCCCTGGCATGTTTCCTTCCAGTGTATAAAGCCTAGTCCATGTCACCAACCAATTCTGCATAAGTCCTGCCACACCGTTCACTCTGTAGCTGCACCTGGACTGCGCACGCTAGGAATCTCCCCTGCGCAGCCCCTACACGTGTGCACACGCAGTTACACATGTGTCTCCATGTAACCAGCACAGTGCCCCATACTCCAGCAGCTGCACAGCGGCGTAGTCAAGCCAGGGGGACACCGGTAAAATCTCCATGCAGTCTCCTCAATATGAGTTCACTGTGGGTGAGTCTCAGATTATGAGGCTCCCCCACAGAAAAAGCTCAACACTTAGGTGCTCAAAAAGTGAAAAATCTGGGTGGCCCCTACTGTCAGAGCCACCTTCTAACATATACCAAATAACTAACCACGGTGTAAGTGCAGGGAGAAAGTATAGGAAATAGAAGAAGGGGGCATTAGTCTTATACAGACGAGAACCCTCACTCACCCAAAGGTGACATGCTACATCATTGGGTTCCCTCTTGCACACTGTGACCGCAAGGTTCACAGTGTGGTCTACAAATGTTCCTCAGGAGAGGAGCGTGAGGTGTTTTTAAATGCCTCCTAGGCAGAACACGGAGATGGAGACTCCTGAGATTTTTCAGTAAAGGACCCTAAAGGTTGAGGTACATTAATAGTACCCATGTGATTGTGGACCGTACTGCGGCTGGTACCACTTTGACAGATGCCATTACAATTAAGTATGGTATTTTTCACATTTTAGAATTATTATTTTTGTACAGAAATAGCAGAGTGACAACAAGTGGGTCCTGAAGAATGCCATGAACCAGCAGGTCACACAGGTAGAAACATGTTGACCTTACTTCAATAGGGAATATCTATACCCCTAATTTTCACTTAGCTCTTTTAGCTCTAACCATTGGGGACACCAATTGAAGTTAATTTTGTCTCCCTCGAGTTAGTTTAAAAACACTTTTACATCGAATTTGCACTCTGCCCCTCACTCCGACTTCCATTGGATGATTTAAAAACACCTCGCGCTTCTCTCCTGAAGGAGAGTTGTAGATACAGAGACCTTACACCAGCGGCCTGGCAAGGCTGACGAAAAAGGCCTAGATATGGGCTTAGCCGATGGCAGATAAACAGCAACTGGCTGAGAAGCCCCCCAGACACTATTATGCTCAGTCTCACTGGGGGAAAAGACTTGTTCAAAGTTTATATCCTTTTGTCCGTTTGTGTGTTACATTAGAGAAATATGGGGAAGGGGTGGGAGTACAGACCTCTCAGGCTATACCTGCTCCAGGTTGTCATGTTGACAGGTCAAGGGATGGGCGTGGGAAGTTGGAGAGTGTGGGGTGGGGGGTACAAGTTGAGGGAAAAGAGGTCTATTGGTAGACTAAAGGTTAAGTTTCTTCCTTTTCAGCCAGCAATAGGAGTCACAGATAGGTAAAAGGGAGAGGAGACAAGCATGAGAGCCTTCCCGAACACAGGGGGAGGAAGAGGGTCACATACACAATGAGTGAGGTAGGATATACAGCATTGATGTGCAATGTCAACAGACTAGGAAACAAGGTCAAGAGAGGGCTAGTTACTGGGTATCTTAAGAGGCTCAAGCCTGACATTGTCTTCCTACAGCAGACTCACTTGATGGGTACAAACTGCACTTTCCTGGGAAGAGGGACATACACCACACATACACATGCAGGCTTTTCCTCTGGAGCAAAGGGAGGTGCGATACTGATGAAGAAAACTCCTCCCTTCTATATGACAAAGACCTGGACTGACCCTAACGGGACTTTCATTGCTGTCCAGGGAACCTGGGGATGGCGGGAGCTTACATTGATTAGCGTTATGCTTCGCCAGGACAGCAAACTCAGACACTAGATGCTGTGGCTAACATCCTATTGGAATTCGGGCCCTCTACACATATCATCAGTGGTGATTTTAACGATGTAAGCGACTCGAGCTTTGATCGCACACACACAAGCACTGGGACCCGCATACCCACCCCACTGACCGAATTTAGAAGGTCCTTGGGGACATAACCCAGTGGCTCGCACGTACTACAGCTTTCTCCAGGGCCCACAGAGTCTTCTCCAAACTTGACTACCTCTTTGCCCTGGTTTGGAGAGAAAAAAACTGTAGAGAGGGTAGAATACCTAGCAAGATGAATCTCCAACTACTCACCACTTTGGTTAACAGTGGGTAGTAGGGGGCGTAGACCACGTTCGGAATGAAGATTGAATGCTTGGGCGTTACATGACAGAACAGTTGCGGGTGTGATTAGAACAGAGACTGAGCTATACTTTAGTGAAAACGAGGGCTCAGTGCCCTCAGCGACAACCTTATGGGAGGCCTATAAAACGGTAATATGATGCACAGTGCAGGATGTTGTAGCGCGGAAAAGAAGGGAGGAGATTCACCAGTTTGAGACACTGGAACGAAAGCTCCTGCAACTTGAGAAAGACATGGACCCAGACATGGATATGACCCTGCTTCACCAAATCGCACTCACACGTAGGGAACTCCAATCCCTGACAGAACGGGGGGGTGCAGACTCAAATCCAGGCCTCACATCACCGACTCTATGAGTCGGGAGACAGAGAAGGGAAACTACTGGCTTGGTTAGGCAGGGAGGAAAGAGAATCAAGATGGGTGGCTACAATACATGAGAAGGAAGATGTACACACTACTGCACATACCATAGCAGCGGGGCATTTGCCTGCTTCTATAAAGAGCTCTATGGTGCCAGGCCACTAGAAGAAGAGTTGCAGATAGTTGCCTACCTTGGGGAAATAGACACACCCTCCTTGACCAAGGAGGACCAAGAACCCCTAGATAAGGATATTACCCTGACAGGAGTACTAGATGCAATTAAAAGACAAAAATCAGGGAAAACCCCAGGTCCAAATGGACTGCCAGCGGAATAAAAACAAAACACTAGCTTACTAGGCCCTCATCTCTTAATTATGTACCACACAGCATGAGAGGAGGGAGCACTCCCCACAGACCTCTGTAATGCTACAGTAGTGGTGATTCCTAAACCAGGCAAACCACCGGAGAACTGTGGGTCCTATCGCCCAATCTCATTACTTAATGTTGAAAGCAAAACCCTGGCCTCTATTCTAGCGACGCGATTGCTACCGGTGATCACATCTCTCATGCACCATGATCAATCCGGCTTCCTGCCCAAACAAGCTACAGGCTTCAACCTCCGTCGCTTGGCCAACTGGCTAGACAGGGTGAAAGATAGGTCCGGCCCACATCTGTTCCTTTCCATAGATGTGGAAAAAGCCTTTGATACAGTTCACTGGCCTTTCATGTGCCAATTCCTGGTTAAATTTGGAAATGGGCAGGGTTTTATGACATGGGTGGAGTTGCTCTACACTAATCCCAGAGACAGAGTTCGAGTTAATGGGGTATTGTGGGCAGACTTTCCAATGATAAGAGAAACTAGACAAGGTTGCCCCCTTGCAATTCACCCTGAAATAGGAGCCACTGGCATGTCTGATTAGAACTCATCCAGGAATAAGTGGTTTCAGAGATAATGGAGGTTGCCTCAGAGATTAACGGATTTTTCTCTATGCAGATGACATCCTACTTTACGTAACTAATCCTGATGAGACACTCCCACTAATACCGCAACTTTGTAAGGAGTAGGGTAAACATGCAGGATATAGCATAAATTGGGATAAGTCAAATCTGTACCCCGTTGGAGGCACCATTGGCACATGCACAATAGTGGGACACTTTCACATAACCAGGGAGGGATTCAGATACCTACGGCTTTACTTCTCCACCAATAAAGTAAACTGCCTACAGCATAACATCAAACAGGTTATCGTGGAATTTTGTGAAGATGTGGCTAGATGGAGACGGCTCCCTCTGACGCTTTTGGATAGAGCAGCTATGTATAAAATGACCACTCTCCCTAAGCTACTCTACACCTTACAGAACGCAAACCATAGAGTCCCAGGGGCAATTTTCAATGCAATTAACGATGAACTCCGTACACTTTTATGGAATCGGGGGTCACCCAGGAGTGGTGCTGCCGACACTACAATGCAACCAATACAATGTGGGGATTGCCCTGCCAGATATACTATCTTATTACAGAGCCGCACATCTCATCATAATCAATGAATGGGGACATGTGGTCGGAGACCCCCACATACGCTCTGGAAAGATTCCAATTCCAGAAACACACCTACCTCCACTACATTTATGGGGGCACAGGAACTCAGGGCCTGTTGCCCGCCACACAGAGATCGATTGAGGCATGAAAAGGGGCAGAGCGACAAATGAGATGGGACAAAAATCTGACAAGTGTGAGGCCATTCTGGGAGGGCAGGAGGCTACCCGAAATATCTAGACTTCAGGGCTTCAAGAAATGTGACATGGTTGGGATTACTAACGTGGGTAATATCCTACAAGCTGCCGACTTAATCTCTTTTTCGACACTTCAAGCTGAATACCACCTAGCACATACACAAAAATACAAATACATGCAATTGCAACACGCCTGGAGAGCAGAAAGGATAGATACAGCAGACATCCCTGAATATGCACCACTGGAGGGTAGATTACTGCAGGAGGAAATAACTCCCAAGGCAGTCTCCTGGACACATAAAACTTTTTAATCAATAACATTCCTGATAAATTGAAATCCCTCCTGTCCAAATGGGAAGACACCACAGGTCCACTAGAGGATATTGATTGGGAAGGGGCTTTGATGCACCCCAAAGAGGTGGCAATTGAGCTCCGACTAAGACTGATACAATACAAAATCCTCCATAGGGTATATTTTGATAGGGTCTGACTACATACTACGTGGAGGGCAGAGTCACCCAATTGCTTACGCTGAAATATAGAACGGGCCCCTATATACACACATTATGGGAATGCCAATACATCCAAAGCTACTGGTCATGGATAGTCAAAGGACTGAATGATGTACTGGAGGCCCATGGACCCTAAATAAATATTACCTGGCATCCCACGGAAGTTGACCTTCCCAGACACAAACTTCTACTATGTAACTTAGGGCTGATAGTCGCCAAAAGAGACATTGCCAGACACTGGCGAGCCACGGACCTGCCCACACTAGCAGAGTGGAGAGCCAGTATGGACTTACACATGGGAGCAGAGAAGACAATTTATGTGGTCAGAGAATGCCCCAAAAAGTTGACTAAGATATGGGCTCCATGGCTGAGCTTCTATGGCCTAGAAATAGAAGGGGCGGGAGTTAGAAACATACACCCAACTACGCAAGAGTAGAAAATAGTCAGTGGCTCCCATCACTCTTCATGCATGTTTATAAGAAGGGACCACCGCTGAGTAGGGGGAGGGGAGTGATTTCTGGAACGTAATCTTGTATCTCTGTTTTCCTGAAGTGATTATTGGATGTATTAACATAAAATGTACTTTGTACAATGGTTCTCCTACTGATGCAATGGCTGACGTTTTCATTTTGTTGAAAATGAAAATAATAAAAAAAAAAATTAATAAAAGAAAAACTTAAAGGGATGTCTCTTGGATGTGGTCAGTTGGATGACGTTACATTGTTTAAAACACAATGCAGAATAAAATGAGATTTTGCTGTTCGGCGTGTCTTCAGACGATTCAAAACGCCGCCACAAAACTTATTTTCAATAAAGACAGATATAGTGCTGCCTCCGCCGGCCTAAAAAGTCTGCCCTGGCTGCCCAGACACAATAGAGCTACATTTTAGCTTCCCCATTAACACTGAACATTTTTATAGAAGAAGGTAGAAAACACAATGCAGACTATAAAGATTCTTTTCTGTGGAAATTCGGTGCTTACATATGGGCGTCTCATGCAATAAGATTTCTTATTTACTCATCTTCCATTTTTTAATAGCAGTTATTGATGACGGTGTGAAAGCGGTATTTTTTCATTCAGAGCAACATATGAAGTGGCAGATTCACATGGGAAAGCTGCATTTCATATAAGATTAACGCATTAACCAAAAACAAAGTGAGTCCTGGAACTGAGCTGACGTCTCTGAAGTGGTAAAATCACACCTTTTACAGATGGTAAAAATATGGCCATAGAAACGGGCTTGTAAAAATGCCGTGTGATGGGATTTATAATCCCACAACATATTGTTGAAAACCTTTTGGTGCAGTAGCAGAACAGAGCAGAAGGTGCTGTGGATAAAGCCACAGATCCTTTGCAGAATCTGAAAATTCTGCTGTGATGTTCATTGTATTGTATTTTAATTGCATTTATATAGCGCTTACTACCCCTGATGAACCATTGAAGCGCTTTTTCGGCGAGTAGAACACTACTCCGGGACACATAGAGGATTAGTGTCGAATTAGTATAGTGAAACCTTCAAGTACATTTTAAGTGGTGGATAGGTTAGTCAGTTAGTTACATTCGGAAGGATAGTAGAAGGATAGAAGTGGAAAAAAAGGTTTGTATTTCTATAGCGCTTGTTACGCCTGATGGAGTGTTGAAGCACGCTACTCCGGAAACCCATAAAGGATTAGTGCTGGATTAGTATGGTGAAATATGAAAGTAATTTGAGTGGTGGATATTAGTTAGTAATTTGGAGCGAGATGGATAGAGGAGGGATAAAAGGGAAAAAAGGTTTGCATTCATATAGCACCTGTCACCCCTGATGGGTGTTGAAGTGCTTTTCTGGTGAGTAGGACGCTACTCCGGAACGCATAAAGGATTAGCGTTGAAAATTAGTATAGTGAAATATGAAGTAATTTGAGTGGAAGATATGTTATTCAGTTATTTGGATAGAGAAGGGTGGGTTGCAGGATAGAAGAGGGTAAGAGATTTGTATTTATATAGCGCTTGTTACCCCTTGATGGGGTTTTTGAAGTGCTTTATTGGCGAGTACCACGCTACTCTGGAACCCATAATGATTACTGTTGAATTAGTATGGTGAAACATGAAAGTAATTTGAGTGGTGGATATGTTAGTCAGTTATTTTGATTGAAAAGGATAGTGGGGGACAGAAGAGTGAAAGGATTCTTTTTCTGAGGTCATAGCAGTAGGAGGAGGCTTTTGGATGAGTAAAAGGGGTTTTTAAGGGGAAGAGTCAGAGGGAAGAGTTTAGAAAGGTTTGTTTTTGGGGATCGGTATAGTAAAAGAGGTGTCAGATGATGCAAGGGGGGTAGAGTAAGAGAGAGTCTAGAAAGGGTTATTTTGAAGATCATAGTAGTGGTATGGGGTGTGGGATAAATGAGAGAGTGGATGTAGAGGATATATTGATAGATGTATAGGGTGAGAGATAGGGTAGTGCATAGGAAAGAGTAGTAGAAAGAAGTTTGAGATGAGTCAGAAAGTTGCGCTAGAGGAGATATTGAGAGAAGTATAGACTGAGAAATAGGGTAGTGCATTTGAAATGCTAAATTAGAAGAAAGTGATAAATATATAGATCCATAAGTACATTAAAAGTATGTAGATGCATAAAGGAGGTAAGTATATGTAGATTAAAGATATTGATAGAGGTACAGGATGAGAAATAGGGTAGTGCATTGGATATGCTTTTTCAGGAGAAAAGTAACAGACACACAGATCCAAGTATATGGAAGGTACATAGATGCACAATGGAAGTAAGTACAAGTAGACCAAAGATGATTTGTATTTATTTATTTATTTTCAACAACATAATTATTCTACATGTTTATACAGAGCAATACACAAAGATAGGTACATATCTATACTGCAAATAAATACTTATATACAGAAGAATACGCTGTAAATTTCTGTTTGCATATGGTGCTTATGTGGGGAAGAGCCAATTCTTGAGTAGTTTCCTGAAGATAAGGTGGTTGTCGGTGGATCCTATGGTGGGTGGTAAAGAGTTCCATAGTTTGGCTGCTTGAACAGAGAAGGGTGGGCCACCCATGGTTTTTTTCTTGCATTTTGGGATTTTGAGGCAAGATGCCCCTTTAGAGCGTAGGTTCCTTTGTTGAATGTGTTTGGCGATTTTATTCCTGATAAAGAGTGGTCCCATTCCATGTATTACTTTGGGAGTTTTTCTCCTATCCTTTGGTTGATAGAAGCTGCTATAACTCCCACCCGCTTGGCCAAGTGAGGAATAGTCCACTTCCTCAAAAGCGGTCATTCTTCTTTCAATTCTGATGCTAATGCAGGAGTTTATTCTGCATGGAGATGAAGGCAGAGATAGGAAATCTGGGGAGATTTCCAAAATTAGTGGGTAATTCCAAAATGTACAGGGAAATAAGACTTTACCTTTTTCCGTAGAAGACTCTTTGCTGCGGATTTGGACTGTCCATACTTAGGATATTATCTAAAAAAGGAAGGGAAGAGAGGGTTACCAGTCCACCAGACAACCTACCTTCTACAATAATCAGAAGAAATTGTGTTTAGTTTGGGACAGGGGTCGAAACTATTGGATGTGCTAGATTGGCCTGGAAAATGGTCATCAGAGGCAACTTAGTTGCACAGCACAAGCCCTCACCCACCAGCTGGTGACAAGCTTCGCCTGGCTGTGCTCCTTTTAAGTGCTGGAACTGCAATGCCCAAAGGGCCCTGCAATGTGGCTCTTAGCTGGAGTACTGTTCCAAACAGCCCCAGAGACTGGAGTGCCAGATCCAATATGTGTGAATGAGAATGACCCAAAGGTGAAGAAAAAGAAGGATTACAATTAACTGCAGAACCCCCTAAGAAATCTTTATTTATAGGGAGCTTTTGCTAAGCTTACAAAAAGTGAGAACCTCCTGAAAATAAATGTTCCTGGAGATCAAAAATAATTAGTTGTCGTTTCTTGCCTCATCTTGCCCCCTACGAGGTCAGAGGTCAGTGGCAATTCATCAGGACTGTTGTTCTGTGCCTAACCTATATGGGGGCTCACAGCAATGAGGTGGTGCTGAAAGGCCCAACTGCAATGACCCACACCTGGGGTCAAAAAATGCAGCACACCGGCAGCCAGGTCACGATGGGGCTGGAGACAAAGGAATGTAACAAGAACAAGCACTGGCAAAGCCAATAGGTCTCACCTATTCGAGAGCAATGTGTTTTAGCTATGTTGCACACCAGTGTGGCTGCTGTTCAGCATTGCTAAAAGTTAGTGGGGTAGAGTGGAGGGGGTAGATTGGAGTGGAGTACATTGGAGTAGGTTGTAGTGAAATGTAGTGTGGTAGATTGGAGTGGAGTTTTACTGTGCACAAATGATAATGTGTGGAAATGGCATTAGCCAGTGTGTTGATGGGTTTTGATTGTATTCAAATAGTTGTTTTGGCCACACTTTAGAAGAACACAAAAATGTGCAATATTTGTACTTTCCCAATTCTGATGTATTCTAAAATATCAGCACAGTTAATTTTTGTTTTGTGCTAAAAAAAAAAGTAACATCCAACAACCTGTCATGTCACATGGGTATCCAGCAGAATTGTCACATAAATTCTCTAACTTTGAAGTCAGAAAGAAAAGTAAACACCAAGCTCTCTCAGAAGACAGACCCTGACATTTGACCTCTGTCTTTGAATGCACAGCAAATGTGACAACATAAGAACAATATTTAAAGGCCTGTTTCTAGAAAGCAAGTACTCAGCAGGATAGAGTGAACAAGGGATGCTCCACAGGGGGGACGAACTCAAGCTGGACAACCTACGGCAATAAAGTCAGCAAATATAAAGCAAGGAACTGTGAGTTAAATAAAAAAAAACACAAAAGCAATTGTATGCAATGAGTGGAATACATTCCTGGGAAGCTTTTAGAATGCCCACAAGGAGTCGTTAGCAAACCAGGTAGGCTTCGACCTAAAAAGCAAGGAAGCAGGTCTTCTTTCTATACCACCCAATATCTGGATAAACATACCTATATCCATCAGGACAACCCCACCTCAGCTCCATTTCAGGAAAGAGTTGACGAAGCACCTCGGTAAAGAACACTACATCACAATGCAGTAACAGTCTAAAAACCAGCTACCTCTCAAAACACATGCTGCTAGAAAATTCACTCCGTGGGTTTCTAATAGCATTGCAGATTTAATCCATTCTGCCGGATGTATGATGTTACAACGCGATCAAAATGATTGCAGTACATCACAACGCATCTTTTACAACGCAAGTCGTTACCATGACTTGCGCTGTAGGGTGCTGGACTTAGGAATAGTAAGATTTACTATTCCAACTCCAGCCTACGTACAGTAGGAAAGGTGTTGGAATAGTAAATCTACTATTCCTTAGTCTAGAGCGCCCTCCAGCGCAAGTCGTGGTAACAACTTGGATTGTGAAAGACGCGTCGTAATGGCACCGCGGTGTTTTGACCGCGTTGTGAAGGATGTTTACCCATTCGGCCATGCACGATTAAAAGGGCAGATTTTAATGCTGAATGCATCTTTCAAGGCATTACATTTTTAAGGTCTTAATCAGAAAGTTGGTCCTTGACATATTCGAAAACAGTATTTTCTCTACGAATGTATGATAACGAAAAGTAGACCGAAAGGGCTAAAAAAGGAATTAAGTTTTGACGAATAGTGCAAAACAGATTTGATATTAACGCATGTGGGACCGGTCTGGTGTTGAGGATTTGAAAATCTACGGGGCATGTTGCATCTCCTGGGGATTTTGTTATGCCAACAATGAGCCACTTGTCCTATGCTCCGATTTCAGAGTGTTTTCGCCTTTTGGGTGAAAGGCAAGACTGCATATCTGCCTCCAACCATTCCCATGTGTACAGCGCACACTGCCTTATTGGGCGTCAAGGGGAAGGGGAATGTTAGTATGAAAAAAGACAACAGTTCACTGTTGACAGCAGCCGCGTCCTGATGGCTTGTCAAAAGTGCAAGGGGAATCGTGAACTTTTTCTGCGAATAGAAACAGCGGTAGGGACAAGTTCATGAGAAAGTACAAGCCACGCTGCTGCTGTGAGATATTGCAAACTTTACATTCACAACTACTGCCCAACCATGGGGAAGTTGCAGGCAGGTCCGGACTGGGAACCCAAAGCAGCTCTGGCAATTTTGTGTGACCAGCCCTGGGGGGTGCAAGGGTGAAGCACTGCTACCTTTGTTACTGGGAGCAGCTACGACCAGTCCGGCCATTATTGCCGAGAGTGGAACGCCAATCTAGTACCTAAATCAGTGTAAAGATTGCAAAGCTCCACGTAGAAATCGTGAATCGCGATTTCGCAGCAAGTCATGCTTTTTATGTGTGCTTTATTTGCAGTAAATTTTGTTTGACGTCTGTCTGTCGTCATTCTATACATCACGAGATAAACAAAGGAGGAAGGGGGGCAGATTCTTTACAAATGTCAAGAACAATGAAATACAACCGTCATCCAAAACACGTCCTTCGATTTAACAATTCTCTATTCCCTTACTCTTCCTCAGCTTATTTTACAATAATCTCTGCACCTATAGTAGACATTTCACTCTGGGACACCCACCCGTGCTACAGCCTGTTGCCCAGTGTCAGCCATTTTACTTACGTCACCCACTTCCTTGTTAGTGCTCCATCTTGTATTCCTAGTTTTTTGCCCTGAGTTGGCAGCACTTTCTCAAATTCAAAGTTACTATTTTTCAACCATTACTAAAAAATACTTGGGAAATGTATAGCTTTTCCTCAAATACTACAGAACTGGAGTTACAATAGTAAATAGTCCTCCAGGAATATTTGGGGGAAAGATGCTATTTCCCCAAATATTCTAGGACTGGAGTTAGGATAGTAAAGTTGACCTTCCAGTGTCCGCCACATCCAGTCCTGCCCTCAGAGTGTAGTTCAGGACAAGAAACATGAACAAGCACTCCATCTCGGCAGCCATCTTAATGGGAAGACTATGTATGCACTGCTCCGCCATGTAAGAGTGCCCTGATATCTGGTGACTCCATGGACGGAAAATGTGCTTCGTTGGCCCCTATGGCCAGTTGTGCAGCGCCAGGGATGTGCACTAACTGCTGTCTGGGTGCCCATAGAAACCTAGATTCAATTGGACTGTATCCATCACCTCTGTACATGTCATCCTTTCTACATACTTTATATCTACCCACAATTCCTTTCATCTTTTACTGTTGGAAATTCCTTTGGCCACTTTACACGCAAACGTGATGTTGCACGTGGGCGTGGGAGGTGAAAGTGCTTTCTCTGTTCTGCAAAATAGATAGATGTATCAGCTTTAAACAACGTTTAGGGAATACATTTACTTCCATCATATATAAAACAAATATTAATTTTCTATGAAGAGGGATGGATGATCACCTTGCTCTGGGTATTTAGTAATGCCCGTTAATGATGGGCGCTTTACCATGTGCTTGCTGAGTCTAGAAGATATAGTGACACATGCCCTGGTCATAAAATGCCAACAGGAAATGAACCCATTTCCTGATGGCAAGCACTTCTAGTTGAACATTGTTTTCTGTTGCTTTAATAGCTGCACCCAGTCTTCTGGTAAGTTGAGATGTAATATCCTACCTAACCCTTCATGGGCCCAGCTGCTGGATCCGGAGAGGTGTCATCATGCAGGGATTGTAGTTACTGGTGATTGGACAGGAGACCAACCATGGCTGCCTCGCCCAAGTCTATGATAGGCGGGCATCTTGCATTTGGGAACAATGCATTTTCAGAATGTTCCTAGATACCTGGGATGACAAAGGAACTGTTGCTAGTAGGTAAATTTCAAGGAAAGCATATGGAAATGTGTTTTACAATGCAGTTAGGGAAAGCCAAGTTACGATGTCAAGACACTTCATGTTAGACTGAGTTGTGAGTGGTAGGCTATATCGGTCTTGTCAGCACATCTAAAAAGTTATTGTTCATACCTTGAATATGATTCAGGTTGATGTATATGCTATGTATGGTTTAGAAACTGTGCACATAATTTAGGGATTTAACTTGTTCCAAGGCTATAGTAGCAGCAGGTACTTCATTATTCAGATCCTATTCTCAAGAAGATTTGGCAGGAAGGAGCAAACTGGCACATGCATCAATATTGCATTTTGCGATTCCTTAATTGCGAAAAATAAGGAATGGCAATTAAGGAATTGCAAACTGCAATGCATCAAGAAATTGCTGAAAAAATAGTGATTTCTTAAAATTCCTTAATTGCGATTCTCTAATTGAGAATCGCAAATAAGGAATACCTCCCCATCCATTCCTATGGGCCTAGAGGCCCATAGGAATGAATGGAAAGACATTCTTAATTTGCAATTCACCATTAGAAATTGGCAAATTAAGAATGCAATTTCAAGGGTGTAGGGGTGTCCAAAGGACACCCTGTTGCACCCCTGAAATCTGCTTAGAAGTACATTTTGCACACTCACATGCCCAAAAGGCATGTGTGTGTGTAAAATGGTACTTTGAAAAATGCACTTTAGTGCATTTTTCAAAGTTTTCGAAATTACCATGAAGGTCAACTTCATGGTAATTTGCTCCTCTTATTTGCGAATTCACAAATTTTAAAAGTTTGATGCATTGCATTTAAGGAATCTCAATTTGAGGTTCCTTAAATGTAATCGCAATTTAAGAAATCGCAATTTTGCGTTTTCTTAAATTGCGATATTACAAAAAAGATAATGCATCTCAAAAACGGGAATTGCATTCGCAAACGGCCGAATTTTGCGATTCGCACCATTTGCGAATGCAATTTCCTTTGATGCATGTGCCCCAAAATGCCTAACTCACTGCATATAACTTGAAGACATTTAAGTGTAAATGTTGCTCCTGGAGGGACCAAGGACCTTTTGCCTTCATTGCCACATGGATTTACACCCCACCTTGAGAGGGAGACATTGGTCATTAATCTTAACTCTCGTTGTAGTTCCTAAAAAGGCAACACTGTCATCAACTTGATGCAACTTGGTCCATCAAGTCAAAGCCTTTTCCATTTTAACTGTTACTGTTAACTTGCCCTCTCAGTGATGCCACGGTTGACTCCTCTGCTTGCCTAGTCTTGCACAAGAGAACTCAATCTCAACCTGCAGTCGCATCATGTGTGTGTAAAATGACAAGTCAAAAAAGAGCTGCGCATTTCTCAATATTACCATGTTAAGGGTTTGATAAATGTTTTTTGCTTTCATGAACCTTGCTGATGGACGATAGAATGCAAACCTGCATTAGGCCCATGAATGCCCCAAGTAAGTGCAAAATAGCAGTCCGGTAAGAACATGCATTCCGCTGTTTGTTCAGAATCAAAATGTTTGTAGAACATCAAAACTCACTCTCATTGCCCGTTTCAACAAGTTGTCTCAGTAGGGGTAAAGGTGCAATCCGTGACTTCTTACATCTGCCATCACTAAAGCGCGCAATTTGGTAACAACTCTGAGGGCCACATGCATCAAGCTTTTTTGCATTTGCAAATGGTGCAAATCGCAAAATTCTGCCATTTGCGAATGCAAAAACCATTTTTGGGATGCATCATTTATTTTTTTCCGCAATTTAAGAAATCACAATTTTTTGCGATTTCTTAAATTGCGATAGCATTTAAGAAATCTCAAATTTTGCGATTACTTAAATGCTATGCATGATTTTTTTTAAATTGTGAATTCGCAATTAGGAAGGGGAAAATTACCATGAAGTAAACCTTCATGGTAATTTGCGAAAAGTTTAAAAAATGCACAAAAGTGCATTTTTGAAACTTATATTTTACACACACACATGCCCTTGGGACATGTGATCAAGGAAAATGTACTTACGTGACATTTCAGGGGTACAGGGGGGGGTCCTTTGGACCCCCCCTGCACCCTTGAAATTGCATTCTCATTTTGCGATTCCTTAATTGTCAATTCGCAAAATGAGAATGCCTTCCCATTGATTCCTATGGGCCTCTTGGCCCATAGGAATCAATGTAGAGCGATTCCTTAATTGCGATTCGCAATTAAGGAATCGCAAATAAGGAAAATTAAGAAATCGCAAAAACATTTGCGATTTCTTGATGCATAGGAATTTGCGATTCCTAAATTGCGATTCCTTAATTTTCGCAATTTAGGAATCGCAACTTCCTACAATGATGCAGGTACCTGTGAGTACTGGTCTTGAGTGAAAAGTGGAAACTTGAATAAATTATATTGGCCTCAAACTAAGACTCTGAAGTAACTTCTGTGTCTGAGATGTATTGAGATACGGCAACATGCATCTTTGCACCAAATGCAAAATTATCATTTTAGTTGTTTCTCTCTCATTGAGGTCTCACATTTCTGTTGCTACAGAATGCCCAGAATACACACCCCGAGCACCTTACCTACCAGAACTTGATAGGGAGCTATAACTTCCCTTTTGCTCTAAATATGAACTCGCCGACCAATGTCAGGTTCTCCGACATCCGCGTTTTGGGCCACTTTTGTCCTCATGAGCCACAATCTTAAATATTTCAGAGGACACACTTGTTACCAAGGGAGAATTCTAGATTCAAATTCCATCTTAGTTCATTATGATTTTACTGAAAACCATCCTCAATGTCATTAACTCTGTTTCTATCGCAGAGCTTGAGGGGCCTTGTGTTGACCTTAGTTTGAGGCCAAAACAAGATGGCATAGAAAGGGAAGTGAGATTATCACTTTACAAAAATTACTTCAGGAAGCTTTTAGCATGCGGTAAACTGCCTGGTCGTTTAACACAACAATAGCAGAGGAGGATTCTTAATATTGCTGTGATAAAAAGTAAATCTGGACTTCCCTTTCAATGAAAGAGCGAAGAGGAGCAAAAGTGGTTGTAGAGCCTAGATCACTTTGAATCCAGGAAACAGTGTGGAGGAAAGTCTGGCCATCAGCCAAGGGCGAACTTATATACAAGATGAGATAAGATGAAACATCAGGTGGGCACAATAAATAGCATGGGACACATTCACTGGTGTCTGGGCACAGGTCGAGCAAATGACCAACTCGTCAACAAGATGTCCTCAAAATCACGGTTCTCACGATGAGCAAGGACATGCACTGTCCACACAAATTTTAAAAAAATGAAATTATCTCAAAATGACGTTCCTGTAACCTACAGCGAGATGTTCTAGTAGATCAGCCCAGAACGACTATTCAGTCAAAACCTTGCAGAGAACTGTAAGCCAAGAGGCAGCTGTCAGAATAAAAATAGGAGCCCGTAGAATACATTCACACCTTCCCTCTGCGCTATCCACACATCCCTCCTTCACTACACACACAAAAAACAAACCGAACCCACGGTGCATTTTCTGCGAGCTCCTTTTAAAATGCAGAACTGCCTTTTATGGCGTGTGCCTGACAAATGGGGCAGAAATATTTAATTGATTTGTTTATAAAGTTATTTTGAATCCGGTGCAAAAATTCTGGGCTATAAATAATTTTTTAAAAAGGATCTGGCCTGGAATAAAATAAATTTATAAGGCAATATAAACGCAACATCAAATCATGAATCATGGCTATTCCATCCTAACAAGCAGGGCCTCTGCAGCGCCAGTGGCTATAAAACGCTGCGGTGGTGAGGCGGAGGCCAGTCTGAAGCAAAGAAACAAGTTTGACTTTGACCTGAAACGCTGGTAAAATAGCATAGCAGCCGCGGTCGGTAGTAGGCGAATTTCGTTGTGTGCACAACATCCCCAAATGCGATGCAGTGCGTGCAACAAAATTAGTTTTATTTATTTATATGTTTATTTACCTGTAAACCTCCGTAATCCATAGATTACTACCCCCCACCCTATCCATCCCCCTCTCCACATCACCGCCCGGCAGGTAATCCTACTACCGACCGCTGTACCATAGCTGGTTAAAGCTAAAGATCGTTAATTTGTGTTTGTGATGGGGCAGGAGAGAAATTCAGCATTCTGGGGTACTGCTTTGCAGCATGCTGGATTTATCCGAGCAACACCTTGCATGCAGCCTGCGATAAACTGCATCTCCACTGATACATTATAAGTAAGGCTTTCTGTGTTCCGTTTTTACAGATAAATACAGACAGAAAACCATTTATTTTCTCGTCTGTATTTATTTATTTTTAAATGTGGATAAAAATGGAAATTGTGTTTTTTGAGTGATTCTAAGTACAATTTGCCATGATTGCCAATCTAATAACTGTGTGAATTGATAGGTAAGAGGGTTTAAAAAAGGAATATTAGTAAAGAGGCTTAAAACAGCAGTAGATATGGTCAAGGCTGATACTGAAATGTGCATATTTTCATAGAAGTGCATTGATTTATCTTCTGCGGGTGTTCATATCACACAAACCTGGCAGGCATTCAAGCATGACTGAATATTTATTGGTTAAAAATAATGTGGAAATATACCAGTTTCAGCTTAATTTTTTTCACAAAACCCATACTAAATATGGATAAATACAGACGGAAATGTTAAAAAAATATACCATAAAACCGGGAGCCCTAATTATAAGACCACCAGACAGTAGTTGGGGTTTAATAACAATAGCAGAAGGTTGTGGGGCCCCAGCTTGAAATGAAGATTAGGACAGGTTTCATGAGTAAAGCATGCATAGTCCCAGAGCAGCCCACTACCCATCTGTGCTGTGCTGTGTTGTGCGTGGATGTCTAGAGCAACTCTGGTAGGCTATGTAAGGCCACTGATAACAAGCTCTGTAAGAGCCCGGACACCCAGGTACACGAGCCGCTACAAGTTGTACAGTGCGACCAAAACTTAGAAAAGCAGAGCGAAACAAAACTCGGAACCTAACAAAGTTGTGTCAGAGTACTGCAAGACGGGGGCCGCAAGGGTACATGCAGGGCAAAATTCCTAAAAAAAGAAGTGGGGGGACTAACCTAGTTAGTCAGTATGCAAGTGACATCACGGCACGCGACATCACGGTGCATGACATCACACATGGCATCACAGGAATTGACATAGAAAGTGGCATCACAAGCCACAACTTTACAGAAGTGGCATCACAAGAAGTGACATCAGATCTAAAGCCCTCCCATATATGTTTAGCAGGTCTATCATGTGCACGTTTGACTGCATTGCAAGGATAATAGCACAGTGAGCTATGGAAGATGATTAGTGACTTTTACACCTTGCAATCCCCCAGTTTTATGTAACACATCCTGTTCATTCATTTACAAACGTATATAATTTATTATACATGTAATATGCATGTGTTGATGTAAAGCACTCTGACACCCTGCATTGGAATGAGTAGGGCTAAACAAGAAAAAATAGTGGTACTTAAATTATTTCAACGCCTCCTCAGGGGAAGTAAGCTCTATATAAATCTAATTTGCTTTGTGTAAATACTAGGAAAAACCAACACATCTGACATTCTTACAGTGCATGCATATCTCCTAAACAGGGACTGAAACAAATTGAAAAGCTGCCTCTTTAATGTATGTATGAAGTGACAACAAGGTGTGAGCCTTTGTTTCCCCTCCAGCTTCATTTGCATCAGGTGTGAGGCTCCTGACTGCTCCCTGCCAAGAGACTCCAACAAAAGGAGACCTGAGTACCCTTAGAATTCGGCCTTTGTTATGGGCCCAGCAGGAGTCTTAAATAAGGAAGCCCCGCCCCCGCCTGCACATTTTTGCTTGTTGCAGAAGTAAAGCAGACAACATGCAGGAACTGCTGAAAGTGTCCCTGTGTTTGGAATTCACCCTGTGAAAAAAGTGGGTGGACGCCGTCCACCCGCGTGTGCCCCCGACTCGTGCCTGGGTTACATACTTAGAGCTGGGTGAATAGTGCAGTTTGAGGTTCCACTGCACTCTCCTTCCCTTCACATTAACCAGTATCTCTATGCGAGATTTTCAAGACAACCACTGGCTTTGCAAATGATGTCCATGTAGGCGTATCGGAAGTAAATGTATCGTATGTGGCTAGGCTGTAAATATGCAGGGCACAAGTCCTAAATAAAGAGGTAGGGGGACGCGCAAAGACAGGAAGTGACGTCACGACAGAAAGTTATGTCACGAGAGGTGGAAAAAAACATAGGGGCAGATTTATGTTAACTGGCGCATCCCCAGGGATGCGCCAGTTAATGTGCGCCACAGTGCGCCACAGCTCCGCCACCCATGGTGCGCCGCATTTATAATGCGGCGCACAATGGGGCAAAAACGGCACAGATGTGTGACGCATCTGTGCCGTAACGGTGGCGCATTGCTGGAGTTGCGTCGCAAGCGCGACGCAGCTCCAGCAAGGCTCGGGGGTGCCCCATCTTCACAATGCTGCGTCAAGACCTACGCCTGCTTCAAGCAGGCGCAGGGTTTTGACGCAGCATTGGCCTGAAAGTGACTGAGTGAAATCTTATAGATTTCACTCAGCCACTTTCAGGAGGCGTTCCTGCGCAGGAACCCCCCCCCCCCCTGCGCAGGAACGCCTCCTTATGGCGCAGGGCTTTACAACGTGACGCATCTCCTAGATGCGTCACGTTGTAAATAGGTTCAAAGAATGAGCCAGCAAGGGGTTTTGTTTAAAAATTCTAAGTTGTAGCCACTGTGGGACGTAAATGAATAAGTTATCCACACTACTATCAGTTAGTGGCCGGGACTAATTTATACTAAAACAAATCAATATTGTTACCACACTAACAACACGAAGAAATACAAAAACCAGGTTTTTATGGTCAAAAGATTATTATTTTCTTTACAGCAAATGTAGAAAGGGTACTAGAAAAATGCATTTGGGATATACAAGGAGCGTCCTATATACTCCTATAATACATCTCCAGATAAGTCTATACTGCTAAAAAGTGATAACACAATGATTTCAAATCAGCACGTTGTAAATAGGGCGCATTGTTTGCGCCGCCGTTGCGTCAAATAAAGTGACGCAATTGCGGCGCAAAGAGGCGCAAGGGCCTCATAAATCTGCCCCATAGTCTTCTATTAATGGAGGTGCATTGGGGCTGGTAGTTCCTAGCCAAGACAGCTGTGATGCACGCTTCTTAAGAGTGGGGAGGATGTGTTTATGTGTGTGGGATGCCTGAGTCCATGTGCGCGCGCTTGTGTGTGTCTGCTTTATTTCTGCTTAAGCACTGTAATTTGGCACCTGATGTTTTAGCAGAGCTCTCTGCTACTCTGGGTATGTTTTTGCATGCAGTTAAGGGCAAGAATACACTTTATTCCTCAGCAAGGGCATTTTTGCAGGGGGGACGGCGTACACCCGATAAAATAAGTGGGGGGACGCTGTCCACCCACGTGGTACCCCGACTCGAGCCCTGTAAATATGGCATGCCCCTCCAGTATCATAGTTGGATACCCTGCTCTGTTCCACATCCCAGGTTATGGGGCCTCACCCAGAGTAAGAGCGAGGTGACTGGCTAATAATGCCACCCACTGGAGTATTTGGTGGCACTGGGCAGAACGTGTATCATCTCTACCATGGCGTGCCCTACAGCGTCTTCCTATGGCACCCCCTGGTGTATAGAGAACTGGTGGATTCCTCCATTATTTCCTGAGAGGGGCTCGTCTTTTGGGAACTGTGGGCAGACAGCTGGGTGTTGTGCCCCATTTCCCATGACCACACTAACTTCAGAGGAAGGCTGGGGCGGCGCCACTCCACCTCACTAGATTGCATGCATGGCGCCCCGCAGAGGCCAAGAGTGGGCTGATGACCAGATATAAAACACTGAAATAGGGCTGTGCTGGTGACAGACAGAAGCACGGCACTCTCAATGTATTTCGCGCCAAAGGGAGGGGCGGCTGGACAGACTCCTCACAAATGAGAACAGAACGTATTAGGAGTCAGAGAGCAGGAGGCTGGCTATCGATTGAGCCATAAAACGCGTGCTCTGCTGCGAGAAAGAACCGCGGGCCCCTCCAGCTCTGATGGCGTTTTCGTACACTCCAGATGTGCAGTGTTTGGCCACAGGCCTATACCCGCCGCTCGGCCTTGTCAGCGCGGGGTGGCGCTGGTAATTGCTAGTTACGCCGCAGTGAGTTACTGGCCACGGCAGGGCGAGTGAGAAGGTGCAGAGGGGCACACACACAAAGCACTGGCTGACAAAATATGCCTCCAGCTGGGGAAGCCAGCCAATTAATAAAAGGGGCCGAGCCGGCGTTCTGGATTGGCTGTAAGAGCAAGAGCCGAGTCATCAAAATATGTGGCATGTGAATCATGCAACTAAATTCGGGTTAAAAATATGACGCACTGTTAAAAAAAAGACAGTTTCTTTAACATTGAGAAGCAATTCGTTTTAGTGCATTTGATTATGTCACTGCACTTTATAGAAGTGGTAATCTATAAAAATGTACTTAGACACACATTCATACCGCACCAGCGCCCTGACAAGGGGGCCATTTGTGATCCTAGAGGCAAGCCAGAGGTCACGTGCCCCTAATATGTGGCTTATATTATTATTCTAGAGCGAGAATCATCAGAGGCAATTACACCATACGAAAGAGAGTGTTTTTGTACATCACACAGTCTGAACTGATCTATTTCAAGGTGCTTTCAAATGTGGTGATGAAGGAAAAGGACATTAAAATAATTTTTTGTCTAATATCACATGATTTGCTTAAGCGGGCGAGCCGAGATTGGTCTCAGGTTTCCTGGCTTCACATTGTGCAATTCAGCCACTAGTGGGGTATCGTTCCACTCCGTTTAACAACAAAGAACAGTATTATATGCATCATTCTTTGAGGAGCTAAAGGAATACAGTGTGATAAATAAATGCACATATTTGTCAGGATTCTAGCATCAGGGCAGCAGGTGCTGTACAAAATAGCCAGGCGTGGGGTCGTGCTTTTAGACCAGTTTGATAGAACACTCCTTGATTCCCTTGCACCACTTTGGTCTCCAAACTCCAATCTTGGTGCATTATGGTCCATGTAGTCTTTTCTTGCACAGACCATGGAACGATCACATCCCGGAGGTGGGACCCAGCGTGTTATCATGGTTCCTAGTCCCTACGGATCCATCAACCTATAAATATATGCTTTCCAGACATATGTTTCAGCTCTGATCTGCATGCCATTTCTGACCATCCTGTGTTCCTTCTTGTGCCTTCTGGCTTTTCTAGTTTTTCCAAATTTCACACTATTGGTGTTTCCCAGAACATAGTTAAATACCTACATATGTCTCATTTCTGGCACCTACGTTTCTCCTCTGTGGTCGGTGCTCAGAATTCTCACCACCAGCTTGACACTGAGACTCTGTGTGGATCTTCTCTGACTTGCTGCTCATGAAGGTAATGTCTTTTCTTTGTTGCTGTGTGTGTGTGCACATCCATTCTTACTTGATTTCCCAGAACCTCTCTAGCTGCCTTGGCTCCTCTGCTCCAGATCTCTCTGCATTTTTCCAGTCCTGTCCTTGTTTCTTTTAGAGTTCCAGTTTCTTGTTCTATTTGTATACTATATATCCTTGGTGACACTATCGTCTTGTCCTGGTTTCCTGAGTATGTCTTTTTACCCAGGTGATTTGATTTTTATTATATCAGCCAAAAAGCCTTACAGTAAATTAAAATAGAGTACAAGGTAGTCATTCACAACAATTACTACATAGATGAAGAACAGAATACCCATAAAGTACTCCACAATGCAACACAACTAATACAATCATCCTATCCTCTAATCATTTATATGCTAATAAAATACTACATGTATATCTTGAAAGCACAGAAACTAAATAAAATGAAAGTATTTAAAATACAACACTAGAAGTTGTTCACAGACCTAGGAGGGAGAAGGACATACAAATACTTCTAAGGAGAGTAAAAAATACCCCCTAAATTACAGGCTCAGCACTGTGCAGGGGATCTGTCAATTTGATAGCCTTTACCATAGCCAATACTAAACTATGCTAGTATATTCTGGCATATGTAGCCTTTGTATTAGTAGTAGTATAAATGTCGTTTCGGGTTAGAAATCCATAAAACATACAATAAAATACACAAAATGTCTCAGATACAACAATAAAAAGATAAACATCAGCATATAAAACTTTCGCAGAAAGCATTTGTAATAAAACCAATTGGAGCCATAGCCCTGCTGCACACAATTAAAAATAGCATGATAGCAACTTCCCAATTTAACATTTCTGTGAGGTAAAATGCATTCTGCTCAGTGCCAAGCTAGAAGTGTGTTAAAATAACAGCATCCTTGGTAATTCTTGACCAGCACTTCAAAAGGAAAACCAAGGAAATAAGAAGGAAAGAGTTCACAAATTATAATTTTTTTTGGTTGGCTGAATAGCTCTAAAATTGCTGCTTATTTCTGCTGAAAAACCAAAGAAATTCTAGAGGTTACAGCAAAGGTAACAAGGGAGGGTTTCCAGCTGTTTACAAGTTATCCAGGCAGAGTGGAAACATGTAGCTATACTAAGTACAACCACTTCCTGTGTATCAGACTTCAGCATACTAGCTTATATCTAAGATTGGCACACTGGAATGATCCACTTCTTCCATTGGAGCCTATATGCCGGGCAGGAAAATATAAGATGGAATGGTGTTTCAGACTCGCTATTACATGCTGGACAGTTGATACTAAGCCTTCTGAATTTTTCCCATCCTGCTGTGAACTCAAGTGCTGGCAGGGTCCCATATCTAAACTTCAGATATAACTGTCTGGGGAGAAAACCTTGGATGACATCCAGGGAAGGATCGTAAGATGGAATATTCTTGTGGTCAAGAAATTAATCTGTCAGGCTGCCTAATTTGCTGTTCTTACATTGTTTTGCCCCAAAGTACTCACTACACCATTTCTTGATCATTTGTCTCGATGTCCAATGGGATTCATCTGGGCTGTCCCAGAGAATCTCGAGGGCAAGTGTCTTAAACATTTTCTTAAGATGAAACAGCCACGGGGTCCTTAGGTGGCCAGGTATTTTTGAAGTTCCCTAAGAGAGGATCTGTAGTGTTCAAGTTCTGTAGTTGTCATTAACCTATGACAGAATAGAGGCGGTCTCAACTGCATGGTGAAAGAAATTGGATACAGGCCTGAGTCTTGAATCAAGGGGAGAATTGGACTACTCTGCGGTAGGCTGGTTAGGTGCCTAAGCACCTGTTCTCTGACACAGTAAGCTCATTGATAGCTGTGTGGCCCCAAAGCTCTGCCCCTTAAACGGCAGCGCTTTTTGTCTTCACCTTATATATCTCTAGTGCCGGTGTAAGATTAATAGATTCCATTTTTTTACCATCTTTAAAATTGCCCAGTTTTCTGTTGGAGTTTGAGTGCACTCTTACATACCTCAGCCTTCAAGCCGAGGTTGTGAGACAAGGTCACCCCCAGATAAACAAAATCATACACCTGATCATACACCACCTGATCTGAAGGTGTCTTAAGAGACAGTATTTTGATTTTGGTTGATTCGTAGGAGTTAAACACCAAGTATTTGGACTTGCTTGCATTCAGCTCTAGACCGCGGTCTGCACAAAACTGCAGAAAATGACCTAAAATTGCTTGCAGCCCACTTGGAGTCTTTGAAATAAGAAAAGTATCATCTACAAATAATAATGTTGGCATTTTCAAGGTACTAATTTTGGGGCATCATTACATCGGAAAGTTGGGACCTTGGCCAAGTCATTAATGAATAGGGAGAAGAGGGTTGGGACTAAAAGCAGCCCTGCCACACACCCCTCTCGATCTTGACTGAGTCAGATTGCTCCCCATTCCTTCCCTATCTGACACGTTCATGATTGTTCTTGTGGATTCTTATTACCATTGCTAAAATATTTGGTGGTACTACCATACTTAACAGGACTTCCCATAGTTTACATCTTGGGACCATGTCAAAGGTAGAATTTAAGTCTACGAAAATGACGTAAAGGTGGCCTTCTCCTGATAGAACGGTTTTCGAGTGGATCGTATTAAACCTCAGGGTTTGGTTATTTTAGACCTAAAGCCTGGTTGCAAGTCTGTAAGTACATTATTTGTTAGTGCCCTGTCGGTTAGTTTGACCAACTCGTGACAGCAGAACACCTTCTGAATCCCGTCTATTAAACTAATGGGTTGTTTCATCCTGCTGTCCTTTCTTGTAGACTCTGGTATTGGCCCCGCTCTCAGGATTGCCCTTGTTAGAATATTTAAATAAGCTGACCAAATATTGGGCTCTGAGGCGTAGAGATCATAGGAATACAGTTTGGACCGAGGGTTTTATTGGCTATAATTGATTTGAATGGCCCAAGGGAGTGAGTTGGCAATCGCAAGAGGTTCTAGTTGCCCCAGGGCAGTAGTGCAATTTGGCCCACTGCTCTCGTCAGTTTCACACTCATTGTCAGTTGCAGAATAAACTCTGCAAAATGGTCTACCCATTTATGCGGTTCAACATGGAAGGCAACTGGGCTAACTACAGAGCGGTTGCTGTGCGCCACATTGGCCCAGAATGCCTTGGAGTCCCCTGGTTTTGCTGCATGAGTTAAATTTGCCCAAACATCTACCTTCCAGGAGCTTTAGGCTCTTCCTTGTAGATTTTACGCGCCTCCGGAATGCCACTCTGATCTCTTGCTTTAATAACGTCTATGAGTGAGGCTTATGCTGTTCTACACTTCGCATTATACCATGGGTGCTGCTTGGGTCCACTCTTTGGTATTTTCCTAAGTTTTGTAGAGAGTAGATCCCTCAAAATTGCAGACAGGTCCTAATATAATTTGGCTAGGGGCTGCACCTTCATCTAGGTAGTTATATATAAATTGCCTAACTCCAAATGAGAATATACAAGAAAATTCAATAGCTCAGTTAATGTTGTACACGATCATCAATAATTTGCATGAACAACCCCAGGATGCGGAAAATTCAGGATAATTTCAAAAATTGAAGGGTATCTGTCTCACAATTGAGTATTTCACCAAAGACGCCAGCATTAATGGTGGCGTCTTTGGTGAAATACTCTATTGAATTCTCTTGTAAATTCTCATTTGGAGGTTCGCCAATTTGTGGCACTTCTGCATTCCATGGAATATATTTGGTACAACAGGTGAAGAATTCCTCTACGTTTAGAAAGACCGTCAAGAAAGTCAATCAAGTGGTCGCTTTCGCTCCTGAAGCTAATTTGTCCTGATGATGACCCTGAAAGGAATTTTGGGTTGAAACGACGTCGACGCATTGTACATGGCATTAATCAGCGATCACATTATCTTTCCACCGTGTATTGTGTATATTGTGATTTGTTTTTTAGTCTCTGCCACTGTTTTTTTATTCCATATATGTTTATGTCTTTTGAATGTAGTAATCATGAGTGTAATTGTTTAAGCGCCCCTGTGTTTTCATTTCACTTTATTAAAATGTGTTTGAGTACTGGTTTTCTGTGACATGTGGCACTCATAGGCTTTTCTCCTTTTATTTTGTGGGTGGGCACATTGAACTCTCCAGCAATTAATATAAGACCTTCAGGAAGCACGGGCCTTATTTATGAAGGACTTGCGCCGCCGGTGCGTCACTTTTAACATGGGAAAAAGTGGCGCACCGGCGGCGCAAGGCCTTCATAAATAAGGCCCCACATTTCTTAGCTGGTTGTCTAAAAGTGTAAGAGTAGAGATTCCTTGTTTATGCCAAATGACTTGTTGCAAACATTATAAACATACAAGTAAATGTTGTCCTTGCATAGTGAAAGTCCAAGAAGATGAGGAATGGATCCAGGGAGCAGCTTTATTTTGCAGTTCAATGGGTTTTTCACCCAGTTTGTTAAGTTCCCGATGGGACGACCTCTCGATTGGGCTAAGGCTGGCCAGAAAAAAATGTGAGCAGCTACATCTGAAACAGGGTTCTGTGTGTCATGTTTCTTGCAAGATATATATATATCATGCTCCTCAATGAAATGCCCCCAATCAGGGTCTGTGAGTTTTGCTTTTACGCCACCTAAATTCCATGATAGCACACTCCATGAAGCTTTTGTAGAGGCCTTCGAAGGAGCACTCAGGAAGCCCTCTAGGTGAGCATTGGCACGATTAACTGCTAGATTCGAGTGTTGTTTGGAAATTACAGGGTTACTTGGATTGGCAAAGATTCTGATGACCTTGGGATTGTTAGACAGTCAATTTCCTTCAGTGTGAAAGATATAAGACCAACAAAAAGAAAACAAGCTAAATAAAAAATCAATAGACCAGCATCCTGTTAGTCAATGAGTTGTCTCAGAGGAGAAACATCTATAAGGTTTTTTAAAGCACCCTCACCCATCAACCTAGTTGGTGGCAAGCTTCATCACTGGGTTCCGAACATGGGTGCCTATTTCTCCTAAGTGTGCTGCGATGCCTGATTACAGCTGAGCAGGATTTTCTGGGGTGAACAAGCACATTTTAGGGAGTGTGAACCTTAAAACTACCCCCAGGATACTCAGTCATATAAGGATCATTTTATTAAAGAGTCCCTGGGGCAGGATTAAAATCAAGGATGGATGTGGAAGAGAAAAAAGTATCACATACATCCAAAGAAAGTTAAATGGTCTACATGAAATAATGTGTGTTTTTGGGCCTCACACCAGTTCCCTCGAGCCAAGCAGGTTCATCATCTAGGATACCCTCCACTTCCTCGATTAGCACATTGATGGCATCTAATGTGTTGTTGTCAGTAGCAAGTTTTTTAGCAATCTTCTCAGCTTGACCATTCTCATTATCCGGGATTTTCCTCTTTCCCATTTTTAAGCTTTTGTATGGTAAAAATAAAGTTTAAAACGTGCAGTTTGTAGCAAGGATGCGTAGATGGGTTAGGTGTGGGTTATATGAGGTTGTCAGTAATCACAGGGGCCACCTCCTGGGATCCTGCGCAGGCTGTGTCATGGAAGCCTATCCAGGTAAACACAGCAGGGTTCCTAGTTAAAAAACTATAGCAAACTTAACTATTAAAACTTTGTGCTCAGAGGACTTCTGCGACCAGGGTCAAAGGGTGGAAATTAAAAATAATGGGCACTGCCTGACCTCTTCTGGGTAAGGACAGGCCCGGGCACACGCCAGGGCACATCCTGCACAACGGAAGGCTTGACGCGCTTATGCTAGGCCTACCCTGGACCTGGTGATGGTTGGGGCACGTAGTCCCATCCCAGCGGCCAAAAGGAAAATGCATTTATTTACAACAAGGGGTGGTGATGGACAGAGTCTCTGAATTAAGCAGAGTACTCTCACCCAGTCAAGAGATCAGGGCTAGATCCAACACCGTTTTTTAGCTCATTGCACCATCCCAGTTTCAGAACCTGGCTGTATGCAAATGAGTCTGTCCCTGGCCCAGTGCATCATGGGAACAGGGCAGACCAGACTACAAAAGCCAATTCTTACACTGGGAAGGAAACAAGCTTCCGGGGACCGGTTTCTGGCATTACAGCCGTCTTCGGCCCGGCTTGCTTGAATCCTGATGGTGCAATGAGCAAGGGACTCACATCTGAGTATACCCTTCCACGCTTAGGGTGGACAAAATTATTTACAACAAGGGGTGGTGATGGACAGAGTCTCTGAATTAAGCAGAGTACTCTCACCTAGTCAAGAGATCAGGGCTAGATCCAACACTGTTTTTTAGCTCATTGCACCATCCCAGTTTCAGAACCTGGCTGTATGCAAATTAGTCTGTCCCTGGCCCAGTGCATCATGGGAACAGGGCAGACCAGACTACAAAAGCCAATTCTTACACTGGGAAGGAAACAAGCTTCCGGGGACCGGTTTCTGGCATTACAGCCGTCTTCGGCCCGGCTTGCTTAAATCCTGATGGTGCAATGAGCAAGGGACTCACATCTGAGTATACCCTTCCACGCTTAGGGTGGACAAAATTATTTACAACAAGGGGTGGTGATGGACAGAGTCTCTGAATTAAGCAGAGTACTCTCACCCAGTCAAGAGATCAGGGCTAGATCCAACACCGTTTTTTAGCTCATTGCACCATCCCAGTTTCAGAACCTGGCTGTATGCAAATTAGTCTGTCCCTGGCCCAGTGCATCATGGGAACAGGGCAGACCAGACTACAAAAGCCAATTCTTACACTGGGAAGGAAACAAGCTTCCGGGGACCGGTTTCTGGCATTACAGCCGTCTTCGGCCCGGCTTGCTTGAATCCTGATGGTGCAATGAGCAAGGGACTCACATCTGAGTATACCCTTCCACGCTTAGGGTGGACAAAATTATTTACAACAAGGGGTGGTGATGGACAGAGTCTCTGAATTAAGCAGAGTACTCTCACCCAGTCAAGAGATCAGGGCTAGATCCAACACCGTTTTTTAGCTCATTGCACCATCCCAGTTTCAGAACCTGGCTGTATGCAAATTAGTCTGTCCCTGGCCCAGTGCATCATGGGAACAGGGCAGACCAGACTACAAAAGCCAATTCTTACACTGGGAAGGAAACAAGCTTCCGGGGACCGGTTTCTGGCATTACAGCCGTCTTCGGCCCGGCTTGCTTGAATCCTGATGGTGCAATGAGCAAGGGACTCACATCTGAGTATACCCTTCCACGCTTAGGGTGGACACAATTATTTACAACAAGGGGTGGTGATGGACAGAGTCTCTGAATTAAGCAGAGTACTCTCACCCAGTCAAGAGATCAGGGCTAGATCCAACACTGTTTTTTAGCTCATTGCACCATCCCAGTTTCAGAACCTGGCTGTATGCAAATTAGTCTGTCCCTGGCCCAGTGCATCATGGGAACAGGGCAGACCAGACTACAAAAGCCAATTCTTACACTGGGAAGGAAACAAGCTTCCGGGGACCGGTTTCTGGCATTACAGCCGTCTTCGGCCCGGCTTGCTTGAATCCTGATGGTGCAATGAGCAAGGGACTCACATCTGAGTATACCCTTCCACGCTTAGGGTGGAAAGGAAAATGCGGCAGAAATGTAAGCGGGAAACCGCTTATGAAGATACCCACGCTGCAGGAGGCTTGACGAGCTTATGAGCATCAATGGCAGTCTCTAGGCCCGCCCTGGACCTGGTGAGGGCTGGGTGACATAGTCCCACCCAAGTGGCCAGAAAAAAAATGTGACAGTAATGCGGGCAGGAAATCGCTTTTGGAGACACCTGCACTGCTGGAGGCTTGACGCACTTATGAGCACCGACAGCAGTCTTTAAGCCCACCCTGAACCGGGAGATGGCTGGGGCACGTAGTCCTACCCCAGTGGCCAGAAGGAAAATGCAGCAGTAATGCGGGTGGGAAACCACTTCTGGAGACACCCCAGCCTTTGTAATTAGGAGGTGCCAAAGTACTGGGCTCACTGAGAAGTACATTTATAACTTAACCCAGAATACCACGCACCATCCAGAGTGCCACTTGCTATAAAGTGCTTATGGTCATAAAGTGCCAAGTATAATAAACAATAGGACTGGTTTAAAGTACAGTGCATACATTAAAGATAAAACTGTATAAGCATAGTTTTTCATCTAATCAGATATAGAGTCTTATGCAAGAGTACAACTCAAAATAATTTTTTTAACAAAGTGAGCAACTTGATTTCCTAGTTATCTCAATAGATATTAGTGTGCACTGGCATATGTGGCCTTTACAATGATAAGGTGCCAAGAAGTGAAGTTCATTAAATTGTACAATTGTAGCTTCACTTTGGTTGCTAACTGTCAACCAGGAGCATACTTTATGAACCAGGCCCCCACATACATATGGTGCCTAAATGGGATGAAGGTAAATAAAATGCATACATACGCTATCAAAACAAAACATACTGATATTATCATCAACTGGCTGGCTGTAAAAAACTTATAGAGAGATTCTAGTTTTAGCTCATTTTAGCGTAGTTAGAAGGTTCTCTTAATATCTATCAAGAGTTGTTCAAGTCACTTGGGGGGGCAATAGAAGCCCATGTTCACACCAGAACATGGGCTTCTATGGGAATTCACAAGGGCACATTATCAAGCCCATTATCGCCACTTTAGCATCAGTTTCCTGCCGCTAAAGCGGCGATAATTTTAACACCGTTCTTGATAATATGCCCCTTGGTCTTCTATAGTGACTTTTGCCATTACAATGCTATTCGCATAGAATCATGTCCAATTATACTGTTTCCGACTTCATATCAGTCTCAAAGTTCAACCTCTGGTGCCTAAGATTTAGATGTTCCAATCAGTTGTTTAATAACTGGCCAAGTCCCCCACAAGTAGACTGATACATTATAGAAAATGTCCTCCCTGTCTACTACTCTATTACAAAATGCGATTGCTTGTCATACTTTAATCCCAAATAACTCAAAAAGAGGATACAGCCACTTAGTTCGGAAGGTACTAGATTTTGCACAAAACAGTAGCAGGTGGGTTATAGAGCCCTACCCCACTACAGAGCAGCTATAGAATGATTCATCCTCTCTTAATCATTTTTTTAAACAAGATGTGACCTTGTTGGGAAGATGCCTAGTCTAAATAAAATAGATAGCTGCCTTCTTTGTTAAGGCTGTATTTTATCCAGGTTGTCTTTATACCCTACCTCTGTCCTATAACTAAGATAACTAACTATCTGTTATGCTACTGGGTCACGTACTCCTAACCGTAGTGTCCCTTACTAATGCGAAATGCTGTTTAACTAAATTTGCGATATCTGGTCCCACCTGTCCAGGATCTTTCGAGAGAGTCCTTAGACCCAAAGCCACTAGCCATTTCCTTGTGTGTGGAGAACAAGGCCATACCCCCTCATCTGTGCTCTTGCACACTTCCTCTCCAGCTTTTAAATAGCTCTTGGCCTTTATGTTCCTAATTAGCCTAGTCCAGTATAGGACTGGCATGAATCTTGATTAATCTGTGATAGTTTCTACATCCAGTAACACAATGATGGGAATCATTGGTGTACCACAACCTATGCTCTACAGCTACCTAATAAAGTTGTCCTCAGCTACCTGTAGCTTCTCATACCCCTATATTTCAGCACCATATAGATCAGCCGCTACCACCTTCTCTTTATTAATTTGATGCGTGATATTAAGGTGCTGTGAGCCTGCCATATGTCTATACTTTAGAATCACCCAGCTAGATTGCTGAAGTGCGATAGCTGCCTTGGTTACATGGTCTCTCAAATTTAGTCTGTTGTTCAAATGGATACCAAGATAGTCATAGTATCTGGCCACCTCTATTCACTCGTCATTGACCATAACCTTCCTTTTAAATGCTGGAGACGGTTACATTGACATTACCTTGGTTTTACTAATGTTGATGGACAGGGCATTGATATTACAATACTCCACAAACCTGGACAGCAATTTATGCAGAGCATTCTCTGTCCTGGAAATTAGAACAGCATCACTGGCGAGGAGGATTGTTGTCTTGCAGCCTGCAATTTTTGAAACATTGAGAGGGATTGCCAAGAGATATCGGACTACAACATTCAGGAACAAACTAAAGAGACGTTTGAGGCAATATACACCCCTGTCTTACCCCCTTTCCAATCCGAAATGGTGCAGTACAATCCCCCATAACGTACTAGGGGAGTATTATCCAGGTTTAAGACTTTTATCACTTGCAATAGTGGACCATCAACCCCGCAGCCGTTCTAATGCCTCCCACATCTTAGGATGGGCGACAAGGTTGGATACAGTGAGGTTTTATGAATAAGCATGTATTTACAACAAACTAGGTATAAATTACACAACCGCTCAGCTGTCCCAACCTGTAGCCAGCCTGTAAATCCCTCAAGAAGTTTCCAGAGTCAACCTTGCCTTTGTGGGAAATTACTTTAAAAATAACATTTTGACTTGTATAACATATTAGAATTGCACATTAGAATGATTTTTAACTGCTGCAGAAATGTTTTCACATAGAAAATGGCATGTAGGAAAATGTGCCTGCTTTAAAACGCAAAAATAATCCTTTTAAAATGGATTATTAAATGTTGCAAATAATTTATCGATACCAAAGGGGATGATGGACGGAGCGTTTGAGCATATTAAACACACCCCCAGTCAACTCATCTGGGTTTAATCCATCATCATTCTTTAGCTCACTCCACCACCCCAGTTCAGACATGGCCATATGCAAATCAGTCTGACCCTGTGCCTCATGGGAACAGTCCAGCCCGAACTGCCAAGCCATGCCTTCCCTGGACCGGAAACAAGCATCCTGGGACCGGTTTCTGGCTAATCAGTCATCATCAGCCAGGCTAGCTTGAATCCAGTGGCAAAGTGAGCAAGGGACCCACGTCTGGGCATACCCTGCCAATTTAGGATGAACAAAGCGATACCAGAGGGGATGATGGACGGAGCGTTTGAGCAAATCAAACACTCACCCCCAGTCAACTGATCTGGGTTTAATCCATCATCATTCTTTAGCTCACTCCACCACCCAAGTTCAGACATGGCCATATGCAAATCAGTCTGATCCTGTGCCTCATTGGCAAAGTCCAGCCCGAACTGCCAAGCCATGTCTTCCCTGGACTGGAAACAAGCATCCTGGGACCAGTTTCTGGCTATTCAGCCATCATCAGCCAGGCTAGCTTGAATCCAGTGGCAAAGGGGGCAATGGACCCACGTCTGGGCATACCCTGCCAACTTAGGGCGAACAAAGCGATACCAAAGGGGATGATGGAAGGAGCGTTTGAGCAACTCAAACACTCACCCCAGTCAACTGATCTGGGTTTAATCCATCATCATTGTTTAGCTCACTCCATCACCACAGTTCAGACATGGCCATATGCAAATCAGTCTGACTCTGTGCCTCCTGGGAACAGGTCAGCCCGAACTGCCAAGCCATGTCTTCCCTGGACCGATAGCTATTTCTCAAGGTGACTTTATTCTTTACCTTATCCAACCACTTTTCTTATCAATTCTCCTGCAGAGATTGTTCTTTCTTTACTGGTATTCTGATGGTTGCTACTGTAATAGTGGGGAATCCAGCTGAATTTCCAGGACTACTCTTTATGGGAAGTTCTATCTGGCTCTTTTCTGAAAAGGAACTCTTTCTTAGGGTAGATTAGGCTCATAGCTAGTTTAGCGACATCTGATATTTCTGTAACCTGAACTCATTTGAATAACAATGACAAAACCATACTAATCCTTAAAATAAAGGTTTTGAAAACTTCATCAACCTCTCATTATTGACTGAACATTAAGATTCTGGCAGTCAATGATGTATGCCTGATTTTGTGTTTACGTTCCAGTTCCACCCCAAAACGGTGGCAAAGGTCCATTTAACTGTCGGGAGCAATCAGGATTCCAAAGGACGAAATCTGTACGTGGAGGGTTTAGTCTTAAATACAATTTGATCAAATCCTGAACATATTCCCGCACCTTGTAGCCTATTAACTAAAACCTTACGCAATATTTTCCGCACACTATCCAGGAGGGAGAACTGGCAGTAATTTGATGGATTCCCTAGGCTACCTTTTTTATGGATTCGAATTAAAATTGATGCGGGCCAGGGGGCAGGCATTCGTCCACTATTTAAGTAAGCATTGAAGACCCTAGCCAGGACCAGTAGATTGGATCCATCTAAAAGATGCCTACCGGTACTGCATTAGGGGCAGGTGCCTTATTTTTTTCATAAACATGAGTGCTCTCTCAACTTCTGGTCTTAAGATTTTTAGTCGGACAACGTAACTTTCATGGATGTTGCCACACTTGTGTCTGTAATCTAGTGACTCTGCAGTGTTCCCCCTCCGTTCCCTTTCTATAGAAATTGCTATAACGGCCTTCCCAATCCCTTTAACCGATATGATAGTTTAGCTGATTAGTGGTTCCCATTTCAACATTACTAACTAATCTCCAAAAGTATCTGGTATTCTTTTAGCCTCCTTCAATTACCCCTATACCAAGCGTTGTTGACTAGCTTTCTAAGATTTCAGGCGATGCTTGTTGGCCCACTTGCAGGTCTGGAAATGCCTTTTGCTTTGCTAATCAAAGTGGCGATGGACGAGCGCTTGGGAAAATAGCATTCTTCATCTATGATAGCAGTGCCTGAAAACCCTGCTCGGAGAAAAAACAACTCTCATGCCCCATCTAAGAGGGCTTCTAACTGCAGTAGCTCAGCTAGATATTTATCAGGCTTCCAGCAGATGGTTTTCCCTTATTAGTTGGTTCACTTGAAAGAGGATAAACATACCATGCATATGTCTGGGTCCGCTCTTCCATGAGAGTTCCTTGGTGTTCCCAAGACTCTGTGAGAATAACTATGCTTTTTAAAAAACATTTTTTTTTATTTCAAACAATTTTATTGACAGATTATAAGAAGCACAAAAACTATAATTTGTAATACAAGACTGGTATTCTTTTGTTTAGTACTTTCCTACTGCTGTTTCTTTTTTTCTTTTTTTCTCGCTTCTTTGGGTTTTACCCAGTATTTTTCAGTATTCAGATCCCAACCTGCTCCAGTGTTTAGATTCAGTGTTCTTCTCTTCTTCCCAGGTTCCCCCTTGTATATGGTAACCACTCCCTATCTAATTTCCTTGCCCCCTTTAGTTATTTTAGCCATGGTCTCAGCAGGCATCCTGACAGTACTACATGCTAAATCAAGCTGATGCAAGAAATTGTCCTAAAAAGCAAAGACAATATGGGGTACTCTACTTTTATGTGTTTAAGAGTGACTTCCCTGATTAGGTAAAGAGAATTCAGGGGAGTTTCAATTAGTGCCTAATGTGGGCCAGTGGTTGTCACTGTAACTCGTTTCGAGGACCGGAGCTTTTTGTTCTGCATCAGACATTTCCTGAGCACAAAAGAGGAAAAACACACAAAGCGGAAAGATGGAGGAAGATTCAGCCAGGAAAACTGTCACAAAAGGAAGAAAGCAGAGTCCTGCAAGGGAGCGATAAAGGGACAGGGAGTGTCTGTTGGTGGAATAAAGAGTCATGATGTTGATTTAAAACTACGCAGCCTCGGTATTCAGGGCTTCAACATGTAATTGCACCGGCCGCATGCTTCTGAGGAAAGCCTCGGGCACCGGCCTTAATCTATTATAAATGAATCATTGGTCAACACCTCAGAGAAGGAAATGACACGTATTGACAAAACAAAAGTCCAGGAGAGCCCACACAGCTGCAAGGCTTAATTGAGACAAAAGTTAATTTCAGGGTACTGCTGTAGACAGTTGTGGCTAAGGGCATTTTGCATTTCTAATTATCCCATGGGATAGGGCAGCCGCTCAGATAGGCTGATCATTAAGGCCCTGTAGAGTGTTGTGATAATGATTAGAATAGGTTGCAATATTGGTGTTTTTTCAAATTATGCGATTACACAACAAAACATTTGAAAAATCCTTCACATAATGTTCCACCTGGAGCACTGTCCCAACACTCCAGGGTGTTCTCACTCTCAGTCCATCTGCAAAAAGAGCAAGGTGTGGAACTGTGCAGCACCTCCTTTGTTGCTGGAGGAGCGGGGGCTGGATAATGTGAGGTAGGGGTGTAGTAGGCAGAAGCCACATAAAACTTGGCTCTGCTTTGGGTTTTAGGGCCAGATGTAGGAGCCCAAATACCGGTCGGTAACGGCCGATTTTGGCCGTTACCGACCGGTATTTGGAAATTGGCATGTAGGGGCCTTTGTTTTACAGAATCGGTAAATTTACCGATTCGGTAAATTTACCGATTCTGTAAAATACCGAATCGGTAAAATTCGGTATTTATGAATCGGTAAATACGAATTACCTACATCTAGCCCTTAGAGTCCACGAGGATCTCGGGTAGAGCCAGGCACCTGGCTCGAGCCTTCAGTGGCTCGGCCGGGTTCCTCCTTGGCTACCAAATGGCCTCACTGGAAAACCTGTGAGAAAGCACCCTAGCACCAGAGAATAACATAGTATTTCTGCGTAACCAGAATGTTGCTTGTTATGAACGCACAATAATGCCCACTACACTCACCTCTATTGCGGTTTATCTCAGTTGTGAGTTTTCTCTTCTTCACTCGGCACACACTACACTAAAATGTTTCGCCTAATATAGTTCTTTGTGTCGATCTGATTTGGCAAATGGATTAAAATGTATTCTAATCAAACTCAGGTGAGTGTTGGTCACATCTTGTAGTATGTTAGTATTAAATGCAGACAGTGAACTCATCGATAGGTTGCAAACTGTATAAATGAAACGAATGAGAACCACTATATACAATTCTTACTAAAATGGCTTTAAAGGGCGTTCTTTTTAGAGAAGGTCTTGTGATTCTGGGCATCCTACGCCTCGAGCCTAGTCCTTCCGTGTACAGGCCACTAATCCAGTTGGACTCCAACTCCCAGAGTACATTGTGCTGCCAAATCAACACGCTGTTCGCTAGCAAGGAGCAGTCTGGTCACCTAAGGCACAGAAGAGGAAGAAGTCTGTAGGCCTTCCTGTCTGTCTGTCTGTTCACGCGAGGCTTTCGCTGTGGCTGAGTGACGTGGAACTTCTGCATGTCTGCAACAATAAACAATGTTCAATAATTAGTGAATACAGTTTGACTGGACTTTACAATGGACTGAGATAAAATGGCTTCCCATCCATCAGGGCAATCCTTCCTGTTGAAGGCAAGCAGATAATTTAAGGAAAGCAGAAAGGCTGGCATGATGAGTGTTGGCTCAGAACTCAGCTTTTGTGGAAGACTGTGTTAGGCCACACCCCTATCCTTGTTAGAAGAGCGTATATTTTATAAAGTTACAGCTGACTGATACCTAAAATTACTAATAATATATTTTAGTTAGCATCAACTCCACTTCACGGTTTTCATTTTCTTATTTAAGGAAGGACGGCCTAGAAGGCTTGGACATAACTGAAACACGTGACTGGTAGGCTGAACCCGTTTCTCAAAAGGTCTTACCCAGACAGCAATCTTAATTATGTTTGCAGTTTGAATCCTAGGTGTTCAGAGTATGTCCAGGACGATGAGCCCAAGACACATTTTTAAGATTTCCACCTTCATTCAAATAACTTTAATTGGGAATACTTCATGCAGATTTGATTGTCCTTAAAATATGGCATGAGCCCAGCCCTTATGATTTAACTTGGACACTGTTGGTTTAAAAAACAGGACCAGTCAAGTGTTCTTTAGTGAATTCAGCACAAATATGTGCCTATTGCACAATGCCAACGTCTCAGAGTACAGCCTGACCCAACTTTCTTTAGGTATTTGTCTGTGTAGCTGGAGGCTCCACTGGTTGCCTAATAGTGCAGTTTCATTTTTTAAAGTCATATAATTCATAAATGAAAAGTACAAACCCAGAGACCACAATTCCTGGGTGTGAGTTCCCAGGTTTTACACATTATTGCTCGTAGCTGCTGCTCTCAGTATGTGTGAGACATTGCTTCACGCGTGTAGTTTCGTCCTTGCAAATGAAGAGGCCGACACTATGGTGATCGTGGTCAGAGCTTTATTCCATACACCTTGTCTTCTCCTAGTCCCTACTCTAACTGCCCTCGATTCCGTCCTTGGCTCCTCCCGTTCCTGTTCCTCCCCTTAACTCCACCCCCCAAACACTAGACTGCATCGCACAGTATTACATCTCCCCCTTTCTTAACAAAATGAACTTAACTTCTACCGTGTTTGTAATTCTTCAATCAGCCGCACAGGTCGGCTGACAGTCTGTTTGAGCCGCAGGGATATATCTCAATGTTTGAGCTCAAATTCAGTCCGTTCTTCAGGCATCAGTAGTGTCGACTCAGTGGTGGGCATGTCTTTGGTCGATCTTTCTGTTGTCTTAACAAGAGCATCCTCTTGTGGTTTCACTTCTTTCGTCTTTTCGGTCAGGGGCAAATCAGGGGCACCAATGTCATTGGTCGATCTTTCTGTTGTCTTAACAAGAGCATCCTCTTGTGGTTTCACTTCTTTTGTCTTTTCGGTCAAGGGCAACAATGTCCTCGTGTTCACAGTCCTGCGTATAGAGCATTAAGCATTGTCTGAACTGAGTGTCCTGGTTCGGTTCTGGAACTCATTACTTGGCTCTGTTTGTCTTATCCGCTCCCACTCGCGTTTGGGAATGCTGAACTCCTTGACCATCCGGGCATGGGCATGTTCCTCTCTCATCCTTTTGTGTTTTGAGAATGATCTATCTCTGTCAACACATTTTGCCTTCCTTGCAGGGTGATGAGACAGTCCTTTCCTAACATAGTTGGTAAAGTCCCATACATTTGTTTTCCTTCTGTAAGCCCTTTGAGTCAGCCTCGCGACCCCATCCGGGGTGACGGTATATTGTTCATGTCTTGATATAACTGTGACTGACGTGACATGTTGCGTGGCGGGGTGATCAAATATTTTGGGTCATCGGCATGAGGTATGCTGCTCTGGACGGGGAGAACGTTCTCTGTTTCAATTGTGCATTCGGGTGATCGATGCCATGGGCGTTTTCGTGACCTTGATTCTGTTGACCCGAGTGATTGCACAGACAGGCTTTCTGAATCAGAGGAGTCTTTTACGGATTTCCTTTGAGAATGTTCTTTTGGATGTGTCTTGACTGATAAGTCCATTGAGCTGGTAGGCTGTGACGAACTGCTCTTGGAGTCAGCGCTATCTTTGGGACATTTCTTTGGGTACCTCTCTCGAACGGTCTTCTGTGCTATTGCAGTAGACAGATTGTTTGATAGCCACGCGTTTATTTCTTTTGTTTGATCCCAAGACATTTTATCTCCCTCGTATGGTGTTAGTTGTCTCCTCTCAGTTTCCTCGTTGTCACAGGTGTCTTGAGTGTGTTTGCCTACCCCTTTCCGGTGTCTGAGTGAATCACTCCGTCATAGGTGGTTTGTTTCTTCTTCTTGCCTGTTGGGTGCACTAACATCGGTGCCATGGTTGTGACGTCTCCCACTGCTTGATGCTCCTTAGGACTCGTCTACACAGTTTGATAAACAGTGGGTTGATCGGGTGTGTTCGGGTACCAGTTTCCAGGGTTGGCATGACTGGTTCAGTCTTCTGTAATTTGTCTTTCCTTCATACTTGTTGAGCGGGCTGTCATCTGTTCCATTTGTGTGATCTGTCCCACTTGATGTTTTTTCAGAATAGTTTGTAACGTTTGTTGTGTGACTCCTTGACGTTGAATGACCCCTTGAGGTTATATCAGTGAGGCTGTCATAATCCTGGATCATCCTGGTCTTTTGTTTGCCACCCTCCACTGTCTTTTGTATTGTTGAATTAGAGTATTTAATGTCACTTTGTCTCTCATGCTGTCTTATCTCTAGTCTACCTTTGTCCTCCCTCTTTCTGGTTTCGTTTGTTTCTTGGGATTGATGCACAGACATGAGAGATATCTCCTTTCTTTTATCTTCCTTTCTTGCATTAAGGTGCAATCGTTTTGACAATTCTCTTGCTTTGGCCCGCTCTCCAACTTCGGCCCTCCTGATGATTTCCTTTAGCGAGAACTGCCCTTGAAGGATCTTGCGCTTTGTGTCAGGTTTTGAACAGCCTTCGATTATACGGAGTCGAATTGCTTCCTCGTCTGTGAATGTATTGAAATGACAGTAGTGCACCCGACTTTGTAATCTTGTTATGAAATTTGGTAATGATTCCCCGGGTTCCTGCCGTGCCGCGTTGAAGACGATGCGTTCATGATCCACGTCTTCCTTTGTGTCGAAATGAGCGCGTAGCGTCTCTTTGAGTTTTCCATATGTTTCTGTGTCCTTTGCTGAAATTGTTCTGATCAGTCGCTGGCCTTCATGACCCACCAGCTGAAGCAATAATAGTAGACGTTTCCCATCTCTTCGCACCCCAGTTGTTTCGAGAAATGCATCCAGTGAGTCCAACCTCCGGTTCCATCTATGACCTAAACTCTGGATGTCAGTCTGTGTCACTGGGGGTGGTACTTCAATGCAGGTATTGGATTTTTGTTTTCCTTTTCCCACCGACATGATGGAGGAGAGTCCTCATTCACAGGTGACCACTGTAATGTGTCGCCCGGCTTCACCTTTCCCTTTCACAACCAACCTGGCTTGGTGTCCACCCTTAGCGTGACTGGCTCAGTATGCTTCAGTGAGTTCAATATGGCCGCTACTCAGCTGCAGCCTGCACGGCTCGTGTCTCAGGGAATTCCTGCTTTCTTTAATGCCGCGTGCTAGCTGCAGGTGTTTTGTGCTTCCTCAGCGGTACTTGGCGATGTCGCAGTCTTGTTCTTGTATTTCTTTTCACGACTAGTGCAGGTTACCAGTCCCTTAATCGAGAGCGGAAGCTTCCTCGATGTTTGTTTACTCGTGTTTCTAGATCATTCATTTTCTTTGTTTCCTTTAATTTATAGTGCCTATTTTCACTTGGTGCTGAAAATTTAATTTGGGACTTGTATTTGTTCGTGCTTGTTGCATTCCAGACTTACATTTGCTCGGGCTTGTTGCATTTGAAGCTTGCGTGTGTTGTATTCCGAATTTGTATTTACTTGCGCTTCTTGTATTCACGCCTTGTATTTCCTTATGCTTGTTTATGCCTGACGCTTGCATTTACTTGTGTTTGTTTGCTTCAGAACTTGCATTTGCTAACGTTCGTTTACATTTGAAGTTTGCATTTGCTTGTGTTTGGTTACGTTCGAATCTTGCATGGGCTTGTGCTTGTTCACGTTGAAAGCTTGCATTTACTTGTGCTTGTTTAGTTCAGTCTTGTCTTTGCTTGTGTTTGTTTGTTCTCAAACATTGTCTTTGCTCGTGCTTGTTGATCTTGTGCTGTGCTTGTCACTTTCAAAACTTGCATTTGTTCGTGTTTGTGGCGTTTGAACTTTGCATTTGCTTGTGCTTATTGAGTTTAGGCTTTGCAGTTGCTTGCTTAAATTTGCCAAGTGCCTGAATTCAAAATGGCCGCTTAATGCATTTGACAGGGGATGGGAGCAACTCTGCCTGACCCCAAAATGGCCGCCGCTGTGGAAATCTCGTTTCCGACGAGATTTGGCACTCCCTTACTTTCGATTTCCCTTTGCACCGGTGCTCACTCACCATACCGGCTGGCAGTCGGCAGGACACTCGCGGAGGCCAGGACCACTGCCCCTCTATGCTGGCGAGCCCTCAGACGGTTCTAGGACACAGGTAGGATCGGGGTGGGCTCCCGTCCTCGATGTCTTCCCGCCTACCTTTCTTGAGACTGGGGTAGGCACCCAGGCTTCAGCGCCCATGCGGCGCTCAAAGGGCCACGCTCACCGCGACTCTCCAGATCGCGGAGCCTCGGCCAGGGACGCGCTACCGGAGCTCCTCTCCCTCACGGCTCGCGCTCGCAGGAGAAAACAGAAACACGGTGGGGGTGGGGCACACGCGTCGCGACGGCGACTTCAACCAACTGTGCCCCCACGCTGGAACCGGATCACCACTCATGGGATAGCGCACTTGTACAGCGCTAGCATCCCACCCTCGTCGCCAGCTGTAGTGTCGTCCTTGCAAATGAAGAGGCCGACACTATGGTGATCGTGGTCAGAGCTTTATTCCATCCACCTTGTCTTCTCCTAGTCCCTACTCTAACTGCCCTTGATTCCGTCCTTGGCTCCTCCCGTTCCTGTTCCTCCCCTTAACTCCACCCCCCAAACACTAGACTGCATCGTACAGTATTACAACGCGAACACAATAACTCACAGTAACCAGATCAGTGGACCACAGCAGGACCGGTACTGGGATTTTTGGGGTACCGGGTGAAATGGAATCTGGGAGGCCTCTCTACTTTGCATAAGTGACACCTTCTGGGTCTGAAGCTGCTTTGAGGAGAATCTTCCTGGGCCGCAGCTCCTCCTCTTAGCCACCTACAAGAACCTCTTTTACAACTCATATCGGGCTGAAGGTGTGAGAATTGCTTGGGGGCTGAGAGTTAAAACTGTGGGGACACTAAAGTGCTGACAATGGGCGTCCCGCAGTGTCTCTGAATGGGCAGCCAGACAGGGGGCTGAATTGCAGGACAAACTTGCAAAGTGTGTTTCCTTGCAACTTGGACAAGAGGAAGTGTCCCCCTCTGCTCAGCACACTTTTTCCTGCACGGAATGATGTCAGGAAAGAAGCAAGATATGGGGCCCACACTGCACTGGTCGAGCATAGGTTCCGTTAGCATGAAAAAAGCACATTATGTAAAGAAAAAAACTTTACCTGGGCAAAGTGAAACTGGGAAATTTTGTAACCTTCGCAAAAGTATAAAATATGGCAACTTTGTAAAACCTTGTAGGCAAAAAATACTTTAAACAACCCTAGTCACTATTAGAATATGACACGATTGAGGTAAATGCCTGTGCCCACATTTACTTGCATTTATACAGGAGGCTACACCATACCACCATATACGTTTGGGGCACTGACCTTCACTATACCATGTTTCTCATGTTAAAACATTTGTTGCCACCAACAAAATAGTACCAGACAAAAGGAAAAAACGTTTAGAGAATAGTCACTGTTTACTGATGCCATGCTGCCAGCCACTAACCAGCTTACACACAAGCGAACACAGTGGAAGTGTACACCAGAAGGCTACTTTGCCCATATGGACAGATGGGATTCATAACAAGACTGGATTCTTTACAGATGAAACCATTACTGAAAAACCTCCTGGCAAAAAAAGTTGTTAAAAAACACGTACAGTAAAATGGAGGCTTTGAGTCAGACCCCTTCAATCCTAATTTTTCATGCTTTGCCATTGTTAGGATAGCCTTTCCACTGAAACCATGCCCTTTCACGGATGGTCACTTGTCCCATTTGTGTTTTCATTAGGATTAGTACTGGTGCTAAACTAGAGCCCTTGTGTGTTCTTTAATGTATTTGTTTTACCTACATAACGTTTCAGTGACTGGTTTATGGATTTTTTTGCTTAGAAAGCGCTTGCTTCTTTGGGACGTATAGCCTGCTATAAAAACAGAATGCTGCTCACTAATCCCCCTTGGATGCTCCTTTGTTTGAATTTTCTGCCACAATAACATGTTTTGGAATGAACATGTTTTTTTAAATCAAGTGATTATGTGCATTCACATATGTTTTCCTAAAGAAACAACAAAAATGCAGACCCATTCTTAAAAGTATCTACTATGCAATATTGTGCTGTGCATGCCATTCAAATTCATCACCTGCACTGCAAACAAATTCTTCAAAGATTTTTTCTTAATAATCGTCATTGTGAGTGTAGCTTAACTTCGATAATGCGGACTGTTCAAGAAAACCACCCTACATTCAGCTTCTATATTGTTGCAGCCCAAGATGCTGCCTTGTTATGGGGTTTTTTTCTAGACCAGGTGGGCCAGCATACCCAAAGTTGCCCAACTATTACCAAACACTACCTCTAGCATAAAGCCAGGTCTACTGGAGCTGCCAATGCTTGTTTACACAGAGACCTAACCGGCTGCAATTTCTCTGCAAGGAGTGATGCGCCAGCTGATACATTTATTTTAAAGAGTGACCCACATGACCCTGGTGGTAATCTACCTTGAAACTGGTTTACTGGAGGGGCTCAATAGCATCACAGTATTGATGCCTATCCGGTCAGCAGCTGTACAGTGGCATTGTGGATTATTCGGAAGCACTTAAAGGTATTTTGAATTCCAAAGTATAGGAGGTAGGCGTCATTTTGCCTGGGGAACACTGCTACCAAAGCCACAAACTCCTAATACAAGGATCCAAAAAGTGGGGTTGCCTGTAGCGGTTTCACCTGAAAAAAACACATGAACCGCCTGTTGACTTCACCAGTGGTGGCAGAGCGTGGAACCACACTAGACTGTGCACACCAGAAGCTGGAGCTGGACCATGACAAAGAAGCGTGGCTAGTGCTGTTCTGCATAGCTCTTCTTCCTTATCAAGAATCAACCCTATATGTTTGCACTTTAATGAAACCTCTGTTTGCACATTAGGCACTAGAAGCCAGCGTCCAATCCTGGTACGTACCGCTCATCACACCAGATCCTGCTCCAAGCAAAGAGGTATCTGCATGTCTGGACAACAGAAGTAGATATGAAGGATGAATCATAGGACATATAAAACAATGGGAGGTTCAACGGCTCGGAGGGGCTCCACAGTACAGGAGGCAAAGACATGGTGGGGTGGAGATTGAATAGAGGAGTATAGTTCTCTAAGCTTGATTGGCGCCTTCATTCCATGATTCCAAGTAACCAATGATGATGCAATGGTATTATATGTGGAATGCCGCTGGCAGGTCCAGAAGAATCAAGACATTGACACCAGGGGCCGTATTCCAGGGAGTACCTTGGGGTCAGGGCCGGCTTTAGCACTGGTGTCACCCTGTGCGACAATGTTTGTTGGTGCCCCCCAATGACCACCTCCACCACGGAATCCCCCACTACCACCATTTGACAGTGCCCCTCAAGTCTCCATAATCACTGTCTCTTAGAGTCATTTAGTTTTATAGAGCCACTCATACCAGTTTAAGATGTCAGAACACTTCACAACACACACACATATTGCACAGAGACAATCAGTCATCGGTGTGTAAATCAGTATATAGGAAATGTTTCATCCATACTGGTAGGCTGTATAGTTTGAGTCCTTGGACTAGAAAAGTAAAAATTCTGAATTTAAAATGAAACACCTTTGTTAGGGGTTTTCTTTAATAATAAGAATTGATTTCTACACAAATGAACCCTTTTGCAATATTAGGACAAGGAAAGACTGGGCAAATAAGTATATTGCTCTAATATTTTCCTTGCAGTTTGCATGCAGCTCTTTGATGGCAGTTAATAGCTCACTGCTCTATATTAGAATTTTAACTGCAAGTAACAAAAGGATCTCTGACAAAAGCGGTAAACCATTGACCTATTTATATTATATCCACTTTGTAATGTGAACGGGACACGTTCTTTGCAGCAGGCATATTAACCCCTCTGCGCTATGAGGAGTCAAAACATTCAGCTCCGGTCTCTCTCCAGGAAGAATATTAATTACCAGAGTTGTAATTTTTATTGATGCCTGAAAATTGCTGGGACAATGTAGGCATCATCAGGTGCTTTTAAAAAGATGAACATGGTGTCCCCACCCCAAGTCAGCACCCGGTGCAGTTACACCGATCGCACCGCCCAACAGCTGGCCCTACTGTGGGTGCAACGGCATTTGCGCCAGCTTTGCATGCCCCCGGGGCACTTAGGTATTACAGAAGGGGCAATAGACACTGGTGCTGCTCCTTCTGTAATACCGAGAGCACTGGCGCACTTAAGCACCAGCACTATCTGCAGGGGGTGTGTCCTCATTTGCATGGAGGCCTGCCTAATGCAAATGAGGAAATCACTTTGCCTCTGCACCCGCACCGTTTTACAGACGAGGGTGCAGAGGCAAAGAAGCTCTCAGGAGGTGCACTGACAGTGGCCACCTGTTCTCTAGAATAACCTGAAAAATGGAGCACTGTTAGTGGGGCCCCTTATGGCAGTCCTCTGAATGGGGGCTAGGGGGTACTATGGACCTTCCCAGACATTCCCTTGCAGGCGGGTGCAGTCACTGACTGCACCCACCTACCAGGGGATCTCTAATCCCCTTTGAAAGTGCAGGCGGGTGCCACATGCCCAGTGAAAACTCAGAGTGGCTTCAAAGCAGCTGCTCTGTTTTTCACAGGAATGTGCTGCCCCTAGGGCGTTGCAAGTTCACGGCTGCTCTGGTGGCAGTGCATTCCATGTAATAGGGCACACTTTCCCTGTTTTTGCCAAGCGCACCTGTTTTAAGGTGAGCAGGCGTAAACAGGAAAAGTGCGCTCTTTACATAATAGGGCCCCAGGTAAGTCGAGATCACCTAGCACCTAATTTAATAATGACTCCATGTTTATGGCACCCTGGGAAAAAACATCGAGCATACCTGAAAATTCAGGACAATTCCCAAAGTATATTATGTTATGTTACTGCAACACACTGATATTTTCGACTTCAGCACATTTATATGCTGATAGCCTGTTATAAAATTAGATTTTTCCATTAATGTTTCCACCCGTTAACACCCTAACGTGCCATGACCGTGATTACACTGCTTGAATCATTACTGCCCACCCCGTCTGTGTGGCTCTTGAAAAACTCCCACCTTGCAGACATTTCTGTCCCACTATTCCCTCTTTTGCATTGTTCTGCCTGTTGCCTCGAAAATTGGCGAGGTAGTCTGCACCTCCAAGATCGCAAAACTCCTCTTCTATCCCATAAAGGATACAAGGTTGTCACCCATAGGTGGAGCTATAGACAAGATACATTCTGAAGCAGAACAGATATATAGCACAGGGGAAACAGACCCGAATGGGAAAGGTTTGTGAACATTGGGACACCTAGAGGTGATCAAATGAAAGAGATCAGGTATCAATTAACCCTGGGCGAAGTACTACGCTCGCATAGTTTGCGAAGTTTGCGCTACTTCGCACTACGCGAATTGCACGTAGCACAGTGCAAACATGCGTAGCACAGCGGTGATATTTTGCTTGCTCGAGGTCCTCAACATCAAGTTGGCGACTGCGAGCGAGCAAAATTACATCCCGGTGGGACTTTTTCCTCGTTCGGGATCAGCAACATCAAGTTGCCGATTGCGAGAGTGGAAAATAAACCTCCCGGCGAGATTCTCAAAGCGGGGAGGTCAGGTTTCTCGTAGTGAGTGGTCGTGCTTGCTCGCGACCGCTCGCAATGAGAAACTACCAGTCAGCATTGAGAAAGCTGCCGCTCGAGTAGAAATCTTCTCGAGCGGCAGAAAACGACCGCTTGCACTGTGCAAGATGCCGTTTGTACTGATTGCACAGTGCGGACAAGCATCCGGCACTGTGCAATCAGTACGAACAGCATTTTACACAGTGTACTAGGCAGTTCGCGTAGCTACACGTAGTTCGCGTAGTGCAAAGTGTACTTCGTGTAGCTACACCCAGGGTTAGTATCAATAGCAGGGGCTATAGATCTGCAGGGCATTAGTCAGGCACCACTAGTGTATGCCAAGTCCCCAACACCAGCATACAGCTCTAACAGCACCTGAAAACAGCACAAGGGCAACTACTGCAACCAGAGCCTGACTGTGAACCCAAAGCAGTCCTGGAACTTTTGCAGGACCGCTCTCCCTCTGGGAGGGGTGTGGGTAGGGGTACAAGTGTGAAGCACTGCTGCTTTAGTTACTGGGGGGGATATTGCAGCAACGCTGAAAAACCGGCACACAGTAACAGAAAAAGGGTCCCACCCTTCCAGCCTTCCGGGAAAATGCCAAATGCTCGCTACTGCCAGTCCAGCCCTGGTGCGCAAAATGGCCACAGCTGATGCTGCTTTAAAGCACACAACGAATGGGCGTGGTCACTCGGAATGCAAATACTGCTAGATTACTAACAGCGCCAACCTTGAAAATAGAAGAGAAAAACCTCCTACTTTAGAGAGGGAGGAAAACCGAGCTTTCATCAAAGGCTGCACTAGATTATATCGCAAGCATCATCGGATGCGGCAGCTATTGCTAAATGCATGCAGATGACCAGCAGCCACTGCAGTGAAACACAGATGGTGAGCGTATGAAACTCTAGCAGACCAAAGAGGAAAGACCAACTTTGTATCTTAAATATACCCTTGAGCTTCCCTAGACCTCAAAACAGAACACTAAACAGTAGGGCATAAAAACTGTAAGAGGGTCTGACCTCAACTGTGTGCCAGCTGCTTGGATTCCAGGGTTACCAACCATAGCAAATAGCAGAGGAATCAAAGCATTGGCGATGCCAAGGTTAACATACCCAGTGGCCCTTGACAGATCCTTTCAACAAACCATCAGGAGTGCATGTTGAGACTAAGGTCCCCTTACAAGGCTTGGAAAGTTATGCCGTCCTGACTTGTAATGTTTATCTGGGCAACCTTGTTTTTTCCTCCAGTAAACTCGACAGCCATGCCTGCTTACTGGAGGTGCCTGTGTCCTTTTAAGATCTTGTTGACACTGCAGCTCTCCAAGACCCATTGTTACTAATTCTTTAAAATGTACAATGGGCTTTGGCGCTACCCAAAGCAGTACTTCTCTCTCATCTCATGCTATTGACTGTTTGTTTTATCATTCTGCCTCCTATGGAGTGCTTGCATTGCAACTCATTAGCAGAGACTACTTTACATGGCAAAAGAATTATGAACCATCAAACTTTAATTGCTTTATCTTGCTGATGCACTGTATTTAGAAAGCAATCATTTTAATTTGTACTTAGGAGTCAAAATGCAAGCCATGTCTTTATTTTGTCAATGCTTGTTACTTCTAACGCCATCTGTTGACTGGGTGAAACCCAAAGTATACCTCTTTACTGAGTGATTGTGGCTATTGACCCTACCCTCTGGCCATGTGGCGGCTGGCAGTGATGGCAACATGATTTCAGTTTAGGCGTGCAGACCTTTTTTTACTTGTACCCAGTTTTGGTGTCTGTCTACCACCCTTCCCAGTAAAGGTCAATCAAGCCCCCATAACTGAGATCCCATGAAGCACTGTCTACTCATAAAAAAATATTACTTACAGTTGTAATTTTCTTTTCAAATGCAACCCGTTTTCATAAAAGGAAAAGTGGCTGCGTTAATAAAAGTGCTTTATTTAAAAGCAATCACAGACATGAGGGTCTGCTGACCTCGGGAGCCCACCATCTCCATGATAGCTACATATCATAGTAGGTCTCAATTTAAGACCTACTTCCTTAACATTCATGAGGTAGGTTAAATTGCGACACACTATTCTGTATTCTGCGAAACAAGCTATTAGTAAATAGATGGGTTCACAAAGTAACACCCTGGTCGCAAATAGCGACCAATATCTTGTGTCCAGTTCTTTGTAATTCGTGCCTGAAATCCACATCACATCTGAAACCAGTCAAAAATGGCACAACTGGGGACTCTTTATCCAATGTGAAGTGAACTTTGACCAGCAACAGTATAGGAGGAAGGCTTCAACCTTTGAATGTACCAGAACCTCCCCGTGGTTCCCATCTTGACCACTAGACATGCATAAGTACTCCCTCTTCCACCCTCAGCCAGTACTGGTTTCATTAGTACACCCAGGAGGCGTAAGTGTATGCTAAGAGAACAGTCTAAGGAGTGTAACCAATACATGGTTGCCGTTCTCCCTCCAAAGTGAGTCTGTCTTTGAAATTAACCCTTTCTATGCTGATTACGGAACCGCTCCGTCATCAGCTGCGGTGGCGCTGTGCTGATGACGGAGCGGTTCCGTCATGGCCCGGCCGCCGCGCCTGCGCGGCGCGGATTCCGCGCATGCGCTGGGCGTTCTATTGAGCGGGCGGGGCCATGACGGAACCGCTCCGTGATGAGCACAGCCCAACCGCGGCTGATGACGGAGCGGTTCCGTCACCAGCATGCGGCCGCCGCGCGGCTGCCCCGCCCCCTTAGCGCTGCGGCGGAATAGCCGCCGCAGCGATGAGGTTAAGAAGTCTGCCTTGCTGTTGTGACCCACAGATAAAAGGTGTACTTACCTGCCTACAGAGGATGCTGGAGTGCACCTGCCGCCAGGAGCCAAAACGAGTCACAGGAAGAACTACACAAAGCCTGTGTGACTGAAATATCTCTAAGGGGACATCCTGCTAACTGAATTTCCTCAGGGGCTACAAGATTGTCTCAGTCTAGCTGGCCAGAAGAGGCATGAACCTGCGAAGAGCATCATTTAGGTAGGATCAGTGCATAGTTACATGTTGCGGAAGTGAGAATGAGCCTGAACTATCCTGAACCACCCTCTCCCTGCAGGGTGCCTCTATCCCCCACTCCAGAAGGACCATCAGAAAGTCTGCTTTCACATCAAAGGTAGGTTCGATGCGTGCACTACTTTTCTAGCGTCAAGTACTTTCAGATATAACATGATCAAGCTTAACCCTGAAAGACCGAATCCCAGTTGGCAATGGTGCTACCAGTGCCTTGTTTTTGGATTCAATTGTGGGAACTGGTTCATGATATTCATATGTTTCAGTTAAAAACAATCTTCAAAGCAACAAGATGTGCCCTCCTCAAGGTAGATCAGAAACTAGAAATAAGCCTAAATAACTCGAAATGGGTGGCACTATGGGCTAACCCCAAAATAAAGTACAAAGGGAAGCCCCTGGACATAAAGACGTGGAGCTCACTAGGCCTCTCACATCCAGCACATCTAGAAGTGGATGGCAAGCCGCTCTCCTATAGCACCATAAAAAGCAGGTTCGGCCTCCCAGAGGTGGAACTATATAACTTCCTGACCATCAAAACAGCGATTACAAGAGCGAACCTAAATAGCCTCACCCCATCCATCTTCCAACTTATGGAAGACCTAAACAAAACAGGGCACCATATCTCACAGCTATACAAACTTCTCCGCCCAAAGACCTCAAAACTTAATGAAAAGCATAAACTCTACTGGGAAACCCAGATAGGACGTAACCTCACAGAGAAGGAACTGTCAACCATCTGGGCCTCCCCCACGCAGAATATAATCTTGCCAGTACTAGCACAGACCAAACCCTGGCTAATACACCAAGCACACTGGACCCCAGCAAAACTAGCAAAAATGAGCCTAAGAGAGAATAGCCAGTGCTGGAACTGCAACAAAGCAACAGGGGATTTGGCCCATGTAATCTTCGACTGTGTCAAGGTCAGAAAATTCTGGGATAAAGTGTTTGAATTCACCAACCAGACACTAGGCTGCACCCTCAAGAGGGAGTTCTGCACCCTAATAACAGCACACATCAACACAGACATCAATACACAACAAGATAGAAACCTTCTAAATTTCCTCCTAACAAACGCCACAAAAATCATATTAGCCAAATGGAAAAACACCTGCAAAGCCACCTTTAAAGGATGGATAAACTGGGTCACATTCCTAAGAGGCGCGGACAAAACAGCTCTAACATACACCCCCTGGAAGAAGCCCAATAGACAGATGTGGTCAGCGCTAGACTGCGCACTAGACCCATTCAAACCACCGTAGCCAAACATACCACGGCTTTGTTAGCCAAATATACCACGGCTTTATAGAATACGGAAGGACGTTGATCTTTAACCACCTGCCAACAATTATGTGTTACATGTTGCGTGTTATATGTTCATGAAAAAGATAAGAGCCAACATAAGAAGTCCACCGGTACATGGAATAGAACTTTTAGCCCAAAAGGACGAAGAAGTAACCGCCCAACAGAGTTAAATAACGCACAGATCACCCAATTGTCTAGGATGTAAGATGTAAGGCGTAGTGATCGACGCGTCAGAAAGAGCATATGTACTTGTTTATGTTTTATGTATATTCTGTCTATGTAAAAAAATACAATAAAAAATATATTTAAAAACAAGGACCAGGGGGTTTTGATTCATCCCTGGACTCCAGGACTAGTAGAGGGTGCACCTAACCTGACTTCAGTGACAGGCCCATGGGTCATCAATATTCAAGAAGTGTACCATTAACTTCAATGGCTGGTTGCTGTTTGGGTAGGGGGATTTAGAGATACCATTTTTTAGTAGCAATACTTTTTACTTTTGGCCTCTGCTGCTGGAAACATAGCAGTTGAGGCTTCAGCCCACTGAGTTAAGTATGGTACCAGAGGCAGAGTCCCTGCATCTGTATCTTCGCCTACATACTTTCAGGTGAAAAGTTGTTGCTAAAGACTAGAGAACCAAGAACTTTTGAAGATCCCAGAGTTGACCCGAACCAAACCCTGCAGGATACAATTGGCCTCAGAGCCACTGCTATACGAAATCTAGTGCTTTGCACAAAGAAGCTGTAGTACAATTTAGGGTGGTATCCTAGATCAAGAAGGTGCTTGCAGGATATTGCTCACCCGCCACATAAGTAGAGCACAACATTATCTTTGTTGAATGAAGGGTAGGACCATGGCTTGGGAACGAGGCGAAGTTTTGCATGATACCCACTCACATCCCTAACCAACTATAATAAACAAATATTACACTCGCCACAACTGAACATTTATATCTATGGTTTATGCAATGGGCTTTTCTACAAGTACTTTAAAATAAAGACTATTTATCAGACTGGGATACAAAGGGTTAAATCTGACAAATGAAGTACAATCACACTGGCATGGCCATGCAAATGTTAGGCAAGTTTTTCACCCTGTAAACTCAAAGCAATAAGCAATCCCTGGGACCCTGAACAGTATTCCTTTCATGTCAGTCTTGCTGTACTCTGGTAATAACATTAATTGAGCTATTAGACCACATTTTTTTTAAAGATTCTTTTTATTAACCTAAAAGAGAAAACAAATGCTTCAGAAAAAAATGACAGTATACATAGTGTGAGTTTGACATGTACAGATTCATAATATCACCACACTTCAAACCCCTCAGTGGCCCGCCCACCCAACCAAGCAGACGTAGGGCTCAATCATGCAACTTGATCCCTAACATGCCGGAGGCTCTACATTAGGTTAGGAGCATCCCGGTTCTGTATCTTGCCCAGGCCCCCCATATCTTTTCCCATTTACGTGGTCATTCCCTACTCTGGTACATTGCCTGTTCAGGACATTAGCACCAATCCAAATAATTTCCCCAGGAGTCTACCATGGGAGCTGCACTTGCACCCCGTGCACGGGTGATGTTAAGCTTTGCCACCACCCCTGCTAGGGCAAGCCATGTTGTGGCCCACTTGTGCCATACTATTTCGCCTGTCAACCCCGAGGATATGCCATTGTGCATATACTGGGACCTGCTCGCCCACTACCATCGTCATGACTCGAGCTAGGCCAGTCCAGAATGTTAGAATCTTGGGGCAGGCCCACAATATATGGAAATATGTTCCTATTGTGCCACAGCCCCTAATACACTGCACAGGTGTGCAATGACCCATACGATACTGCACCGTCCTCGAGGCATATGACTTGTGTAGAATACGGAGCTGGATCAGCCTAAATCTTGCTCCAACAGCTATCTCTCTGGGGCCCTGCAGGGCCTCCCTCCAGTCATCATCCTCAAGGAGACCCACACCCGATTCCCAGGCCGCCCACAAGGTGTGTTGTTTATTAGCTTTTTGTAGGTAAGGGATATCTCTTGATCTATCATTGGATCAAGAAGGAGTCTGTTCTCAAGTGGTGTATACTCTGGTATTGGGACCCCCTTCCTTCAAGTGACAGTGAAGCGCATGCCTCAACTGTAGCTATCTGAAGTGTTCGGTCTTACCCATTTTGAACTCTGTCTGAAGACAATCGAATGTAATCATCTTCCCTTTTTTTCAAATGTCCCCCAGAAGATCAATACCAATGCTGCTCAACCTCTGGAAACCCTCCGAACGCCTTATTTCTCTTAAAAAGTCACTCTCCCAGAGTGGTGTTTGCTCAGTGAGTCTAGCCTCCCAACCGATCATTTTAGGCGCCTTCCACCATACCGTGACCACTGTTTGAGTGTGAAGCGGGAGGGACAGGTGCCCCTCCTCCCCCCGTAGAGAGCAGACAGATAGCTACCCGTACCCATAGCAGATCGGTCGACCCGATAGGCTGGCTCCTCAGTCGGCGAAAAGACCCACCCATCAATGTTAACAAGCTGGGCTGCCCAGTAATATTTCCTGATGTCCGGAACCGCCAGCCCCCCTTCATAGACCCTTTTCTGCAATTTCTTCATGGCGATCCTAGGGCAACCTCCCCCCCATATCAATGTTCGTTGTTCAGACTCCACCGCAAGGAAGAAAGCTTCCGAGATCTGAAATGGGGTATTCTGTATAGCGTACAATAGGCGCGGGTGGGCCATCATCCTCAACAAAAACGCCCTTCCCATAAGGGAGACCGGCAAGTGCCGCCAATGAAGCACATCCCCCTTCAACATTTCCAACTGCGAGTACACATTTACCTGCATGAACTCCTTTTCTGTTTTGGTGATCCAGATACCAAGATATTTAAAGGAATCTTTATGGACCAACTCTTTACACGCCGACATCAGTAAACCACCTTTTCATTTCTGTTCCAGGTCATAAATATGAATATTGGGTTACATCGTTTTCAAATAAGAATAACAGTGTGCCAATTATTAAATATGATAGCAACAATATAGATGTTTACCAGAGACAATAACGTCTTAAAGGTGGGTGACGTAAGTGGGCATCATAACCTTGCTCAAAATTATATATGCAAATATATATTCAAAGACAAAGTCCTTGGCGAGTACGAGCCGTTTTAGTGTCAGCTGGCACATGGCAGAGTAGCCTTCCCCGTAAATCCAAACAATTCCTGGCATAAAATCCTAATAATACGAGAAGAAAACCAGTACCGTGGCCACCGTATTTGCTCAGTGTGTTTTTACTGGCAACAAAAACACGCCTGTAAATATATATATATATATATATATATATATATATATATATATATATATATATATATATATATATATATATATATATATATCACGTGATCAAGACCGCAGGCTTGCGGTCAAAACGCGTCATCGTGACACGTTAATGCAATAAACCCTTCATTGCATATTCGTTTGGTGTCTGTGCCTGACCCGGCGTGGTCTTTCAGAAGGATCCTGGATATATCTTAATATGGAGAGAGAGAGAGAGAGAGAGAGAGAGAGAGAGAGAGAGTGTTCCATTTACATGTCAAAAGAGGGTTAAAAAATAATAAGATAGTAATAACACAGAAATCTGTTGAACTAGGCCCTTATTAAAAGACTGATCTACCCATAATTATTCAGAGAATCAAACATTTATACTGCAAGTTGAACTCCTGGCTTCCTAGCCAATTGAATTTCATTTGTACTTGGCACTAACCTTTTGTAATTTTGTAGAGGAGGACAACTACCCAACTGATAATTGAAATCAGATTCTATGGTTTAAAAAATTCAAGGAAATTGGTTTAGGTAATATGAAAAAATGCTGGTCTATGCAGATAAATAGTGAATCCAAACATTAATCTAGATAGACAGTTGTGTTCCACAAGAAAAAGGATGTGCCAATAAACTATCTTGCTTCCATGAAGATCTCTGTATTCTCTTTTCCTTCGAATCAGAGGAGATGGCACTTTTTTGTTTTTTAACTCGATGATCTTGCATCGCTAACACACAAGTCGCTTTCTGGCCTTTACCCACACGGCCCCCTCTATGCTAGATCAGTGTGCCTATTTTCTGTTTTGCAATTGTCACTTCAAACATGTATCCACGTCCCTGCGAAATGTGGAGGGGAATTACCGGAGATGGTTTATCTACAGCATTATACTAGTCGGTGGGCAGCTGCTTTTGTGTATTGTCATATAATAATTCTATGACAACCCTGACACCTTAAAGGTTCCCCCCCCTCCACAGCAGCCTATTCCTCGCCTCCCCCATCCTCTCTAAGGTGACTGCTTCCTGGAGCTCACCTTGAGACTATACAGCTGAGGCTGACTAGAATTTTAAACCTCTGCAGCACCAGGGAGGACAATTCAATTTCAGACTCTTGGTGGGAGGTGCGGGGTGGGGAAAAGATGTTTGCGCACAGCAGGCTGCCTCACCATCTAGCTCTACTGTTTCGATGCACAATGTCTCCAAATCAAGTCAAGTGGGATTTCTGCTAATATTTAGTGAGCTAACAATCTAGCTGATTTGATCATAACCCGGGGCTCTACGGAAATGTCCCTCAGCGTTCACTTTCAGAACCAAGTGCTGTTGCTGTGCAGAGCCAATCAGTATGGCCGATGGTCAGGTCTTGAAGCAGTGCTTAATTTGTAAAAATAATAAAAAAATAAAAAGTGGCAGGAGACCAATGCAGTTTGCACCACCAGTTGCCTTTGCCAGAGGTAACAATGACAGCACCAACACACAACTAATCATCATTCTCTTAAACGTGTAAGCAATCCAGACCCACAAAGGAAAGAAAACGACCTGGGTGGTAGGTATTAGTCATTTTTTGTGTATTAAATTAATAAATAGCGTTTGTCCTTATCTCTAAATTCGACTGATAGTGCCATTGTGTGCGGAATGTCATAAGTACCGGTGCCTGCAATTAAGTGCTGGTGCCAAGCACTGAAACCACTGGCTCAAATTAAGCACTGTTTTGAGGTAGTGTATGCTGAGTTAGGGGAATCTGTTGGGAGTGGAGATGGGGGGGTGAATAAATAAACAAAGGGGTAAATGAGAGAAAAGGTGAGTTTTCTGTGTTTGTGGGCCACTAGGGGAAGGAACAGCAAAGCAAGAGAGGCAGCAAGTGGGGGGGGGGGGGGGTGGACACAGAAACCTTTCAAAGCAATGCCTGCTCCCAACCAGTCCCCAAATCCATCACTCTCAATTGAGATGTGCTTCTCTGCAGGCTCTAAGATGTATAATTGTGGAGAATTCTGAAGAGTGTAGATACGACAAAAACACATATTTAGAGGTACACTCCCCAAACCCAGCGGTCTGTCTTTCAAGTGTGTTTCGTTAGGGGGCCTCAAAGTATCTTATATCTATACACAGCAATATCTAATAGCATACCACACCAACGTGATTTGAATGTTCCAATATACACAATAAACTCCATATGATCTTATAAAAGTGGAGTGGTGGGGAAATTGAATGAGTTCCCAGAAGAATAAGACTGCTAGAACTGACAAGCCAGGCAACAGGAGGCACAGACAAGCTATCAGCAAAAACTAAGTTGAGACCAGTGCTTAATTTGGGCCGGCGCTTTCCGGAGCTCAGCACCAGCACTTAATTGCCAGCACCGGGGCATACGACTGTCTGCAACATGGTAGTGATCTCTGCCAATTTAGGTACGAGCGCAACAACTTCTGTTTACTATTTCAATTTTCAATTATTAGTATTTGCCTCCAAAGGCATTCTTATAGCTTTGGGGGCCTGCAATAGTATGAATGGTCACACTTTTAAGAGTGTGATGATTAGTAGTGTTTTGGTGCTGTCATTAGCAGTGATGCCAGGGACAACGGATGGTGCAAACTCTAGTGTCCTCCTATCAAGAGCCCCGGCACTACGTTTTATACAAATTAAGCACTGGTTGAGACCAAACGCAACAAGTGAGTTACAAAATTCTTCTGAAACAGTCCATGCTTGGAACAAGGGCATGGAAAGTAAGGGAAATCTTCCAGTGAAACAGGAGATGAAAAGGAGTGAAACAGTCCTACCTCTGGAGCAGGGGGTTTGAGAGTAAAAGACAAAACACACAAAAAACACAAAAAACACCAATTGTTAAGCTAATTTGAGGAGTAGCCGATGGTAAATACATTCAAATCCATTTGAGGTCTTCCTAAGTATTATATGTGCCATTGGACATATGCCAAATCTTATCAGACTCTTCCATTTGACCTGCATATTCATATTCAAATCCAGCCTTAGGGATCATGCCACAGCGGTCCTCCTAGGCCTTGGAGTCGTGGCCTGATTCCAGACAACAGAGACAAACTAAATCAGAGGGGGACTGGTGGTGGAAGTATGTCACAGATATTTGCACGTGACAGGAAAAAATGTTGAAAAAGTTGTCCAAACTGTGGACACAGGTAGCTCTTCCAGATCTGCGATGATGGCACGGAAAGAAAAGCAATTGTTCAAAGTGTTGACTTTTGAAAGTGAAAAGTATTTATATTTTGAAAAGCACATACCTCATTTCGAAGATCTTGATCTTAAAAAACAGTACAAATAAAGCTTATTTTTCTAAAATTGGTGTGGATCTCCTTTTTGATTTGTAAGTCCATTATTGGTCAATGTTGTGCAACAAATGTCTTACACTCCTCTGTGTTAGGCCTAAGGTTGCTTTCTCACACTACCATTAATAGAGCACTTTGGATTTTACATTGAGCCCTGTACACCTTTGGGGAACCCCTGAACTATGTGCATGGTATAACCACCTAGTGGCAAAAACAAAGCATAGGTGGCACATCATTCTCTGTTCAAGCAGCCAAACTATGGAATTCTTCACCCAATACATAAGATCCACAGACAACTACAGACAACTACCTTATCTTCAGAAGACTACTCAAAAATTGGCTCTTTCACACAGAACCACCCTACTCAAACATAAATATACTGCATATAAGCATGTATTTGGACTATAGTGGTGCACCTACATGTGTATTGCTTTGTGTAAATGTGTATAATATTTAGGGCTCCCGGTTTTATGGTATTTATTTTTTTATCATTTTTTTTGCCATTTTATCTGTATTTATCCATATTTATTTTTTGGTTTGTGTAAAAATTAAGTTGGAAAACTGTATATTTCCATATTTACTTAACTGTTCAATGCGCACTCATACTTTGATGTCTGTCATCAGATCGCTATTTAAACTACCAAATATTACATACTAATACATCCACTAGTAAATATTAGCATTATACTACAAATGCATGTTGACATATGCCATCAGTTAAAGAAATGTCATCCTGCTTTTTCATTTTCCGTGCTGTCCATCTCCTCAGCTGTTGGGCTACAATTCATGAAAGACAGCATGGAAGTTCACTTAAAGAAGCACACTTTTCTGTATTGATCAGGCTTTAAAAATATATGCAGACAGAAAACACATTGTTTTCTGTCTGTATTTATCTGTAAAAATCTGTAAAAACTGACAACAGGGAGCCTTAATAATAATTATATTCATAAATATATAGATATATATTAATTTGTTCTGCTTAACAAATGTACATATTACTTATGGTTATAAGTACATTTGTTAAGCTTGTTTTGACTTGACTTGACTATTATTCTATGTTTTACATGTATATAGGTCACTGTATAAATAAGTACATTTAAGCATAACTATTCTCTACAATTGCTTCACTATTGAATTACAAATAAAAAAACAATTCAAGCACAGCAACACTTGAAAGTCTGAGTTTATTAGATACAACTCAAATCTACATAAATTACCTTCCTTATACATATATGCCTTCCATGTACCTGTGTATCTTTATATTTATCACTTTACTTTTAATTAATCATCTCCAATGCACTACCCAATATATCACCCTATACCTCCCTCAATATATCCTCTACCTCCACTCTTTGACTCATCGCAAACCCCATTCTGCCACTATGACCCCCAAAATAACCCTTCAAAGACTCTTTCCTCCTCTCCCCCCCCCTCGCATCATCTCATACCTCTTTAACTATTCGGGTCTCCCAAACCAGCCTTTCTAAACCCTTCCTTCTGACTCTTCCCCCTTCCCTTTACTCATTCCAATTCTCCTACGGCTATAAGCACCAAAACAAAAAACACTTTATAGACCCTTCCTCTTCTATCCTTTTCAATCCAACTAACAGACTAACATGTCCACCGCTCAAATTAATTTCATATTTCCCTATACTAATTCCCCACTAATCATGTTTGGATTCCGGAGTAGCGTGCTACTCGCTGAAAAGCTCTTCGACACCTCATCAAGTGGAGCAAGTGCTGAATAAATGCAAACCCTTCCCTCTTCTATCCCTCCACTGTCCTTTTTCAATCTAAATAACAAACTCACATATTCACCGCTCAAATTAATTTCATATCTCCCTATACTAATTTACCACGAATCCTTTTTGGCTTCCAGAGTAGCGTGCTACTTGCCTAAAAAGCGCTTTGACGCCTACTCTGAAGAAGTAAGCTCTATATAAATGCAATTATAATATAATGTGTCCTCTATGCTTCACAAATTTAAACGGCATCTAATAATTTCTCACTCAAGGGTCTTTTAACTGTCATACGATTTCCCCCTTTTCACACATTACTTTAGGCCATATCTTATCATCATCGAATAGCTGATAAAAAATATACATATAACCAAATACCATAGCTAGTTATCCAGCTTCACTGTAATTTCCAGTAATAAATCAATGCTTTTTCAATACTCCAACAAGAAATGTAGAATAGTAGGGCAGACCCACATCAGGTACATTACGTTCTATTTGTTAGGTGTGCAACATCATTAGATCTTCGGTTCCATCAGTTTGAGTGTTCCACTTCTGTGAGAACGAGTACATTTTAATTTGTTTCTTGTGGCATCCATTGTACTCTGAAGTCTGTTCATTATTATGAGAAGAATATCCTTTTTGTTCTCTCCCATTTGTACTCCTAGTTCTTTAGCCCACTTTCCTGTGATTTCTTCTAGATGTGGCCATGATCAATTATACATTTGCAAAAACAATTAGTTCTTTATTACTTGAATTTGAAAAATCCCATATCTAGGTCATGAATCTACTTTCACCAGTTTTGGGTTTCGGCATACAGCCTAATAATTCAATGAACAAGGTGTAGTAGGACTAGCACATTCTATAAATTGCACATTACCCCTTACTTCCCCAAAATATTTGGCCATCTGAACAAACATCCTTCGGTGTCAACAGCACAGGAGTTCTTCTTTCGATCCAATTACTCCTATTCTTGACCAACTTCAGGTCTGAATTTCCTAAGAGAGTGCATGTCCTCCTAGGTACATCCTTCTGGTGACTCTCCGCAACTGCAGTGGTCCATTCGCATCTATTTGGTAACGGACTCACAACCTTTGTCCCTAACAGATCTGAATATTTTTTATGCGGATGTTATTATAACTGAAGCCCATCTTGTATTCTACTGTTTCTTCGGGTGTTTTGTAGCCTGCATTAATAGCCCCATATGGCCTTTTCAGAAACCTGGTCCATTAAGGGGGAAGATTAGCAGGAGAGAGAGCTCTGAGCATGTGCTTTGGAGTTCTCCAACTGGTGGAAATCTAGTCTCTCAACAGTGAATGAATGTGTGAGGGAAGTAAAGAGGGACCCGGCCATATCCGGGTCAGCTAAAGTTCAACGTCTGTGTATAGTTTCTCATTTTCCCTTTCTACACAAGCTGGTAGTACACAAGAGTAGGCAAAACTGGCCGCTGGAGTTTAATGTAGCCTAAAACAATTGTAATTTGTTAATTTGTAAACGCCCACTGCCCGTGCATTCTCTTAGGCATTGCTTGAGCGTGGGACCCATGTTTCAAGCCCTTACATTGTTGGAGGTCTCCTGGGGACAAGAGAGGGTTTTGCTTCATGTAGGAGCCAATGTGATTTAGTGGCAGAGTTGTAGAAATTGAAAAAATGGACACCAGATGAAAAAGTCAAAAATTCTAGCAAAATAAATGAATGAGCCTCAAATTAAAAATATGGGAAATATAAATATGCAAAACCAGCATGCAGTCTGTGTGTCCCGATTATGTGAGCCCAACCCTTACTCTCCATCTCACACTGATTTCTAAACTGTAGCATCCAACACCTCACACAAAAACAATACTAACAGAAGTATAGCCTGTTCAAGTTATGCCACCTACACAAAGGTTTTCTCTGAAAGCAGATCCACTACTTTTTGGATATAGATGGCTTCAAGTGAAATGCCAGACTATACATATATGTTTCAGAATAGCTTGCTTCAGGTGCTGTGGAGGCTCAGTTATAGCCATGTACACCCTTGTACTCTCTGGCATGTCTAGCAGGCCTGTGATGGCAGTCGATGAATTGGGATCAGCAGTCAACAAACACAGGACCAAGACACTATCCACCTGAAGCATTTATAAACAAGTTCAAAGAATATCCGCAAAGAAAGGCACAAGAGAGGATCACCTTTGAATCAATATTAGTAAGGAACAAAGCAGGAGAGAAAGAACAAGATGGGCATATGGCGGAAATAGGATACAAACATAAATGAGTACAAATATAGGACTAGAAAAAAATGACTTTTTCGGATTAAAACAGAGGACTGGATGCGGAGAAATGAATAGATTAGTTAAAATTGGAAGAAGAACGGGAAGGAGAACAAAAAAACAACACCAGCTGAGGGAGTGATATAACAAAAGAGCAGACAGGAGAACAAGCAATAAGGTCAGTCGAGGAGAGAATACAGACAAAGAACAGAGAGAGAAAAGAATAATATCAGCTGAGGGAGCAATAAAGAAAAGAGCAGACAGAAGAACAGGCAATAAGACCAGCCGAGGGTGGAATATAGAAATAGAACAGGCACGATGATAAAGAATAAGACCAGCTGAGAGAGCGATGTAGAAAAAAGCAGACAGCAGAAGAAACGATAAAGCCGACCAAGGCTGGCATATTTGGAAAGTACATGAAAAAGAAAATCGAATAAGAACCAGGTGACGAAGTGGTGTATGAAAAGGAGGGCGGGAGAACAAGCAATAGGATCAACCAAGGGTGAAATATAGACAAAGCACACTCAGGAAAAGAACAGAACTGACCATTTGAAAGAGCGATACAAGAGAAAAGCAGACAGAAAAACAAGCAATAAGACCATGCGAGGGTGGAGCATAGACGCTGACGATTAATACACCTATAGTAAGAATCCTCGGCAGAAACCTAACAAGTGGTGAAAAAGAAGTTGCAGATGTAGACCAGAAACCTAAATTGCCAATCTTAGGTTATGATATCTTTGCTTATTCACCACGTTACGTCAAAGCTTTAGAGCGATGCCACTATGCGAGAACAGGACGAGTGTAGTAGATTTGCCTGCTATACAGAGAAACCCCCTATCTTTAAATTCTCACAAAAGTGTGTTAAGTTTGATACAGTCCGAAGGAGTGGAGGTGGCAGTAAGGAATTACTGCTGCAGAGAAAGCAGTGACGCCCACTCTCATAAGTCTGAGTAGAGGAATCGTCCAAAGATTTTGGCTGGCATATCCCAGTACCCATGCTGCAGAGTAAAGTTAGTATTTTGTCCCTGTAAAACTGAGCATTCCAGTTAACGGACAACGGCCACGGCTTTAAAGGGGCGTCTCTTTCAGCCAGGCAGACAGTGAAGCTTACGTAAAGTGGCTAGTTATGATCAAATTCTCTTTACCACCTTTAAACTGTCATAAATAGAAGATTTCTCACATGCATTCTTTAAACAGCTGTATGTCTTCTGTGCCATTTAGAAGCAGAATGAGTCGCCATATTCTCCGAGAGGGCATTAGGCTACGGCCCCAACAAAATGTTGAATGAGTGACTTCTAAATTTACACTGGGGAAAACAAAGTGGTGTTACACAATATCGAAATATCAACCTGTCATGCTGAGGAGATCTAAAGAGAAAATCTTATGCAAGATTGCAGAATGAAATCAATGCAGTGTTGATTTCAGGATGAAACGTGGATATTTACCTACTACAAAGAAGTAAATTACAGTTTTAACGCTGTAGACAATTTATGGACTTTGTGTCGATTCTTTGGTTTTTCATTTTCCAGTAACTGTGACCTATAACATCAATGTTCTTCGGAACAATCCAGCCACCTCCTAAGTAAAGTATGCTCAAGTTAGGCACAGATGTTCCATTCTTTTCCAAAAAGTTTTGCATGCATGCGCACTGTTCTTCTGTACTGTGGCTGGATGTAGGTGGTTACAACGCATGCTTTTACTACGCATGCCTTTACAGCGCAGGTTTTTCAACCCAAGTCGTTACAACGACTTGCGTTGGGGGTGCTGGATAGTGAATAGTTTAATTTACTATTCCAACTCCAGTCCCCGTGGATAGTAGGGAAGGTGTTGGATAGTAAATTAAACTATTACCTATCCTACAGCGCCCCCCAGCGCAATTCGTTGTAATGACTTGTGTTGAAAAACCTGCGTTGTAAAGGCACTGCGTGGTAAAAGTTGCGTCGTAAAGGATGTTTCCCCTGAGGCTTCACTGGGCACCTTGCGATCCTAGCTGCACCGGTTAAAATTGTTCGGAGCTGCCACTGTTGCTCAGGTTTTCACAACATCGAGGTCAGTCTAGCTGCTCAGAGTCTCTCGTAACCCAAGGGGAGAGCAGGGAAGGCGGGTATTGCTTTGATACCCTCAGTGGGAGGAGCCCACTGCCCTTTCGCTTTTCTGCGGCATTGAAGAAGGGGCCCAACCATATTCAAGCCGGTAGTAACCCCTTCCAAATGTTCTGCTCAAATACCCAGAAAACAACTAATATATTCTGAGCCACATAAGTGAGCAAAGTGTTACAAAAAAAAAAAGAGGATAATGCAAAAGCTACATTTCTGGAACGGAAGATGTTAAAGAACTATTTCCTTGCCCACACCTGTGCCAGATCAGGAGTTGGAACAAAACACTGTTCTATAGCGCTTCCTCTACAGGGCCGGGAATGCCCCCCCCCCCCCCCCCACCACATATGTGGTGCTGATGTGGGCAGAGTGAAGTGGACGAAGATGAAAAGGGTCGTGTTCCAGTTTGTCATGGGAAATAAACACTAGATAGGTTTGAGAGCGTTTTAGACAGAATATCTCGAAGCATATACAGAGGTCATCAACTCGGAGTACTAAGGCCTGTGTCTAAAGGTGAAAAAGGTGTGGGTCGTGAATGAGTGAATGTGCCATCACAGATAGTGACAGGGCTGGCATCCAGGTACCGGCGACAGAGATTCGAAGGGCATACACAACTGAGGGATTCCGAAATTAATCAGAATTAAATGCCAGACGTCATGGGCGGCCACATGGTCATCAGCTAACATCCAAGGCAGAACCCAGGGTGGCGCGTGAACGGGTTTGAGCACATGGAGTGTGCAGTGTTGGAATGTCGTCATCCCTGCTCCTTTAAACCCTCAACCCTTTCCACTTGTGCTGGCATCGGTGCCGGGCACTCCGCCGCCTCCCCCCACCCCCCACCGATAATTGCTCCAGCAGTGATACCGGTACTCGTGATGATCGATGCATCCCCGGCCGGCCATTCTGCCTAAGACTCGGATTGAAACGCTCCATTACGATTGGCTACACAAGGGCAAACCCACTGTCCCGGGGCCCATAAATCCCGGCACGCAATGCAATTACTCACCGCCCGCATTATGGCCACCCTGCAATTTCTGCTCACCTGCCCGGGGTCTTTGAATTTTACATTTCTAATTAAATAAAATTACCAAAAAAAGGGCATAATGAATTCCTCAATGATTTGCTGTTATATTTTAAGGGACCGTTAAAACCAGAGGAGCGATAAAAATTGATTTTGCCGTTATCTGCTCTGCTGCTGGAACACTGAGCGACTCAGTTATAAAAACTGTTAATCATAGGAAAAGTTAGGGGCTTTTTTCCCTTTCCTGAAGGGGTTACTTGATAGTGAAATAAAAGGTAGATGGTGTGCCCCGGCCATTCAAATGTTGATGTTGTGTTTGGAGGGGTTGCTACGTGATTTGGGAATTAGGTCCTGGGTGATCTGACCGCATCGAGACCAAAGGCTGGCCATAAACAACATTAAAGCACCGTGTGCCTTCGTCTAGGCTTCCGAGTCTTTAGCGCCTCATTGTGAAATTTAGGGATATTGCTTGAAAAGGCGTGTGTGGGGAGGGTGTGGGGGGGTGTGTGTGGGGGGGGTCTAGTGCCGAAAATGATAACTGCCCTCGATAACAAGGCAAGCAATGCCAGTCATATTGCAAGTGTCTATGGGCCATATTATCAAGAAAGGGCGATACATTATTGCCACTTTTATCGGCAGGAAGCTCCTGCTAAAGCGGCGATAATGGGCTTGATAATATGCCCATGTGAATTCCCATAGAAGCCCAGGTTAACACCAGAACCTGGGCTTATATGGGAATTTGCATGGGCATATTATTAAGCCCATTAGCGCCGCTTTAGCGGCAGTTTCCTGCTGATAAAAGCGGCGATAATGTATCGCCCTTTCTTGATAATATGGCCCCATATTTGTTGCATTGCGGGTTTTCGTACAGCGCGAGCCCGTCCCAAGAGCAGCGCAGCAGGGCACTTCCGACAGCTTCGGGTGATGTTCCGTTGCGTGGGGGGTAACGTAGAGTCACGTAGAGCGTCAAAAGTGCTGGCGGAAGATGCATACAAATGTAAACAAGGCACGGGTGTTCGAGGAGGGGGGCGAGCATCGACGTCTCAAACACGGAATGGGTGCACCACACATGACTTTATGTCTACACAGGTACAGCAGACTTCGTAGTGCAAGAAACACTAGGGGGGCAGAATGGGCAGTAGCAAACCAAGGGGCAGATCTACAAGAAAGTGCCACAGCGTGGCACCGCAAGCCCTTTGGCTGCGCCACGCTGCGGCACTTTCAGAGCACAGGAATGCAACATATTTACAAGAATATGTCGCATTTCTGTGCTCACCCCTGCGCTGGTGCACAAACAGCTGCCAAGCGCCGGCGCAGGCACCCTTGCACCATGGTGCAAGGATGCCTGCGCCATGGGGAGATTGTTTTTTATGCAGGAAGGGGCACCTTCCTGCACAAAAACAATCATTAAAGGCTTTTTCCTCTTTCATTGCGTGCTGTAGAATGCAGCACGCATTGAAAGAGGAAAAAACTAAGAGAAATGAAAACATTTCTCCTCGTTGCGCCTACCTACGGTGGCATAGCATTCAGACGCATCTCAAGATTTACGATTTCTCGTAAATCTGGAGATGTGTCTTGTTCCATGGTACGCCATGGAACGCCCCTTCATGCTGTGTGTGAAGGGGCTGTATTTACAAGGAGAGGAAACGTCACGCAGGGTGGCTTTTCCTGTCCTTGGAAATATGGAGGAGCCCCCTGCGCAAGACGGGCAACACCCATTGGGCACACGGGGCTTCAGCCCCCCCCGTCGTGTGTGTCAGCCCGGGCTGACACAGCTTTGTGGGCTGGCGACGATCTAATTGTAGCCGCACCGAGTACTTAACAGGTCTTTAACAGACCATTTACTTGTAAATTAGGCTTGTGTTGTGTTTTAACCCCTTCTTTCAGTCACTCTGTCTATGGTTAGAAGAATTAGCCCCCCCGAAATATTTTTCAGCCCCCCCCCCCCGAAATTTGGCTCTAGTTGCCCGCCTGCCCTGTGCCACCAGTACGTTACGAAAAGTGACCTACTGGTGGCTCAGGAGGCTTGTAAATCTGCCCACAAGTATCTACTCACATACAGAACAGGTTCAACACGAGAAGCAACATGGCATGCTTCCATCAGGAAGCAAGTATCCGGCAAGACAACAATTTAAATAGGAAAGTGAGGGTTACGTTGGTTTGTAAAAGGGAATTCCGGGGCAGGTAATATGGTGACCATATATTTTGCCGTGAACTGAGCCTCGTGAAGCAGAAGACTGGACTTCATCTACTTGTGCCAAAGTTGAGCCCACGGCAAAGCCATCACCTAGAAGTCCCTCTGTGAGCCTCAGAACCTGTATGTATTAGATCTGGTATCCAATGTAGGCCTGTGAGGCCAGAACCGTAGCATATTTTCAGGCAAACCACATACAATAAGTATCAGTGTAAAAGCAGCTCATGTACGCAGGGATTACCCTGAAAACCGGAATTGGAACCGGCTGTCTTGAGCCTAATTTGGACCCCCTTGTATGGTTCATATTAAACTAGAAAGCATGGGTTATAAATCAGATATCCTCTTCAGATTTCCCGGCACAGGCACCCACCACTAAAGAGTGTCTATCCATGAGATCATTTGGCACCAACAGGGATAAGACTTTGTGCATTCCTGACATACAGGCAGGTCTGTCTGAAGGGGGCACAGAAGGAACATTATTCGCCAGGCCTGCAGTTTTTCATGGCCTCACGCTAGAGGTGCCACATTTATACGGGAAACAACCTTTACAACACAACTTTTACAACGCACTACCAATACAACTAAACTTTTACAACGCAACATCCATTACATCGCATGCCATTACAACGCAACCATTACAATGCATGACACTACAACGCATACCACTACAACGCATGTCATTACAAAGCATACCATTACAACGCATAACATTACAACGCATAGTACCCTTACACTTTCCAACACTTACCCTACTGTTGCACCCCCTGGAGTTAGAATAGTAATTTTTACCCCTACACTATCCAACACTTACCCTACTGTTGCACCCCCTGGAGTTAGAATAGTAATTTTTACCCCTACACTATCCAATACTCACCATACATGCAATGTAATGTTATGCGTTGTAATGGTATGCGTTGTAAAGGTAGTATGCGTTGTAATAGAATGCGTTGTAAAGGTAGTTTTTAAAAATTTGTTGTAATGGCATGCGTTGTAATGGATGTTGCGTTGTAAAAAATGCGTTGTGAAGGTATGCGTTGTAAAAGTATGCGTTGTAACATCATACATCCCAGTTATACATAGATTTTAAAGAAAGCCTACCGTTTTGATTCATGACAAGGTAGTTAATCCCACTCAGTGGCGTCAAATGCAGTATCTGCCCTGTGTTCTCTTCTTGTATAGGACATGCTTTTTGTGAATTTATAAAGTGGAGCTCGACACCCTGAAGCTGCAAAAACTGAGACCTGCAAAAACCTCTGACATGCCTGCATAGAGGGGGTGACTATGAATTATAATCAGGGAAATGAGGGGAAAAAGAGCGTAGCATTTACAGCACAAAATCAGTAAACCAGAAACTCACTTACATTAAGTAGTCAACCCAAAAAGCACAAGCACGTCTTCCTTTCTAAATGTTCATTGTGATCAAAGAGCATGGGGTTAGGAGCAAAGAGGCACAATGTTAATAAATGTGTAGGAGAGGGCCTTGATGAGAATAATAATAATAATAATAATAATCCACATTTGTATAGCGCACAATCACCCGTTAGGGTCTCTAGGCGCTGGGGGCCGTCGGGAAGATTAAGCAAGCTATTGCCCAGAGTCGCATGGTGCTGGGCTAACCTGCCGCCGGAGCTGGGGATCGAACCCTGATCCCCAGATTCCAGCGTCAGTCGCCCTGGCCGCGGCGCCACACCTCTCCCACAAGAAGGCTACCTATGTCTATTTTCTTGCCAATGGTTAAGGCAGATGCAGGGGAGACAGGGGAGGCTGTGGAATCAAGACAATGCCACACGTCAGAGAATGTTGCAAGCGCTGGGGCATTAGGTGTGTGCAGGTAAAACTCTGCACTAGAAGAAGTGAGGGCACTATTGCCATTGCTCACTACATGACTTGAAATAAAACACAAAATGTTCCCCGTGCCCAGTTGCTGCTCCAGAGGCCCTACCTTCCATTTCCCTACTTGAACTTTATACGCTGAATCTTGGGTACCAACCAGGGCTCGAGTCGGGGTACCACGCAGGTGGACGGCATCCCCTCACTTATTTTACCAGGAGCTCGATTACTGGAGCAAATCGAGTCACACATTCACTCTTTGGCCTCTCTGGGGCGAGATCAGAGCTCATTCAGAACGCTGCTCACGCGCTGGCTTTCCTGATGCCATCGCATCTAAGGGGTGAGCGAGGGGAGGCAATGAGTCTGATGGTGCAAGTGGCCTTTCGTGACGTCAATTCCTGTCATGACGTCAGCGTCCCCTCACTTCTTTTTCAGGACTTGTGCCCTGATACCAACCTTCAGTGCTGGTGACTCACCAATACCCATGGCTCAATCAATCAATCGGTAGATTTACAGAGCGCTACTTATCATCTGAGAGGGTATCCAGGTGCTTCTCTATGGAGACAAGGCACCACTTACCAATCATGTTGCGGAAGAAATTCTAGTGGTGTGCCTGCTGGTATGGTAGGCCTCGCTTTCTGGGGCTGTTTTTCAGGCCTCAACATGTTTTTTTAATCATTCGTAATTTCGAGCAGAAACAAAGCACTCAAGATCAAATACGGAGTCCAGACCTGTTCAACATAAAATTTTCTCTCTCCAACTCTTGGTCTCTGCTTCTCATTTTATTGTCCCTTTACTTCAAGTTAGGGTTCAGCCGTTCTCTTTTTCCAAAAAGGATCACCTATATGTTATCCTGTGAGTAGGGGTGGAGTACTATTACAGGATTTGCCATCATAGTCATATATGGCGGATAAGTCTTTTTGCCAACATTCATTTTATAGCAAGATCTCAATACCCACCGGAATGTGTCATCGTAGTTGCATCGTGGTACCATGGTTTGAGAGTTTTATTGGCGTGGCTGGCTTAAGGCTAGCTATATAATAAAATAAAATGTTGCCGTCACTACAAGGACCAACAGGCACTGCATTGTGCACACCCACTGGGGCGGGTCCCGAAGGTATTTCAAGTGCCATGATGGTGACGCAGATGTTTAACCCAACAGTCCATGATTAAGTGCAGAAGTGCACGAAACGCGTCGGGCTGGGCTCAAGACTCTGTGAAGGTTGCTGGTTCGCAGCTGTTGCTTTCTGCAAATAAAGCGCTCATAATTCTACCCTCATGCGTGTGGCTTCTTCGAGGGGACACCCGTTTTGAATTGATATATATATATATATATATATATAAAATCATTTTTATTGCGTGGTAAAGCATTTTACAACACAGCTCAGCTGTCTACATCCAATTGCCAGCGGATCGTATTCTCTTGACAACATACACAGCGTACGGGTCTACAACCCGGAGGGCGACCCAGCGAAAGAAGTATCGGACCATAACAAACAGCCAGGGCAGTTGTGTAGATACCACTTTTAAAGCAGAAAAAAACAAACAAAAGAGACAAACACCCAGCCCCCCCACCCCCTAACCCCCCTCCGCCACCCCAACCCCCACCCTGCTCCGCATCAGCCTCTAACTCCACTGCTCACTCCCCACAACCCCCAAGAGCGTCCCTCCACCACTCAGACAACCTTAGCGACCCCCCCAAGGCTCTAAAGGACTGAGCTGAAGAATTTGTACATACTTCGGGCACGTGTCCTCCCTCAGGTCTTTAGAAAGGAGTTGTAAGAATGGGCCCCATAGCTTTGCATATTCAGCACCCCTCCCATCCATGCCCAACGAAAGGAGTTCCATAGCCAAAAGATGCCAAAGCCTTTGAATCCAATCCCGCGGGTCAGGTGAGGCCAAGAAACCCCATTGTGCCAATAGAACCTGCCACGCTACCAGCAAAGCCAATGCAATCTATCTACCCCTTAGCGAGCGCAAAGGAAACGACTTAGGATGAGGAAGTCCCAGCAGCTTGTGCTCAGGTGCGCAGGGAAATGTGATCTGCAAGGCATCGTCCAAGTCATCAAGAAGCGTTTCCCAATACCACTCTAATTTCGGACAGTGCCACAACAGATGCACCAAAGTACCCGAGAGGCCACACCCCGCCAGCAGAGGCCCGACTTCGCTGCATTCCATGCCTTGATGCACGCCGGAGTATAGTACTAATAAACGGCCACCTTATAAGCAGACTCGGTACCCGCTGTGTTAGAGGCAGTGTGGTGTACGCGATAAAAGATATGCTCCCATTCCTTACGTGTCAATGGGCATCCCATCTCCGTCTCCCAGCAAACCTGCGCCTTCGTACGCTGTGCTTTGGGGTGTAACAGAATCATTGCGTATAGTTCAGATATAAGCTTACGGTCATATTTCTTGCAAACTAACAATTTTTCAAAGGCAGTCAAAGGGCGGGACATAGAAGCGAAATTAGATGGTTGGGTCACCCAATGCGCGTAATGGAATGCATCAGACTCTGGCAGAGAGAAATAGTCCTTACATAGCTGGGGGAAAGGAATCAGACCTTTGAGGTCAAAGAGGGAGCCCACCCTTTTACAGCCCTCCTCCCGCCTGCGGAGGAAGACTGGGGACGCACACCTCAGTGGAAAATCTGGATTATCAACAATGGGAGTCATAGGGGAGGGAAATGTAGTCCAACCCCTACGCTGCGCCATTGATCCCAGGCTTTCAAATCCGGCGAGGTCACCGGGGACCTGTAGAGGCCCCATGCTCTGTGTTTATGAGGCAGCCATAACTCATGCTAAATGTTACACTCTGCTACCGTCTGATCCATAAAGTTCCAATGTTTGCTGGACAAGGGCCTATTCCACTGTATGACATATCGAAGTCAGGACGCTTGATAGTAGGCCGCCAGCAAGGGGAAGCCCATCCCACCTGAAGACTTAGGCACGGTAACAAGAGACAATGCAAGCCTTGGCCGTTTGTTGTTCCACAAAAATTTATTAAGGAGCCCCTGTAATTTCCGAAGAGTGCCCGGCGGGGGACTCACAGGTAGCATCTGAAAAAGGTAAAGGACACGCGGAAGCACCGTCATTTTTACCGCCGCCAGCCTCACGTACCAAGCCAAGTTGAGGCTGGCCCAGTCGGAAAGCGTCTCTGTGGTCTGATCCACCAGCAGCTTATAGTTGAGAGAGACCGTTTTAGCTATAGCAGAGGTCAGCCGGATACCCAGGTACTGAATATCAGAATGCACCCATTGAAAGGCAAAGTCCTGTCGTAAATCTTGCACCTCTGCATCGGGAATAGAAACGTTAAGGATTTGCGATTTGGAGAAATTGACTTTAAATCCTGCAACCTTACCAAATTCCAGGAGCTCAGCTGATAGGTACCGCAGGGAGGAGTGGGGTTGGCTAAGCGACAGGATAACATCATCAGCATATAAGCTAATTTTGTGCGTATCAGCACCAAACTTAATCCCTGCAATACCCATATTTGACCGTATGTGTTGGGCAAAAGGCTCCATATAGAGCGCAAAAAGCAACAGGGATAAGGGACACCCCTGACGTGTCCCTCTAGTGATGGGGAAGAGGGCTGACTTGCACCCATTCACTCGCACCGCTGCTTTAGGGGCCGCATAGAGGGCCCGAACCCAATGCACAAAATTGGCGCCCATCCCGAAGGCCTTCAAGACTGTAAACAGGTATTCCCAGTCCACTCAATCGAAGGCCTTCTCCGCATCGATGGAAAGAAAAAAGGCCTGCACCCGAGAACGGTGAACCAGGTCTAGGAGGTGAAGAAGCCGTTTGGTATTATCCCCCCTTCTGTCGTGTTGGGATAAAACCTGCTTGGTCCGGATCTATGATTCCATCCATCAACGGGCTGAGTCTCGCCGCTAAGATACTCGCAAAAAGTTTGGCATCGATGTTAAGGAGAGAGATCGGCCTATACGAAACGCAGTCTCTAGAATCCATCCCAGGCTTAAGAATAACTGTAATCGCTGCCTCTGACATGGAGGGAGTCACCTCTCTCGTATCCAGAAATGAATTGAAGAGGCGGGTTAAAAGAGGAGCCAGCTCCACACAGTAAGTTTTGTAAAAGATGGCAGAAAAGCCATCTGGCCCCGGGGATTTGGCCACCTTCAGCCGAGCAATTGCGGATATGACCTCCTCTATATGGATCGCGGTATCTAGAGCGTCCGCCGATGTCCTAAGAAAAGGCGTAATGTTACAGGATGCCAAATAGTCTGCTATTCCCCTAGAGCCCGCCGCCTCCCCTCTGTACAGGCCCCGATAGAACTGCCGAAAGGATTCCACAATAAGGGCGTCAGTGGTATGCTCGACTGCCTGAGGGTCCCTAACGGACTGTATGGCCATCAACTGCACTCGCGCTCGCAACCTATGCGCCAGCATCCTCCGCCCTTTACCCCTGCTAAGGTAGAATTTGTGCCGCAAGCGTATGAGGGCGTGTTCCACCCTATCTAAGTCGAGGTGCTTCAGCATGCGCCGATTTGTCTCTAACTCCCTCCAAACTCTTGGGGCTCCCGTCCTCTTGTGTATCGCTTCCAAGGCACCCACCTCCTTCTCTAACTTTGAGCGCTTTTCTTTGCGAAATCGCACATACGACGCCGCGAGCGCAATAAACTCCCCCACACTACCAACTTCAGGGCCTCCCATACCGACGCTAGGGATATACCGTCTTGGTCATTGTCCACGAGAAAGTGGATAATAGTGTCCCGTATTTGTGTGACCACCGATTCCGAGTGGAGTAGGGAGTCACGGAGGCGCCAGCCAGACGGCGGCGATCGCTTGCCATGGGGGTGAGCAGTACCGAAATGAGGGCATGGTCTGAGAGGGAGCGCGGTGTAATGTCTGCTGCTGACAAGTGAGGCAGGAGAGAGGATGTAGTTAAGAAGTGGTCTAAGCACGTATACGTTTTGTGTGCTGCAGAGTAGTAAGTGTAAATATATATATATATATATATGTATATATATATATATATATATACTCTACATCATAATATTCGTTACAAGTGTAACTCTACTCAAATGTTGTAAACAAATCTAGATCCAACCTCTCGACAGTGGAATAACGAACAGCATGTGACTCCGAGTGAGATTTATGCTGTAAAACTCCACTTACATAGAGCAGCACAGGGACTCTCTCTACACACTTTAGTCATAAGGAAGAAGGTGCATAACCATGAAGGGTAACACGGCTAGAGACTTTCCCAGAAACTCACATAGCAGGATAGTGCTGGAAAGTATGTGTTTTGAACAGAGGTACATATGTGATGTAGTATTATTAATTTCGGATTCAGAGGACAAATTCCAAAATTTGGGTGCTCTCTTTTTTTTTTTAAAAAAACGGTGGCCTCATTTCAGTGACATGCCTAGTAAAAGCTTCAAAAGATGAAGGATTCCCTAGAAATGCATCTTCTAATTAATAAGGCACATAGGAAGGAGGTCATTTAAGAGGCAATCTGTGACTCATGCTTGAGGTCAGACTGGACTGAGAATCCAGGAGATGTGATTTAGTTTTAGAGACACAGCAAACGCTACCATGTTGGGCCAGACAAAACCCCAATTTTTATACAGTATCGCCTGCTTTTCAGGATGTGACTCCATCTGAGGGATGATTGCTGATCCCACTTCCATGCTGCACAGATTAGGCACGTTTAGGTGAAGTACATACGATTCTTATTGGTGTGGGAGGAAACGTTCTTCACCTCCCATATATTCTTGCAATGGGCGTTGTGTTTTCATCCAGAATCCCTTCAAGGTTGCTACTGGGATGAAGTCGTCCGAGTAATTCCTTAGTTTACTAGGGTCGTTAACAATCAATTCAGTTTTTTTGAGCACACAGTTCGAGCCAACTCCGTGCCATCCAATTTTGAATTTTGCATACAAGAGTTGTGTTGTGTATTGATCACTAACAAGATCTGTTCATTCCAAATACAGTTGAATGTCTTCTAGAACCGATGATGAAGTTACCTAGCAATTGGTGAAAAGATGGATCTGAGAGGACAAGTGGTAGAGGGTGATGCCCTACTGTCTAGACTTGTAATTTTGAGAAAAAGAGGGGATGAGTTGTAATTTTGCTCTCTGCCTGCAATGTAAGATGAAAGCCACTTTAATGCCTGCGCTAGTATCCATGCAGCTGTGGGAAGCCTCTTCAAAAGGGGGGGATTGTTCGCATGTTGAATGCTGCATATCTAGTGCCATCCTGCTGACTAGGTGGCAGCACTCTACATGTTCGAGAATTACATCACAAGCAGGGAGGGCAACTTTTTTTTGCCCTTTTGAGGAACTGGAATGATTCTGCCAAGATTAACCGGCTCACTTGCCAATTACAACTGCCCTACCTAACTGTTTTAGTTACAAAAGGTAAAATGGGAGACTTCAATACTGTAGTAAGTATGCGAGCCAATCTTTGCATCTGTGACAATCCTGGGACACTTAGTGCTAGACATAGAAGTATTTGCATACATGGGGCAATCTCCTGGCTGCTATGCGCCTACAGGTGGCTGACTAGCTGTGTACCTCAATATAAATTCCCTAGATAAGTCAGTCCTAGGCGTGCCTAGCTGCATACCCCTTTTCCAGAGACATACCCGCATCCCGTTAAAGAAGCGACAGGCTCTAGTGTCCCAGTGTCAATTCTGACAACCCTGCTCTTTCTCGCCCCGGGGATGCCTGGCCCGGACTATGTCTATTTTACACATCAGGAACTGCTTGCTCTTTGTCCCTGGGAAATGGCCTGAGCATATCCAGTCCGAGTGGTGAAGGCTATTAGTGTCACATCGATTTTGGTCGCTAAACTACAAAGAGTCAGCCAATCAATCAACCTCTCTCTCCATGTGGTACTCACCAGAGGAGAAGACTACCCAAAAGACGACCACAAGTTCCACAGCAGCCAAGCAGTTATGCAGTCTCCTCCCATATGGCCTTATTTAGCCCAGCACCACCATGGTCAACCGGCCGTAGAACCCATAGGCACAAGGACCCTGTGGAACACACCTCTCACACTGCCAGGTTGCTCTGTTGTTTAACTTGTACAAGCTCCTATCACTAGCAGCAGAGGTCTGTCTTAACATTAATTGAATAGGCAATAGTAGCAAGCTATTTCCTAGTGTTCCTGCAGATAGACAGCTTGTACGTTCGCTACTGGTTCTCGTGTGGTGATTCGTCGCCATATCTCATTTTTGGGTCAGTCTGGCGTATCAGTTTACTTTCGTGATCGTTAAACAAAAAGTGGTTCTGTCGGGTAACCCGACAGAACCACTTTTTGTTTAACTATTGAATACCCAGGTTCTGAGGGACACAGGGTCACCCCTTTTTGTGAATCATTACTTCCGTGATCGGCCACGTATCTGCAGGAACACGAGGGAATACATTTAAACTACCGCCTATTCATTTAATAATGAGGCACACTGATTATATAGTAAGCAACTCTAAAATAAAGCTTACCATTACCCAGTCACTAACAGACCCCAATTATCACAGATGTCAAAATGCATCAGTGCCAATAAGCAGCGGTATTAAGTGCCAAAGAAGGCAGTGAAAGCAAAAAACTGGACAACTTAGAGGCTCATGGTTTCCCTCAACGATTTTTTTGCCACTATCACCTGCATTACATACTGGCAACACAGATGGACTAATGTGGAAAAAATACACTATTTGTATTTTTACACATTACTTTTGGAACTGCAATTGCACCTTAAAAGTTATTCAAATTCTCTCCATTATTCAATTTGTCCTCACATTGAGTGATGATGGTATATAAGCACTGTGCACTTTCATGTAGTTTATTGTCATGATGCAAATATGTTATGTCTAATATTTAAAGTAATCGTGTATGATTCTGTTGTCTAAGTATGCTTTAGTGCTCTTAACTATTGAATCACTGAAGTGGGACAACAAATAATTAACGATGATCAAACAATGAACCACCAAGATCATTTTTTGAAATAATTAACTTTGATGAGTGATAACCATGAGAGGTCCGTCTTATTTTTTCCATATATTAAGTGCTCCAACCTCTCGTGTCTCTAGGACACCCCCTCTATTTTAGGGATCACTGCATGTCACAAAGCACAGTGTTGACAGTGCAGTCATCTACAAGCAGACGTCATAAATTCTATGACGCTACAGAGTAGACATCTCTACAACAGGTTTTAGGACGAGCATGTGATGTGTATCCTATACACAGAGCAGGGACCAATGACTACCTAGCTGGTATTAACTACCTTGGCTGACTTCTTTCTGACCATAGACCAATCAAGGTGCTTTTCGATGAAAAGCCAAAAGACTGGCTGTGACTACAAAATTCAGACTTTGCTTCAGGGCTGCGGATTTGTGCACCAAGCTCACAACACAGGGGGTTGGAGCCCCTTTTAAACTGTTTTGTGGGTACCTTCTTGAGGGGTAAGAAGGTGTGAAAGAGGGAGACCTCTAACAAAACTTCATCTAGTGTCAGGGTTGGATTGGGATTAAAAATCGGCCTAAACACGCTAAAAAAAAGTGGCCCACATTTGCATATTGCCTTTCCTCAGAACACTGCTCCGGCGAAATTTCGTTTAAAAAAGGGGGGAGTAAAAAAAAATGCAGAGATTCGTTTACACGGTGAAACAAACCTGAAAAGAAGTGACGCCACTTCTGCTCAGGCCCCCTGCTCCGCTCAGTATGCATATATTAATGGGCCGGCCCAGCGAGAGAAAGGGAGTGACACCTCTGCCTGTTGCTAAACGGGAGGTAATGAGCGCCCATCTGCCTTCAGAAAGGTCACTCGGAAACCCACTGGGCCGCTGGCTGTATCCGAAGAACAGAGACACCTCCAAAATCGGCTCTCCAGACTGCTCAAAAAGCAGCCCACAGCTGGAACTCGGACACCGGCCCCTCAGGCATTGCCCGAGTGCCCGCATTACCAATCCAACGCTGCCTAGTGTCATTCCTGCCCTCGCATGTGATTCATGCATGTTGTGCCATCTCCCTCAGTCGCGTCTCCCAACTCCTCTGTGCTGATGAGTAGCCTTGAACACCAACAGTGATGAATAGGAGTTCAATGGTCCTCAGACTAAGTCGATTTCACAGCTAAGTGGAGGTTTGGGGACATATGACAACATTTCAGTTTTTAAGTGAGAACACCTCAGCTGAATGCATCTTTTAACACAACAATAACGTTATGTTATCCTGTGCATCACTGCGTAGTGTGTAGAGCTACCCTGTTAGCACAAACTTTCAGAAATCAACCCAAAAGTATAGCACCAATCCTGCCCAGAACAACTGCAGATTCATCAATCAGTCACCCACAAAGACAAAAAAAACACGCTGAAGACATATTGAAAGGTTATATTTAATCAGAAGAGGTTTACATGTAATATAAATATATATAAACTATATTGTACATGCTTTCTGTGGGCATTGTATTATTGCTCATAGTTAGAAAAGCATCCTCTGCACAAATAACTCGTTGTGACCTAGTCAAACTTAGTAGCAAAATTCACTTCTGTCACATTCCAACGCAACAAACATAGACACATTCATGATTCACATCCCCGTGTCTATCACTGTAGGCGGGGCCTCGTCTGCTATGCACTGTACCAACTCCAGGAAGGGGTCCACTCTTTTGGTGTACCCTGCACCCCATCCAAGGTTTTTGGATTTTTTTGTCAGCATCAGATACCTGAAATTCATAAGAATTTAAGTCCTGCCTTTAGTTCTCCTCAGGGGACTTACAGAGAAGACAAAGGGAGAGGGGAGATACTGACTTTTCCGGAGATGTAATTCTGACAGGAATTGACGCAGGGAGATTTCAGGATGGAGAACGTGAAGGAAAGACGCTGACATTTGTGTATGTGGACCATGTCTCGCACCTAAACAGGGGCGTAGGTGATGTGAAATTAAAACAAATACTAAAATGGCAGAGGCTGAACCTCGGGGCAGTGAAGAGCTCGGAGTAAATCCTTCCATCTCACAAAAAAACATTAACCGCGAACGTCATCACAGAAGTGAGCTTTCCTCAAGTGTGGATCCATCATGCAGGGAATATCTTGACATTCTTTTTAAAACTCTTTAACCATCCCTCTCAACCAACACATCCTTCAATTTTTAGGTTATCAAAGCAGAGAAACAATAATAAATAAAAAATAAGCAAAAAGTTAAAGTTCTAGCTGTTTGGTCAGTTTTAGATCCTTATTTCAAGAGCTTGACAGACAAGCAAGGCTTTAGGCAGTGTTTTTAGTCTCAGAAGATGCCCATCACTAGAATCAATGGCTACTCCCTGATACACAAAGTATTTTCAGTTTTCCCTAACACTAACCAGTGGTAACCTTTATATTTCTTTCTTTTCTGAAAGCCCTAGCTTTAACAAGATGGCTGTTGTTCTTGCCCATTTTGCTCAGGGATGAGCCTGGACACTCAGTCTGGTATTACCTGGGAGCTAAGATGCATAATTTTTTCCAAAAGCTTTGAAATAAAAAAAAGGCTTTACAGATTTTATTTATTGATTTGTTCTAATGCTTAAGTTGTCCGCTGTTTAAAGCCTAGCTTCCATCTCTATATCACACTGTCATTTTGGCAAAACTGAAGGTTTTTATTTTTCCTCCTTAGTCAAACTTGGGAGCATTTATAAACAAGCTACCTGCCAGAAATACAGTATTTAACACGGAGTACTAACTGCACATATTCCGTTATATTATGGTGTGGAGGCTGAGTGCATGGGAAGTAAAGCGAGGGAAGGGGAAAAACTGCCTTCAAAGAGCCCTCTGAACTTGAAGTCATACTCAGAAGTATCACAAGGTAAGGAAAAAGCAGCTGTCAACAAAACTACACTACCTAAATGTGGAGAACGTGGGAGTAAACACACAAGTCAATAATTTATATCAACACGCAAGGCCGGAACAATTTCTTAAATATTGAAAAAGATTGGACAGCTATCACGCTGCTTTTGTGCTAAAAGAAAATCATCTGAGAAAGATGTTTCTGATTGCCCACGATAACATACCCACCCTGTCATTATAGCAAAGAAACGTTTTGTAAAAAAACACCTTTTAATAAAGTGTGCCCAGACTTTGTTACAGCATTCCTGACCCTGAAGCTGTGGCCCCACAAATATGTCCGCTAATAGCAGCAGTGCCTGGAGGTTTGCATCAGATGTACACTACATCGTTCTCTATAGTCCAGACCAGTCTCCTACCAAGGGAAACGAAAGGCTTGGAGGCAGGGCTAGCCTTTAGAATCAGAGGCCTTTTACTCCTTTTTTGGTACCGATGCACACTTGAGGTGCATGTTGTACATATGCACAAAACCAGAGACCAAAAGGAAGAGCAGTTGAGTGAAATTCACTTCTGGTTTTATCATTTTTTTGTGTTCGCCAGCACCGAATGACGTCATTGGTATGTCTATCCCAAAACATGAAAGAGTTCAAATGGGTGGTCGCCACTGAGGACACATCATTATTTTTTCAACAGGTGGTGAGGAACATCAACAGGCAGTCGGTAGCATCAACAGGCAGCTGAGAGCACGGGAACCTGGCTGGGAGCATCAAGAGGCATAGCAAACACAACAAGATGATGGACCGAATGATGAAACTTTCCAACTAGTCACCCCCAATCAAGAGATCTGGGTTCAAACCATCATTTGTTTGCTCACTATGCCACCCCAGTTTGGACCTAGTCATATGAAAATCAGTCTTGACCCTGCTCCTCATCAAGAGACAGTCATAAACATAGGTAGGAAGTTGGGAGTATTGACAATTGTTTGGGAGGTCAAGAACTGGGACAGAAGGTTGGTGCATCAAAATGCCTGATCAAGATCTGGCAAAAAACACACACACACACAAAATCACACACAAACCTTCACAGAGGACCTTCCAATGAGTATAGTCTGTAAAAGACCACACACCAGGTGGAGATATGATATGGTGCCAAAATATCTGAGAGCGGTCTTCTGGCACCCTACCCAGATGTCTCTGCGTGTATTAGGAAGGTGATTGATCTGCTGACAATTACATTGGTCAGAGCCAGTTCACCACCACCCGCCCACTGCTCTAAGACAAGTAATGAGTAAACACTTTCCACCACACAACTACAGGTCAGTCTTGAATACCACCCCAATACTACTAAACAACGTGGCTTTCCATGAGAGATTGCTGCAGAGAAAAGCCATCTCTTGTGGTCCCAGAAAAACTGCAGGGAAAAGAGCAGCCAGCTATGCTGTAAGTCGGTGTATAGACATTTCAGGTTCAAAGCTAGCCATTACCCCCACATAAAATCTCAATGCACTCAAAACCAATGAGGCGCTATCAAAAGAGCCAGGGCTACACTACCAGGGTGGGCTCTGTGCGCACCATTGGCATATGTACCAACATAAGACTTTGAGAACGGAGACAAGGAAAAGAAAGATGGATCAATAAAGGAAAGGGGGGAGATGAGACCGAAAAGAGGATATAGTGCTGCAATCTCTCCTAGAAAATACAATCTTACGCCATAACTACTCTCCCCGAGGAGGTGGGTAACCCATGTAAGTACACACACAGAAAAAAAAAAAAAGTCATGCTACCATCCTATCCCACCCTTCTCACCTACACGCTCCTCCCAGAAGCTATTTTAGTTATATGGCACCTGACCTAAGTTTAGTTGAGTGCCAGGTGAATTAAAGGAAGGTCGTAGTTAGGTTTTTAGAAAGAGACATGTGGCTTAAATGCAGTTGATATGATGTGAATTAAATGACTGCAGTAGTTCACTCTCGGTCTGAGGCGGCAGCGGATTTAAGTAACCATCTCACATTGTTTGGCTGTTGAGGTGATCATCTCTGCCACAGCTCCATTCTCTGTAGACATCTTATTAAAAGAACATGCGATAACTCTGGCTGAAACAGGAGCTGGGCAAAGCTAAGTTGTGAGAGTAAGAAGGCAGCGTCAGCAGACAGTGCAATATATCAAGGGCTGGAAACAGCTCAACAGAGAACCTAGGAGCAGCCACGGTCAGTGTCAGGGCTTGTGGAAGCAGCAGGGCCCTTTAAGAGTATTTGGTAGCACAACAGAAAGGGAGACTCGAGGACACAGTGAAGCAGTCGGAGCCTCAGGACTGTACCAATCAACTTTTAGGGCAGGATTCTGCTGCGTGAGCCATTTTGCTACGATGTTCAATTAATTTCTGCTAATTAAAAAGTAAAATGATCTTTTTTTCATTTCAGCGTAATTGCTTTTGGATTTGCTTCAGTCGAAGGAAATGCTCCTGACCTCTATGCCTTTCCTCGCGTTTCTCTGGCCTGCCGCCTGGCCTGTGCCTCCTGGCTGGACTCGTCCCCGGGGTACTGTCGTCTTGAGAGGCCAGAACAAAGGACGAACCTCGGGCCAAGCCAGCGGAGCGACATTCGCACCGCAACTCAGTCCCACCAACACGACCCTTACTCCTGTCTAGTTTTTTTTTTAGACGCCAAACACTTTCTTTTTATGTGTTACAACACTGAATTAGTTTTCAAAAAAGCATTTACTCGGCGTACTGTAAAATAAAAATGCCGCATATGAGTATAAGATGCGCCCAGCCCGTTTTCTAGTTATTCAAAAGATGTGTTTTTGAACATTTTTGCCGAGGAATCTCCACACAGTATAGACGTTTCTCGGTAGAGCACTCATTGGTGTGTTTTATTTGACTGAATGCTGCCAGGAATGCTCCTTCATTTTTAATTCCCTCGGAGACAGAATTATGCTTAATGTTAATTTACTGTCTAATATAGAGTCAATGGGGCTTTTTTTAATACTCTGTCTGTCATATTGTCTCGGTGTACCCTAGATCTGCTGCTGTCCTGTCATCAAAGACGCTGAGTAGTGACCCAAGGCAATGGGTAAAAGAGAAAAAGTAATATTGTTGAAGTAGTCCAATGGCTAGCTCGCTGTTTGTAGGACCAACAGATCCGTGTACTAATCGCACCTTATGATGTTGCATGATGCACGGAAAACCACTTGGCCTGCCTGGGCATCAGTTACCTTGCATTTTTCGATTTTCTAAAAATAAACTAATTTTGAATCGAAACGGGAACAGTTCAAAGAGAGCCCAAGGAGAGCAACTTCGTCTTGAGAGTACTCAGGGCTCGAGTCGGGGTACCACGCGGGTGGACGGAGTCCCCCCACTTATGTTCTTATAGAATGGGGGCAGCGCTAGGAATCAACAGTGATAATGTAGCAAAAATAGGCCAATACCCCTAAAACAAAAAAAGTCAAAACAGAGAAAAAGAGGATTACACACAAATCCAAACAAACTTGGTGATGACACGTTTCCTCTAAAAGCGAAGAAACGAGAGGCAGTGCCTGTGGACAGGCATACACACTCAAAAAGGGCAAAACTCAAAAGTAAACACAACTCTCGTAATAGGACATTGCACATTTTACAACATGTGTCAATGAAACGCCTACGCATCTCTCTCTCTCTCTCTCTGTGAGAAAAGTGAACCATATATTCTTACTGTGAGTAACGAGTGATGTGTGTGTGGCGAGGGAGTAGACCGAAACTGAAATATGTGTCAAAGTATACATATGCACTTTGTTCCTCACGAGCAACACACAGCCCAATGTAGATAGACCCTCACTGCCAGAGAGAAAGGCTCTCCCCTGGGACTACAGGGCACAAGGGGTGACCAGGAATTTATTTCACTGCAACATGCTTCAAAACGGAGAACGAATGGTGGAAGGGGCCGTGAACATCTACAAACAACAATGCACCCACATGGACTCTACCTATTACTGCTGTGACCACTGTAATAACACACTGAACGGTAAAGGCCAAAACATGGCACAACACACCAAGAACAACACAACCAGGTACCCGTTCGGATGTGGAGCACTCTTGCACAAACTGCTGCTCCACTGCGTCCTCTCAAGAAACCGTTTTAACAGGAAGTAAATGTGTGGACAAGAGCAGACCCTGTGACAAATACTGTGTTTTCACACATGCATAAGCACACTTCACAAACCGGCAGCACAGCTATCAATTAACATTGCAACAATGCACACGGGTACCCACGCATATTATCTGTTTCTGTCACAAACACATATTGTATTATCCAGTGTATTATACACACAGACAAAGACATATATGCCCAGTCTCACACGTACACTCACATTTACATACTGGCACAGACATTGACACACATGGGTACTGTTACAAGTACACAGAGGCCCAGAGACACCGTCTTTTTCATATATGTAGCATCTAACACAAATAGTCTCTCTCCGGAACGCACACACCAACATTCAAAATTCACACTGAACTGTTTATATGTATATATATATATATATATATATATATATATATATATATATATATATATATATATATATATATACAGATTTCTGTTAACATACCCTAATACACATTAACATGTTGCACCCACGTACTGCTACCTTTTGACACTTACGTGCTTCATCATACAGTCCATTACAGTTAAGGAAACCCACATACAAGCTCGGGACCCGAACATTGATACAAGCAGAGAATCCGTATGATACACACGAACAGGAGGCTTTACTATTTACAGTAACACATTCAGAGACTTGCACATGTTTTATGCACACCACAACACATAGACAGGCACTGTTACATACAGAACCGCACAACAGTTTCATTGCCTTACCTACAAGGTGCTCTGCTGTGAAATTCACCTTTGTCCATGCGCTACATTAACAAGAGCACAAGAAGCCAAACACAATGTTCCAGTCCACTTTGGTAAGGCCAACTTGATGAGCATGCATTCTAAGGCATGCTCCTATGGTCGGTCTGTGATGTGTTCGATGTTTCAATACTGGGACGCTTTCGGGCAGCCATGCGCTTTATAAATTAAATTTCATTTCATTTCATTTCATTACTGTGGTCAGTACTGCTTTCCCTAAATGAAGCAAAAGACAAACTACACCATTACGAAGCCACCACTGTTGACAGCATGCCCAGGCCTTAAGTCAGGGTTTCATATTGATTGCCAAATATGCAAGTCATCTTCAACCAAATTCATTATTTGCAAATTGGCGTCATTCACATAATTGTAAATAACATGCAAACTAACTGAACAATACTGTTTGGTGCGTCGACTAGCCCAACTCTAGCCACATGCCTCAAGACTAAAGAGACAACCCTGAGCTGATGCGAAGGAGGTATAGAGAAAGAAAGGAAGAGAAAGACATAGAATAGAAAAGGCAAGTAGAAATGAAGAAGTTGGGAGGACTGATAAAGGGGTCGAAAGGATGCCATGAAATTGGAGAGGAAGAGAAGAGGCAGAGAGAAGGAGAACATAAACAAAATGGGGGATTCTCATTGAATGAAGCAAGGAAGGGGATAAGTGATCTCGCACATTGACGAGTTAACCCTTCACCAAAAAGTACAGGGCTTCAAGGGATTCATTAAATAAGGTGATTACAATTGGTCAATACTTTTATTTTATAGCTGATTACCGAATTATTCCAAACTAAAAAAAAGAACGGTGGTAGAATTATATAATGGAAAAATAAAAAATGCGGAGGAAGAGCAGAGCGATCACAAAAGGAGGCAAGGATCAAGTGAATAGATGCAGTAAGGGAAGATGGGAATCCCTCCCCCCCAGCTCTCCTGTTTTTCTCCCACGGTATCGATCTCGGCCAGTTACCTGCAGTTAAGTCCCAGCCAGCACTGTGAAGGCGCTAATGGCCTGAGCCGCTTCCCCTGCTGCTGATTGAGGGCACAATTGCGAAATTATTTATGTGCCTGACATTCTAACAAATCAGCAGATGTTATAGTCACCATTCGGTTATTATGGGGCGGCCATAACGGCGCAGGCCGCAGCGGCAACTAATCAGCGAATAATGAAGTCACTCAGGGATGCAGTGCACGCGGCCACCTCAAGGGGGTGGGGCAGGTGGAGGCGACTGTCTCACTGCTCCGCCACTATGGGGCCATCCTTTATGCAGAAGGACTCCCAGTCCAGCTCATTACCTAGGGAGGTGCCCCATACACATCAATACATATGGAGCCCAGAGCTCATCCTTTTAACCAAGGAGAGGCCACCCAGACAGCTCTATGTCTGAGGAGTACTCTTAACATTGTTGTATGACAGAAGCACGCTTAGCTGAAGCACGCACGACTCTACAACGCCGTCCTAACCACAAATGCGTCTAAACCATGCCTTCCTTTAACATGTATGCCTTTAGCCCACCATTTTGTGGTAAAGGAATGATTGGTAAAGAGTATATGCGTGGTAAAGATTAGCACTAGCCCGACCCCCCCGACCTAAGCCCTAAAATCATATCCCTTTACTTAGCCCCCCAATCCTGAGGTCTAAACCCTACCCTGCCCTGCCCTTAAAACTACCTCTTCCCCTCCCCCACCCAGAGGCCTAAAACCCTGCCGACATTACAAGTGAATTAGTATTGGTTTGTTACACGTTGGTCCCTGGGCTTTTCTTAATTGCTATTGACCTTTTGTTGCCTGTGATCAAACAGCTAATGCTGCATGAAACGAAAATTTACCGAAATGCCTCATTATTTTCTGTTATCTTTCTGAGACGCCTCCACACCGGGGGCGGGGGGGTGTGATAGCACCTGCCACACCCCTTGTTCTAGTGCCCCTAAGTCAGTAGAGGAAAAGTGGGAAAGGAGGGTTGCAACAGGAGAAACGAGGAGTTTGGTGGAGCCATGATGAAAAATGAGGATGTAAGACGTTGCAATGCAAACTATTACAACACATACTTTTACAACTCCGTTTTTACAATGCAACTTCCATTACAACGCATGCGCTTACAACGCAAGCCATTACAACGCATGCACCATTACAACGTAATTTACTATTTTAACACCGCCGGGTGCTTACCTCAGGGAAGGTGCTGTTCAGCATTGTAATGGAACTTGTGTTGTATTGGCTGCATTGTAAAGCACTACATTGTAATGCCTGCATTGTAATGGATGTTTCCCGAAAAATGATAATGAGCAGAGGGGATAAGTGCAGGTCAGAAGGACGAAGGAACTTAGAGGATGTGAAAAGAAGGGAGAGAAGGTGGTGGGAGAAATTGTACACTAGCATGTGGACTGTTGGAACTACTGGATAAGCCCAACTGATCTTACCCCTAGACAAGCTTTCACAAGTTCACAGCCTGGGAAAACAACTAAGTCCTACTGTTCAACCTTCTGGTGTGCTATCAAGAAGCTTCCATTTGTTCCCTCATACAGCTCACTGCACAGTACAGCCGCTTATGCTACATATTGCTCAATAATGCACATCCAGACCTGTGCTCCCCTCAAAGTCTAACACTTCATATGCAGCTCAATGTTCTATGTGATGCTCTAAAAGCCAATACACTGCTGAATGCTTCACATAAGTCCAGCACTCCCTATATAGCAGTTCTGTACTCCCATACAGTGCCCAGTGCTGCACACACAGGTCAGTGCTTCAGTACAGCTGCAGTAGAGGTCCATGCTGCACATACAGTTCAATATTCTAAATATAGCTTGCATTTTATACCCTGCCCTGTGCTCAGCATTTACGTCAATAATCAAACATATTTCTCATCGTCGCCCATGCTGCAGATTGCTCTACATATAGTGAATGCTCCCCCATACCACTCAAGGATCAATGCACAAGTTTGGATTCTACATACTACTCAATGTTTCACATACAGTCCAGTGCACTCCATACATCTGACCATTCCATGTACAGTTCTTGCCTCATATACTGCTCAATGTGCTGCATACTGGAAAAATGTATCAGAAGATCAGTGGAACAATGCTCTCTACTCCCACCTCCCAGACTCTACACACAAACCTGAACAAGCAGCTAAAAACTTTTCACAATGGGTCGCACAATGCACCGACACCATCGCCCCAGCCAAGACCACCAAGGCCAAAGGACCACGCAAAAGAGTCAGCTGGTTCACGGAAGATCAGCACTCCACCAAAGGCCCTGCCAGCAACCAGAAAGGAAGTGGCACCTCAGCAAAAAGACGGAAGACCACACCGCACTCAGGACTGCTCTCAACCAATACCACCACATCCTGAAAGACACCAAGAACACCCTGACAGACCCCATTGAAGAGAGCACAAACCACAGCAAGGAACCTTTTGCCATTGTAAGGGAATTCTCCAACCCCGCAGCGACCAAAAACAATATTACACCCACCCAGGAACTGTGCGACAACCTTGCTGACTTCTTCCATGACACGATCTCTTACATCTATGAACATTTCAAAAGCCAACTCTCTAACACTGACAGAATCAACCAGCTCACACCCAAGGACACAAACACCAAACTCCTGCTCACCCACTAAGACCTCCTCACCACGAAATATACCATTTCTATCATGAACTCCGTGCAGTCAGGATCACCCAAAGACCCTTGCCCCCACCATGTCTTTAGCCTCAGACACAAAACGATTGGCGACGAGCTCAAGAATGTCAATAACATCTCCATCACGAAGCCTCCTTCCCACAGGATTGGAAACACGCTGATGTGAGGCCCAACATGAAAAAAAAATCTGCGGACCCTGCCAAACTGAAGAACTACCAGCCCATCTCGCTGCTCCTCTACCCAGCTTAAGTCTTTGAGAAAGCGATCAACCAGCAACTCACCCACACCTAGAAGACCACAACCTCCTGGACCCCCTCCCAATCCGGATTTTGAGCTAACCACAGCACCGAGACAGCCCTGATTGCGGCCACTAACAACATCAGAGTCCAACTGGACTGTGGAGAAACGGCCGCCCTCATCCTCTTGGACCTGCCCGCAATGTTTGACACTGTCTCCCATTATACCCTGCTAAACAGAGTCCACCACCTTGGGATCCAGGGAGATGCCCTCAAATCCCCTTCCTTTACCGGTAGAACCCACAGGATCTGTATTCCACCTTTCACCTTGAAACCCAGAAAGATCATCTGCGGAGTCCCACAAGGTCCATCCCTCAGCTCCACCCTCTTCAACACCTACATGACCCCTCTTGGCTGACACCGTTGGAGCGCACAGACTCAACATCATCTCCTACGCTGACGGCACACAGCTCCTCCTCTCTCTATATCCAAAGACCACTCCACCACCAAAACCAACTTTCACAGATGCATGGTGAACGTCACGTCACGTACTGGATGAAGGACAATTGCCTTAAATTCGGACAAGACAGAAGTCCTCATCTTTGGAACCAACCCCTCGTCATGGAATGATAAGTGGTAGCTCATGGAACTCGACTGACCTTCCGCCCTCACAGATCACGCACGAAATCTCTGCATCATACTAGATAGAAAGCCAGTCATGAAGAAACGAGTTGATGCAGTCTTATCCTCCTCCTTCCTCACCCTCCGCATGCTCTGAAAGATCTTCAGGTGGATCTCAGTCAACACCAGAAGGACGGTCATGCAGGCACTCACCACCAGCCGATTGGAGTATTGAAATACACTCTATGTAGGAATCACCGCATGCCTCTTGAACAGACTCTAGATTATACAAAACTCAGCTGCAAGACTCATCTACACCTCCTCAGAAGGACCCATATCACACCCCATCTTAAGAAACTGCACTGGCTCCCAAATCAGAAGCGATGCCAGTTCAAGATGCTAACCCACGCCTATAAAGCATTGCACAACGAATGACCGGCACACATCAATAGACGCCTGGCCTTCCACCAATTGACCAGACACCTTTGCTCCTCATCCCTCTCCCTCTCAGACACCCCACCGATCCACCGAACCAACAGTGGAGGACGTTCCTTCCCGCACTTGGCAGCTAAGGCATGGAACAACCTCTCCATGCACCTCAGGACCACACTGCCGCTCCAGCAATTGAGGGAAGAACTCAAGACCTCGCTATTTGAATGTTAATTCCACTACGCAGCAGATACTTCTCCAGCTCCTTGAGACCCTCTTGGGTGATTTGCTGCATTCTATAAATGCTTGATTGACATACAGTACGGTGCTTAACGTATAGTCCCAGCCATCTCACAGAGATCCTTTTTCACATAGAGCTATACTAATTCCATCCTCAGCCTGCCCTTAAGACAAATATGCAATAGTGATACATTATCTATGGAGCAACTTATGGAGAAATAATTCAAACTAGGGCAATATGTATAAAAGAAATATTGTTCACCTTGCAATACATTATCAGGCTTCGTTCAAGTATGTTTAGTGCAAGTGGGAGATGTGGTGAAAGAATAAAACTTCAAGGGTATACGCCTTGGCTAGACACACAGGGCTTTCAGCTGCACGATATCTGAGCATCAGCTGGGGGCTGGTCCTACAATAATTCCCCCTCAAAGTGATACCACTAATGTCAACATGGTCTTATTGAAAGAATAAAGGGACTATACAAAAGGCAAAATATTTTGCCAGGAAAGGTCCTTGCACCAGAGCTGCAAAAAAGGGATGCAACGACTAGCAGAGAAAATAAACCGTCAATGGCTGACAATTGTATACCTTGATGAACTAACTCCAGGTATAGTGCCTTCAGACTTCCACAGCAACTACCAACTCAAACGTGGGACGCAGTCAGTAGATGTACTCCGCACATTGCTTCTCTTGGAAGAGACTGCCACCTGTTTCTAAGGAAAGAATGTTGAAAGTCTCTGACTCTTTTGTACTTGAATTAAAGGTAGACTTTTAGCAATACAAAAAACATTGACCCAATAACCAAATCCTGCATGTTGACTTGTGGTATATATCCATTCACAGCAAACAGTTCTGGTCCTATGCATCGGAAAGCTCGACTAAGTCAGCTGGTGGGAGAAAACGGTGCAAAATCTGCAAATGTAAAAGCAACTGGAGGCTGCTGAATGTGGTGGGCAAAGGAGGAGAGAGAGAGAGACATGCTTACAGTCAAAAGATCGTCCACACAAAAGTAAACAAAAATGGTTATTGTAAGGTGGTCTCACTTAATGGTAACCTGAAGGCTATTAAAAGGTCACACAATAAATTTACCCAGAAGGGTTACTCAAAAATGAATGGGTCATGCGCGCTATAAAAGAAGTGGCTGTCCACATGCTCTTGGAAGGCTGCTAGGCTGCAGTCCGAAGACAAGCGCTCTTTACAGACTGGGCACTCGCGCCGGGTGGTGCAGCCAAGCCTAGCCACCGGGACACTGTCAGCGGCTGTCGTTACCCTCTGCCACGTCTGTCCATTGGCACTGCCCCTGAAAAAAGAAAAACATGAGTCATAAGTGTAAAGTAAAAAGCTCAGGGCGTACAAGTATGGGAAATACCTGCTACATGAGATCATAAGCCTATAGAATATGCCATTTATGTAAAGCTTTCATCTTTAAAGAGCAGATAAATGTTCCTAACCAGGCGGGCTCAAAACCAGCCATAAGCAAAATCACATTGTAAAGAGGTACACCAAGTATTAAGAAATCAAAAAAAAGGCAAAGCAGCCCTTGAAAAGATAAGGATTTTCATGTGCTGCTCTAAAAGTCTGCAACTGACTCCTCGTCAACATTCACCAAGCTGAGTCCCTGTCGTGGGGTTCATAGAACGACCCAGACCAGAGTGGAGTTTAAGGTTTGCTTAATTTCTCTGGTTCACTCTCTCTGAAGGAATTGAACAAGCAATATTTGGCTGCATAATAAGTGGATTGAGGCCTTAGGTTTCCGTCTCCATATTGTGACCTTTGGTTTCTTACTCAAGGGCAGGCTCCTTTCCTTTTCCTGGTCTGTCCCTCAGGGAAATGGAAATGAGTAGATACCTTAGTATACATGCTTAAACAGACCAAATTAGCCTCCACCATTTAACACCTGTGTACATGAAATACCGGCGGGGATGCTTAAGAATTTTGTCGCGTCTTTCCCTACCGGATACGTGCAGGACGTGGAAGTGAGGAAAAGGCAAAAAGAAAAGGAATAGCACACTGACCCCAGTGAACCCAGTGCCCCTCCCTTTTTGTGGTTGTTCACCGTGCACATGTATTTCTCTGGGATTTTCTCAGGGTTGACTCAAATTAGTTTAGGTAAGCCATCATCAATGCTTTCTTCCTTATAGCCCAACTAAATACCACCGTGCTTGCGCCCACTAAAAAGTCGACATGCCTCGATTTGCTGCTCTGCTCTCTCCTGACCGGTTTCTCCAGGCAATGCCGACTTCCCTCCATGCTGTTTATTCTGGTTCTCTGTCCTCTGAAGTCTTCTTCCTGCTCCAGCCTGAGACATGCCTCCCTGTGGGTATTTGCCTTATCAGCAGTCTCGGAGAATCGTATGGGAGTGGCCTGCACGGCCACTAGAATGCTTGCCTCTATTGGTCCGGACCCCTGGGGCATATATTAGGGTCGTCTCCTGAAGTTCCACCGACCGGTTGATCACAGTGCCTAATTACCTTTACAAAATATACTATTTTGGACGGTTCCCTCAGAGGTCCCTATGCTCTCTTTGATATTTCATATTGTGCTGTTCTCTGCCTCTACTTTCACTGATGTGTATTGTAGTCTGTTTCTCTACTCACAAACTATATTATCTATAAATCTAGTAACGTGCATGCAAACAATAACTTTGGGTAAGGATTTAATCTATAAATATCATAAATAAAAAATAATCTCCATGCCTTTGTTGACCTGCTCTATTTCCTAGAAGAACGTTAAGCATCTGTCCTAGAGTGTAGATACTACTGGCAGGTTGTGAGTGAATGATGGAAGAAAAAAGTGATTTCACTGTAAAAATCATTTTGTAACTATTGATTAACATACTCTGCATCATGCTTCCTTTTTGTGACTGGGCTCGGAATGGTATTTAGTTGTTCTTAAAATGTAATGGACCATAAACGTCTCGAATGCCCCACTGTGATGTACGCCTATCAACCACAACTGTCAAACTGTAGAAGGCATCTCTTTTTCAGCGACTGGAATTGAAAGTGTTTCCTGCCCAACTCAACCATTAAACTAGAGAGGGAATGCCAATAGCAAAACTAATATACAAAAATATATGTGTTTCTCTGATAGTTAACCTTTGCAGCCAGCCTTGCCTTTAACAAATATTTTAAAGAAGATTAAAGATCTCTTATAACCATTGCTATCTGCTGACTTAAGGGGTGGGGGAGAAGGATGTGCAAGAAAAGCATTTGCTCATTAAGAAACACCCAGTTGTAGCCCTGTATATGAAATGTTTTCCATACAATTTCCACCAAGCAAGACCTAGCATTTCATTAAAGGGAAAGTGGGGTGATCAGTAAAATAGGAGTGGGAAAGGAAAGTAGTCTCACCAGACCCGACAGCAAGAGGCCGGTGCATCAAATCAGAAAATTGTCTACAGTCCCAATGCAAGTCTACTATCTAGAAGGGAAACCTTCAGGTGAAATAACAATGTCACCCTCAGGTTGAATCAGGACTCCTTAAATATGGATGTGGGATGTTTTGAGGATCAGGGAAGGATCTTGCATTAGACCATCTTGTATGACCCAGCAAACGGGGAAAAAAGTCTTATACCCAATGACAATGTCAAGCGAAGTACAATTAACAGGAAAACCTTACACACACAGATTTAATTGATCAGGTTATATAATGCAGGGATTTTATGAAATAATACCATTATGAACACCCTAAGTAAGTTGAATGTTAACCTTTCACTGAAGACAACCCCCAAACCTCACCCTTATCCTAAATTATGCGCTCAACTCAACCCTAATTTTAACGTTGAGCCCTTCTATAATATATGATAACTTTACCATTGCCTCTCAAGTATATGTGATTTTTGCTTTCTGTACATCTCTTAAATTTGACTTGTATCTTTATGACAATACCCTAAAATACATTTTTTTCAAAGTATTTTGTGTGGAATGGTATCTACTTATAAAAGTTTCATTGAAGTGGCATACTTTCAAGATGAATAGCCTGCAAGTGAACAGGAGGCGTGCAGTCATTCAAATTAAATTATGGACAATACAGTATTCAATTGGAAAGGAGGCATACAACTAATTAAATGAAATGTTGAAAGTTCAGTCTGCAAGTGAAACTGGGGTCCCACAACCAATTGAGTGAAATCACGGCTCCAAATAACCAACTGTATATCTGAAGCATATTCTGCTAAAAAAGCAAACAAGAGCTATACATTTCAGCTATCTTACAGTTGCCAGAATGTGGATCATTTTAGGATTTCATTTCTTGAAGAATACTTGTCAGGAAGTAAATTAATTGTCTGTCCAAAGAATAATTCAGGCTCTAAATGTTTATTTCGCTACTCTTCTTTGTCTGTGTTCCAAAAATAATGGAACAATCAGTATCTGCATAGACTGTTGTGAGTCTAATGCCTTTGCATATCAGACAGCTATCCAGTGACCTGCACTGATAAACCTGTAAACAAACTAGACATCACTATTTGCCTTAACTGAGGCAACCTCATTAAGTAGCAAACAACACAGTTGATGGACAGAATGTAGAACAATGTCTAGCTATCCAGGCTGAATGAAGGCTGATAGCCAGAAACCGGTCCTTGGATGCTTGATTCCGGTCTGGGAAAGACATGGCTTGGTAGTTCGGACTGGACTGTTCCCATGAGGCACAGGGTCAGAGCTGATTTGCATATAGCCAGTGTCTAACCCAGGGTGGTGTGGAGTGCAAAAAAACGATAGATTTAGGCCCAGATCATTGTACTGGGGTGAATGTATGACATTGTTCTACATTCTGTCCATCAACTGTGTTTTTTGCAACCTCATTAAGTATACTGGCATGTGGCCCCGACTGACAAGACTGGATAATGGTCTGTTCTTATCATCCCAATGGGATTATTTGAGTTTTGGGTGAGGCTCTTTTGTATAAAGAAGTGAATCTACACATGTGGGAATTCAAAGCCGGCTGGATGAAATACAATAGCATACAAAAAAAGAGTAGATGGGTTCCTGGGGTCAGGAAGACCAAAAACATGTTAAGTACATATAAAAAAGTGGACACATTAAGAAAAGAGCATTTTTGCTTAAACTGAAACTAGGCTTACACCAAATCAGAGCCGCTTCACCACTGAAACAGACCCACACTAAGGGGCCGATTAGGATGGCGGATGGATTGCCCCTGCAAGGCTGGCGGTAGCCACCGCCGGCCCGGCGTGGGCACTCCGTCCGCCATCCTGACATAAATGACCCCCGCCACATTAGGATGGCGGGGGTGTCCGCGGCGGACGGCAAGACCGCCCGCCGCTTTTCCGCCGGGGGTGGGGGGGTGCACATGGGGGGGTACCTATGGTACCCCCCTGCGTTTTAAAGCACAACATGGCAGGCACCGCAGGGTGCCTGTCATGTTGTGCTTTGAAACGCACAACATGCATTTTTAGCATTGCGGCGGACGGTGCTTTCAGCACCGCCCGCCGCAATGTTAAGAAAGCGGGATGCACCCGCCACTGTGGCGGTGCATCCTAATTCGCTGCACGGGACTTCCGCCCCTGTGGCGGACGGTCCCTTCTTACGATGGGATGGCGGACTGACAAAGTCCGTCCGCCATCCTAATCGGTCCCTAAGTGTTTCATTGTAGCCACCAGCCACAATTTTTACCCTGGCAAAGCCAACTGAACAAGCTTCTGGCTGCTGTCACAAAGTAAAAGTCGCTCTTGCATAATTAGCTTAATCAAATTCTGCCAAGACTGTGGCTTCTGTACAAGCCATGACTGGCATCACCAAAGTGCTGACTCTACAATAAAAATCCCAACTCCTCTTTGGAAAATAGCCAGCCCTTCTCACTTCTGTACAAGCATTCTCTTCAGTGGCGTTACAATAGCTCCCGCGTGTGGGCCCCCGAGTTCCAGGGGGCTCCCACCAGCACTGTGCTCGGGCGGGCTGAAAGCTCCTGACGAGGCCCGGAATGTATTGGGCCCCCTCTATGCACTTTGCAGGGGACTCTCCTGCACGTTTTCTTATGCCACTGATTCTCTTTGACTCTTGCCTAAGCTCTTATGGTGACTTTTGTCAAACAAAGGAAACAGCTCATTCTTAGCATGGTAACTGTATGCTGCTAGGTCTCCCACATTGTGCCCAGCATCAAGAATGGATTCCTTGCAGTGGAGCTGGCTTCTGCCCCGGAAATAAGACTTGTGCCCATAACCTGCTCCGGAAAGGCAGTGGCTGTGCAGGACAATAGGCCCTACATGTTCTTGGCTATTAACCTTTGCTCCTACTCTGGTAACAACAATGGATCACATCTAAAAATGGAGAGGATTCCAGATGTGAAACTGTTTCTCAGTACAATTATACCACAGCCTCACACCTCAGTGTTGAAACTGGTTCCCTCCCCACAGTACAATGGTTTCAGCACCTGTGATGCCACGGTTTCCATATTCTGCAATGCAACTCTTTCCAGACACTGCAATGCAACTGGCTTCAGGCTCTGCAATGAAACTGGATAGTCTGGGAGTTCTGGACCCTCACTCTCCATCTCTACCTTGAAACTGGTTCCCGGCCTTGCAATACAATGGATCCAGCACCTACAACACAGATGTATCCATATATTGCAATGAAACTGGCTGCACAGTCTACTGTACAACTGGCTCCAGGCTTGGCAATGTAGAGGGTGCTCATTAGAGTACCGGAACACACACCCATCAGGAACTGCTTATGACCATCACTCTGACAGCGCAACAGTCCCTGATTCCGAATGGGTACTTGTCAAAGACGGATTGGTAACGCGGGCACTCGGGCAATGCCTGAGGGGCCGGTGTCCTAGTTCCAGCTGTGGGCTGCTTTTTTTTTTAGTAGAGTGGGGGCGATTTGGGTGCATTCTGCCTTGTTCGGATACTGCCAGTGGCCCACTGGGTGCCTGAGTGGCCTTTCTGGAGGCAGATGGGTGTCCATTACCTCTTTTATCAACAGGCAGAGGTGTCACTCCCTTTCTCTTGCTGGGCCGACCCATTAATATATGCATATTGAGTGGGGCAGGGGGCCTGAGCAGAAGTGGCCTCACTTGTCTTGTTTTCAGGTGTGTTTCACCAGTGTAAACTAATCCGTGCCGTTTTTATTACCTCCACCCCCCCCCCCTTTTTTGGGATACAATTTCGCCGAAACAGTGTTTTGAGGAAAGGCAATATGCTAATGTGGGCCACTTCTTTTAGCGTGCCTGGGCAGATTTGTAATCCCAATCCAACCCTGGTACTTGTGAAAGATAAGGTACTTCTTACCACGATTGTACTGGAACTGCCATTTCAGCGTGTTTTTTTTCCAGATGCATCTGCCAACCATCTCTGATCATAGACAGAAGCCCACAATAGTACATCAGAAACTCTTATATAATTATCTTTATTTTTTTTAACATTGGCCATACGACAAAGCAAACATGGTGGAGTTTTACGGTCTATTCTTGGTCGGTCTTATTATCCTCTCTTGCTCTACGCTGTCAGTCTTGAATGAGATAAATGAACTCAGCATCAGGTTTAAAAATTCGATACACTCTACTGCTATGACGTCTGTTCTCAGCACACGAGGGAAGATTTCACTACTTCTGGGCTACATACTAATTCTGGATGGATGAGTGTATAATATGGACGTCTGCACTGATGCTGTGTATGCTGTACTCTACTGAGTGTGATGCTTCGGTGCACTGGCTTTGCTGTACGAAGCTTGCGTTGCTGCTCACAGTACTTAAGAGTGAGTGTCAGCGTCGGATTGGTAACGGGGGCATTCGGGCATTGCCCGAGGGGCCGGGGTCCGAGTTCCAGCTGAGGGCTGCTTTTGAGCAGCCTGGGGGCCGATTTGGGCGGTGTCTCTGTTGTTGGACTATACCGCCAGCGGCCCAGTGGGTGTCTGAGTGACCTTTCTAGAGGGAGATGGGCACTCATTATCTCCCGTATAGCAGCAACTGGTAGAGGTGTCACCCCTTTTCTTTCGCTGGGCCTCCCATTAATGTAGGCATACTGAGCGGGGCAGGGGGCCTGAGCAGAAGTGGCCTCACTTGTTTTCAGGTGTGTTTCACTAGTGTAAACTGATGCTTGCATTTCTTTACCCCCGCACCCCCTCCCCCTTTTTTATGTAAAATTGAGCGGAAAGCAATGATTTGAGGGAAGGCATTATGCAAATGTGGGCCGATTTTATTATGAGTGCCCGGGACGATTTTTAATCCCAATCCAACCCTGGTGAGTGTGTGTCTGGCTATATGGGAGGCACCTTGCAGTGCAGCTGTATGTGCTGTGTTTGTTCTTCCTGTGATGGAAGCTGCCACTAACTGGGCAGCACGTCCTGTGAGGGAGGGAATCGTGCAGTGCTGCGGCAGTCGCATCTACTACCTGCGCTGCCTGCTCTATGTGCGACGGAAGTGTGCACTGCCTGAGCTTTTCACGTATCATAAAATAAAAAAAAAACATAAAAAATAGACCCCGCCCTCGGGCTTGTTGCGCTCGCAATAGAATGTATGTGCTGGCAAAGAAAACAATAAAGAAAGGAAATAACATTTCGATCGGCGGCTCTGCGGCTGAAGGGAGAAGAATCCCCCACCTCTCCCAAGGGCCCAACCACTGGCTTGTGTTTCTATGGCAGGGGGCGGCGCTGAAACGGCATCCAGCAGCACCCCGCACTGCACGAAAGAACCACAGCGCACAGCCATTTTCTGAAAATATCCATCTCACTTGCAAATGGTTCCTTCTCCCCCATCGTCTGCCACCGCCGCCCCCTGCAACCCCCGTTTATTTCCCCCCTCTCTCTCTTCGTCTCTGTCTGCCGGAGAATAGAATCTAATGATGCTGAAAATTGATTCGGAAACATCTGACAAGCGCGCTCCATCTTCCCCCCTCCTCCGCTGCCATTTTTATGGCTGGCGGTTGTAAAAGTCATCTTTACTCCCACTAGAGTGACGGAAATTTATCTGTTTCCCCCTCCGTACAAGATGGCTGCCGCGCCCGCCCTGGGCCTGCCGCCCTCCCTCTGCTCGCATACCTAAATTTCTTGTGTGACCTGCTGCCCTGCGCCATTGTCACTGCGGTAGAAGTTGAGGCTGGAAGACGTGGACCGGGCGACACGCTGCGCCTTAAGAAGAGCCGGGCATCCCCTCAAATGGGCACAGCCATGCCAGGGTCTGTCGCGCGCAGTCTATGAAGACTGTTGATGTTTCTCCTTTAGGAGGCACAGTTTAGAAATGACTGCTTAATGTGTTAATTTCCCTCCCACTTCAGAGGAACTAACATTTTCACTCAAATGTGACAGTTAGACAAACTGGATTCGATCTCGTCAGTGTACTTTAACAAAGATCTGCACACTTAAGAATGGCGACTTTGGCTCACTCTCGCATCTCAATCACTCCCGCGCACTTTTCTCTTCTAGTTTATCACTGCCTCCTTAGTTTGCTTCTCCCCATAGTTCACACTTGCACGGTCCTTCCCATCGCGCCCTCTTAATTTGTTTGTGGTATCGTTCTAGATCTCTGTCTGACCATCTCTGGTAGCCTGCGTTCTGCTGGCTCTGCCTTAGGCCCCTAGTACAGTGGACCAATCGTTTCCTTTTCATTTACTTTTCTCAGTTGTTCCATCTCGCCGTCTAGCTGTCTTCTTATCTGTTTGTGCATTTCCTTGTGTCCTGATCTGTTTTACCTCTATCTTTAGATGCTCTAAATCAGCGTTTCCCAAACTGTCGGTTATGAACCACTGGTGAGTCGCAAATCGATTTTTGGTGGGGAAAGTCCGGACAATCAATAAAGATGGCTTTAGATTTTGTGTTTATCTTTCATATTTTGTGCTTCACAGCGAGAGGTCAAATGACAGGCAATGTGTCTTTTGACAAACTGCTGCTTATGGGATTGGTGTTACTATTCTTTCTCTGACTGCAAAGTGAGAAGGATTTTTAATGTTAATTATGTGATAATCTTGCTGGAGTACAGGAAATTGTGATGTCGATTTTCGCAACGCACAACAAAATGTAAATGCCTGTAAATGAACTGCATTAATTCGGCAATTAGGAAAAGCAAACATGAAGCATATTTTAATGTCATTTTTAAGCGTGCTGGAAACAGAGATTTTAATAGGAACTTTACTTAGTGGTGCACAAATGATAAATATTCACAGAAACCCGACTTCCACATATTATCAATTGTGTGCTATATAGTTTTATCAGTAAAGTATATCTGTGCGAAGTTATTGGCCACTTCAATAGAAAATGTGTGATCTGTAAATGACAGCGCACTACCACACGATGCTTCAGTTATATAACAAAATCAAACAAATCACCCCATTTGTCGTTCTAAAAAGTGTGTTGTGGTTCTAAAATGTTTGGGAACCACTGCTCTGAATTTCTTTTCATTTCCTTTGCTCTCCCCTATGTTTATTATTCTCTCAATCAATTTTTGTAGCTGTCCACTAGGGTTGTCTTATTTTCGCCTTCCCACATCAATGTCATTTTTTCATTCCTTCATTAAGTCAAATTGTTCGGTATAATTGCTCTTTTCACTTTCCATCTTCCCGTAACAACCATACATGACTGTCCTTTTCTTTTTCTATCTCTTTCTTTCTATGCCCCATGGTTGCAATCCTCCAGCTGTCCCCATGCTAGTCTTTCTCTAGTTGTCTCACAGGATTGTCATTTTCTTTTTACATCACTTAAATGAATAATGTAGGTATGCTTTTCAATTTCGATCTGTTTTTGTATCATCTACCTATGGCTATCATATTCTCTTTGCATCTCTTTCTCCAGCTACCACTATGATTATCTTATCATTCCGTTAGGCTGTGCTCTTTGCCCAGTGCCTTGCGCTCTCAATTGTCCTTCGCAATTTATTTCCATTCCCCCTCGCTCAGCCTTAATCTTTTCCTGGGCTCACAATCATCTCTCTGTTCCTGCTAGTCTTTCTTTAGTTGCCAGTCCACCTGTAGTGATCTCTTTTTGGCTGGCTGTAGATAAGACTCGTTCTCTGGCAACCTCCCTCTGCAATTGGGCCACTTTCTCAGTATATTACATTCTCTGAGTCCCCGCCTCATTCACTCCTTACATCCTCTATCACAGTAACATGCTTTTCACAAGGTACTCCGTAATTGTTTTGATTGAACAATCCCACTTCTTTTACTCCCATTATCCAATTCAACTCTCCTTTCCTCGAATGGCCTTTCTGTCCACTTCCCGCTGTCTACTTATCTATATCGACCATAGTTGCTCTACCTGTTGTTTCATCTCCTTGCAGGACTGCCTGGTTAGAGTTCTGTAGCCTCCCTTCATCTTTCCACCGTTTTGTTTTTCATCAACCATTCTTGACCATTCAACACTCAAGAAGGTAGCTATGAACTATGACCTTTAATGCCTTTCCATTTATAGTGTCTAGTTCCCTTTAGGGCTTTTATGCACCTTTTACTCTCCCTTCTTTTTCTTGCCACTTTATTTTCAGGTTTGCATCTGTCTCACTGACTCCGCTATCTTGTGCATTCTCTGTCATGCACATTTCCACACACTCAAATGTATCATGCTTGTCTTGTAGACAAACACTCTGCTCGCTGTCTCCGATGATCAAACAGAGCAGATGGTCTGCACACCATAAACATGATCGTCGTTTGTAGGCCTGAAGCGACGCGAGAACAAAAAAAGCCATGGCAACTTGCCACACATGGGAACCAACCGTGCTGGCTTGAAAAACCGACGATAGTGGGATTCGAAGACAAACCAATGTCAGCAACTCTCCCCAAAGGCCATGTACGTGCAGGTATTTATATAGTCTGAACTTAGTTGGGGCAGCAAAGAAGTGCAGTACACCAATGAGGGGTTGGGATAAGACTCGAGACTGTCCATCACTGCCTTAAACAACACCAACTTGTGGAAGGAAACACTATGGCTTTACAGGTACTCTAGGATATTGATAGGCTGTCATGACCAGTTAAGGTTCAAGGAATTCTGCACCACTGGAGCACTAGGAAGGATCACTGGCGTCTGGTGATCTTTGAAAGCGTTTTTTTTAAATACTTGCCCCAGAATAACATTCCATGAGCTGGATTTCATCCAGGCAAGTTTTACGAGGTCGTGGGGTCACCCCCGCGTATATTTTGAGTAATTGTGGCAAAATAGGGCATCTTACAGCATTATTTGATTAAACTTTGCAAAAAAAAAAGGCCCAATCTCTGTAGGAGCAAACAGCAAAGTGATTAAAGGAATGCTAGAATTTATCTGAGCCACTAACAACCACTCAGGTTGCTTTACAGTTCATTGTTTGTTGCCCATTGTGCCACTCTAGTCAGAGACCAGCCATATGCAAATCAGTATTGTTCCCACTTCTACAGCCTAAACTGACAGACCAGGTCTCCTCCAGAGGAGAGCAGAAGCAACCCCAGACCAGTTTAGGCCTCCTAGGTTCTGATGCTCTATAACACAAGGGTTACCTTGGGATCACTAGGGACCCTGTGGATTCAATATATAGCTATGGCAGTGGTCCCCACTGTAAAGTGCTAAGACATATTCTCAAAAACCTTATTTGTTTGCATTTATTGATGTATCATAAAAATAAATAAATATTCACCATCAGTAAAGAGCAAAGCGCAATGACGTGAACAAACATGCTCCCTGTTCAAGTAAAGTGTGATACACATGTACAATGTACATAAATATATGTGTATTACTAATCGTGAAATTACACCCCCCCCCCCCCCCAAAAAATATATAATACAGCATTGTCCGCTTTTGTAGTCAACAGCTTTTTCGATCTCTTAAAACAACAGGATAATCATCAGAGCTCAATTGTAACAAGAGCAGGAGTGGAATCTTCTGAGCATTGCTTTATGTAGGACATTGTATTATCAGGATATGCCAAATTGTTCGTAGACCCTCTGGACAATTGTAGGTGGGCTACTGGACATCCAAAACATTAAACCAGGGATTGGAACAATTGTTCAACATTCTCAGATAATATGGGGAGCGCGTCTTCAGGAAGCGACTGCACTCAAAAGTTGGGCCCGTGCCCTACCGTGAAGATGCAGATGCGTGAGCACCTACGATTTCTGTCTACAGGCTCACAAATTATAAACCACTCACCGGGCCACGAGACACATTCCCTAATTTGCACTCTACTCTAAGGGAGCCCACACTTTTTATTGATGTTTATGATACATTATTAAATGCTAACCAATGCCATTTTGGAGTATATGTTTCTCGCCTTACAGACCACTTTGCTAGCTTCTGTGTTCTAAGGCAGCGCTCATTAAATATTTAATTACATTCATGGTTTCACAAGCAAGACTGATCCTCCACAGGTGTGTTAAGAATACATCTAGTCTGGCAACCTAGTGGAGAAGCGTGGCTCAATGGTTAGAGCGGCAGACCCTGATGCAGAGGTCTGGCCTGGGAGCAGGGTTCAATTCCCACCTCGGTGGTTCTTGGACTCAATTTCCCCAGACCTGATAATTCTCACCTCGGTGCCTAGTCTAATCATGGGTCCCACTCCGTGACTCTGGGCAATAGCTTGCTTAATCTCCACAACGGCCCCAGCAGCGCTTGGATGCCTGGCTTCACCTTGGGGGTGCCCAGGAGTGGACATTTCACAGGAAAGCCAGGATGGGTTCCACAGCGGTATGAATACAGCACTACGAGACCTCTGGGTAGGAGTGCGCTATATAAATACAAATACATTTACATCTAGCCAGAGATTAAAAAAAAAATAGCAGTAGAATGGTTCATTTGTTCATCATACTTTCATAAAAATGTGTAAAAAGGCCACACGTGAACAGGCTGTTCACATTGTGCAACTCCCCAAAACCTTCATATTTTAAATAATATAATTAATTTTAATGTCATCTTACAATCATGCCACATCTAGATATGTTTTCAGTAACCCTTGTCCTTAGAAGTGGCAAGGTGTAAAAAGTACACATATCTCACAATTCTAGGCCACAGACTATAGAGCTTCAGTTTACAGGCTCATATATCAGTGCTTTCACTCTGGTTAGAGACTTTTATATGTTTGTACACGAGGCAAATCAGTATTGATAAGTTTAAGCTTTAAATATATATTTGAGCATACAATCATTTTGTGCCAGCACATCAGATTTCCATGTAATGAAAAAAGAAAAAAGTTACTTACCTGTAATGGTAGTTCTCCAGTACTGATATCTTTTTTATAGATTCACATGCTTGAATGACACACTTTGTCAAGCTCGGAACCTGACAGATACATTATAATAGCAGCATCATATTAAACATGGACTAGAGGCTGTAGCCACAGCTGTTCAGTAGCCTAGCCACATCATTACAAAAAGAACCAAACTTCAGCCACAGACAATCAATCAACCCATTAATCGGGGTTGGTAAAGCGCAACTATTCATCCGTGAGGGTCTCAAGGCGCTGGGCAGACTGAAGAGCACACCCTGAGAGGCCACCATGCTTCAGATTTCAAGGCATTCGTGTAAAGAACCAATATTGCTAGGTGAGCTCTTGTGGGGAGGAGGGTGGGTTGCAACTGAATCTATGAAATATATAAATACTGGAGAACTACTATTACATGTAGCTTTTCTCTTCACCGGTATATGCCTTAACTTCAGCTGGTGCTTTTTTGGCAAACCTGTTACTTTATGGAACAATTCTTTTATTAGTTTTCACAGAGCCATAACAACATGAATGCCTACATCCACTGGCCGGCACAAGTTAAAAGCATATGAGAGAGCCACAGCTGTGCGCCTACAACCCGGAGGCCGGCAGCATCATTGAACATAACAGTGGCTAGTGATCTATAATATATATCAATGGAAAGCAGTCTGCCCTGTTCATGCAACGGCTCCTGAAGCAAAGGAAGCAAATAAATGAAGTACCCAATAAAGAAAAAAGAAAAGAAAAACACAAGGAAAGAAGAAAAAAGAATCGCCTAACTACTTAAACACAACACCCTTCTTCCTCACACCCTTCCCTCCCACCCAGCCCTCCTCTGCACACGATGGTGGTCCCACTCCCACCTGCATTGTCTAATATGGTCAAGCTCTAGCCTTTCTTTATGTGCCCGTGTCTTGGGTAGTGGGAGTGAGGCGTAAGATTCTCAAGAACCTAGGACCAGTCCCCTCCCTGAATTCCTTAACTAATATCGCGATAAATGGTGCCCAGAGTTCCATAGACGCATCAGCTTTATTATCCACCGTCATAGACATGTGCTCCATTGTTAAAGCAGACCACAGCCTTCTTAACCAAGCTGTGTGGTCTGGGACCTGTAGACACCCAATGAGCTAAAAAGTCCAATCTTGCAGCGTTAAGAGCTAAAGCCATCTGCCTCCCTCTAAGTGAGCACAAGGGGAAGGTCAAGGGATTGGGAGACCCAGCAGAATGTAGGTGAAGAGCGGAATATCAGTGGTAAAGGCTTGGTTTATATTGTTCAGAATCAATTCCCAATATTTCACCAGTTTGGGACAATTCCAGAGTAGGTGTACCAGTGAACCTGTCTGTCCTCACCCCCTCCAGCACTTAGCTGAACGATCTTTATTCCAGCAATTTACTCTGACCGGTGTTAGGTACCAGTAAGAAGCAACCTTAAATGCTGCCTCCAATCCTGGGATATTGTGTGCTGTGTGAGAAGTTCTATAATATATGTCCTGCCATTCTTTATCTGTGAGTCTTCTGCCTATTTCCTCCTCCCACCTCAGCTGACCCTTGGATTTCATTGATGTGGTGGCTGCTGAGAGCAGAGCATAAAGCTCTGATAGGATTCGCTTGTTGGTTGTTTTGGTGACTAGCCATTTTTCGAAGTGAGTCGATTGACATGAAGCCCCTATTTTCATGTCCGGGGAAGTTACCCAGTGTAGAGCTTGGTTATATATGAAGAGATCAGATGCCGGTATTGCGTAATGTTGCTGAAGCTGATCGAAGGGAATAACCCCGTTCTGATCAAACAAAGAACCTACCCTTTTGCAGCCCTTCTCATGCCACAGCTGAAATGTTTCTGACTTACATCTCAGGGGACAGGCACGGTTGTCTACCATCGGAGTCTTTCAGTAAAGGAAATGTGGTAAACCCATGACAGATCGCTGTTGCGTCCCACACTTATAAGATAGTTGAAATATGTTATATTATCACCGTACCAGGTAAATATTAATTCAGAAGATAATGCTGCTACTGTGCCAGGAGTGGTTGAGAGGTTTAGTATTTGAGATTTAGAAAGGTTTACCTTAAACCCAGACACACTGCTAAAGCAATTGAATTTGTCTACCATAGCAGATAGCGAAATTACAGGATCCTTCAAGGATAGGACCACATCATCAGCATATAAGCTTATAGTATGCATGTCTGTCCCCAGGCGGATCCCAGTGATCAACGGGTTGTCTCTGATTCTTTGCCCCATCGGCTCCATATAGAGGGCAATAGCAATGGTGACAAGGGACAGCCCTGCCTTGTTCCTCTGTGTATTGGGAAGTGTCCGGATAAGCAACCGTTGACTCTAACAAAAGCCTTTGGGGAATTATAGATGCACCTCACCCAAGCAAGGAACCTCTCCCCAAAGCCGAATTGGCAAAGCGTTTCAAATAGAAATGACCAATTGACCCTGTCGAAAGCCTTTTCAGCATTGACAGAGATTAGTAGGGCCTCCTCGCGAGAGCGGTGGATAAGATCTTTGAGGTGTATAAGTCATTTGGTGCTATCTCCACTTTGTCTCATGGGGATAAACCGGGGTTGGTCTGGCTCGAATAACCCCGCCATGTATGGACTAATGCTAGAGGCTAGAATGCTTGTGAATATTTTGGCGTCAACGTTAAGTAGCGCGATTGGGCAATAGGACGCACATTCCAGTGGGTCTTTAGAAAGTTTTAGTATAACAGAGATAGAAGCTTCGAAACCTATTACTTTTGACCCTTTTGAATGCCTGGGTGAGTGGCATGCCATTGCTGCAAAAATCTGTGAGCGCCTTAGCATTGAGAATGTAGTGGACCAGTGAAGTAATAACCGCTTTGTAAAATGTAAAAACTCAGCTTGCAAGTGACTAAGTCATGCACGACTCGTCCAGCTAGTCTTGGCTTTTCTGCTAGCAACACTTGGCATGTTGTGATGTTTAGCCTCTATTTGAATGTTAAACCATGCAACTTCCTGAAAGCAAAATGCTGGTGCTTGAAAAGCCAGGAATGCTTGAAGATATGACAACGTGACAATGGTACGTATGTTCAACATTGAAAAAGTTAGGTTTAGTTTGTTATTTTTGGCTTTGTTCTTGAAGGCAAGCAAGGGTTTCCAAGTGAAGCGCTCTTGGGCAGATGTCAGAAAAGCATGTTACACTGTGCACACTGCTGCACTCTGTGAATGCTAGTGTGTAAGAGAGCTGATGCATAACCACGATGAAAGCTGTTTATTCAGTGACTGAATGAAAACTGCATATCAAGGGTGACATAAACTGCACCACTGACGCTTCTAAAGCATTTATAAGATTAGTTAAAGTTTTAGGCTTTACTGATGTTTTTACAACAATTTTCTAAAACGATGCAAACTATAAGGTAATGTCTCTTAAAACGCCACAAATATTCCACACTACTGGAAGGCAATTTAATACATTCGTGTGATTACATCGTCCGAACTAATTGCTAAAAGTGATCTACTGATGCACATAATAATTAACAATTACACATGACACACTGAAAGCTATTCAGCCTATTCAGTCATTCTTCTACCAGAACCTTCACTGAAAGTAAGTTTTAAAATGCCATGACATGTAATCACTGATTGCACATTATGCCTTACAGTATGCATAATGTTTGTATGAATGGATTTAGTGACAGATTTCCCTCTCCCTCTGCACAATAGGGAGTTGCCAGAGTGTGAGGGCAAGCATATGCATTTACTACAACCTGTTGGCCAGACAATGAGAGCCACTGTGGTCACACAACTGTACCTGTTGGCAGAGACAAGAAAATGTCACTGCTGGTTCCTCTGTTCTCTGTTGCTTTAGCACGGTCTCATGTACCTCACCTGCTGTACTTGTGGGATGTACGTGTGCTGCAGGCGTGGCACTGTAGGATTCTCCAGAGTTGCCCCTGGAAAAGTAGAGCTTCTCAGATGAAATATTGGTGGGCCAGCTGAACACGTGGCTGAATATATCACTACCACTTCGCCCAGCACCAGCTTCTACAGCGGTGAAAGATGAGCAATACCAGCTGCCTAGTGATTCCTAATCATAGCATTTATAGAGCTCGGCTGTGGGCCGATGAAAGTGCCTGGTTGCCTGATGCTTGGTCACAGCTTGGGTCAGGCACCCAGTGGCTGTACATCACACACAGACTGTGGAAACGGACAGGACTACGACAAAAACAATACGAGACTGCAAATAAAACAGAGCGAGCCTCATGCCCTACTTGACAAGCCACCAAACTGTCATAAAACCGGGGCCCGTTGATAGTCACTAATAGTCAATGATTTATATTGTCTAATTCATTACATTCATTGTTTGTACTGTTCTCCTCACTCTGTACTCAGACTCCACATTCCCTACTATCTAAAGGAAGTCTTTTGTTTGTCATTCAGCAGTTACATTGATTTGTCCCTCCTTTGACAAATCAGTGTAGAGGACCGCCCCCCCAAGGTTTCACAATAGACTCCACCCCTCCTTCACACTAACTGAGAAGGCATCACTTTGAGTGTTACTGCACGAGGGCTGTACTTTTATTTAAGCACCTGAAGCTAAGGGAGGACCTATGGTTAATGGTATGTTTCTGAATCATGGCTGGTTAAACGATTCCTTGACGTCTGCATATAGCCAGGTAGCAGGCAAGCATGTAGTGCATTTCAGGTCACATGGTACTCATAAGGTGGATCTGAAACCTTGCAGAACAGTATTAAGACTGAACAGTTCAGCCGATGTAAAGACACCAGTAATCGAGAACCACTTCCTGTATTGGGCAAAGCCTCAGCACCCATCTAAAGCAATCCACAGCACAAAGGGTGGCTGGGCAATTAAATGTGTCCATTAGAAATACCAGTAAGCCACAAGGGGTGGTGGGGGTAAAGGAAACATAGATGAATTAAAAGTCATTTTTATCTGTAGCCTCCATTTACACCTACACATTAAGGTGACAATTTAGCATAGTGGTAGCACGTCCATCCATTCTGCCAGAAAAGAGGATTCAGTCACCATAGTGGGCTTCTTGACAACATCTCTCTCAAATGACCGTCCCAGTGAAAATGTTAAAGGAAACACAACAGGCTACGGTTACCTTCTAACTAAGGTGGCTTTGATCACAGTCTCAGCAGTCATACCTCGCCATGTCCTGGAACGCACTTCCCAGCTTCGGCAGGAGGAGACTCGATTCTTCCCCTCTGCTCCTCGCTGGTGACATCACGGCTGCCTTTCCATCCTCTGCTTCCTAAGGGGTGGAGTAATACAAAGACATTGGAGTCCCTCACATAAGGAACTAGGCACAAGTCACGGGTATGGCTGTCACATTTTTTGGTTGGCGCCCAACACTACGGTTATTGAGTTTCAGGTCTCTCCACTATCCATCAAAACACCGCCGTTGCCCTCTCTTAGCCAACTAACCATTTTATCAATGGGAACGGGAGCAGTAAGGGAGCTGCAACGCAAACTTCACACTGTTTTAGATGCAGATCACCATAAGGGCCTGATGATGGAGTGATCGTCATGCTGTATTGGATAATCTCATTGCTAACATCAAGGTTCTAATCAGTTTATGGTTAGGCTCAGCGGCCACTGACTCTGTAAGGCAATACCAGTCAGGTCTCTGCAAGGAGAAGCAACAACTTATTTTACTTATTTATTTGACAGTGGTGATGGGCTGATCTCAATTAACTGCAAACATTGAGATACATATTGACATCACCACCGTCTACTGGGCAAGTACTCTGTTAGATCCAGTTGCTTAGCAAAATCGACATGGTCTCTGGGGCCCCCTATCTCTAAAGTCTGGTATCTCAGCATGCTCCTAGACCATAAATTGGATCTTAATGACCAGATCTTTAACATCACCAAATCTCGTCTCTTCCAGATAAGGCACCTCTGGAGAATGTAACCTTTTCTCTCTTTCCCACATAGAATCTTGACCAACAATGCCTTTGTACACTGTAGACTAAAGGATAGCAATGCAGTTTACCTGGGAACTCCCAAAATCTTTTCTGCAAGACTTTCACAAATCCAAAATGCCTTATCAGAAGCCTCTTTCAGGCAAAAAAACTGCTCTATCTGCATAAAATCTTCTCCGACAAGTCCCCCCTAAACTCCTGTTTCACAAATTCAATAAATACCATCATTCCACCCCCACCCTCACCCCCAAACTCAGACCCAGCACCCAATATCTGTTTCAAGTTCGGCTCTTCAAACTCCCGCAAAGCGAGGGGGAGGAGGGCACTACCTTACTGTGCTCAGTGCTGAGCTGGGAATGCTATTCCCCGATCTGTACTTTCCCTCCCCTCTTCCAATTTAAAAAAGCCCTCAAAACTATTTTTTACCCAATAAGAAACATCTTCCCTGTCCGGAAATGACACAAGTGCAGTGAAACTCACTTTGAAGTAGTTGTGCATTCTACAAATACCCAGTAAATAAATACATAAAATAAAAATAATTCAAGTAAATAAAAGGCCCCCTTCATCCAATTTGGGTAATGAAGGACAGAAGGAAAGCCATAACGAGTCAGCTGACAGTTATGACTAAATGAGTGCGGCCCTCATTTTCTCCGGGCCTGGTACCACAGCACTGCTGTGCCAATGATGGTTTTACTGCTGGTTTGATCTTTTCTGAAGTATAATAGCACAGAGTACAAAAAGCGTGTGTGGGGCGTGTTTACGCATTATGTATTTCATTCCATACCACCTGTTGGAACTGGCACTTTCTGGTTGGCTGAGGCAGTACATCAGCCAGGCAGAACCTACCACTGTCATCAGGGGCGGGTGATTCCACACACTGTATAACCTGCGCTCACCCTTGGGTAGCTTGGCACTGAGCAGTCAGGCTTACCGCAGAGGCAATGTGTAAAGCACTGACACAGCACTCACAATAAATAACTTGTGTGTCACAAAAGAGACTTCACACATAATGTATGTAAATAATGTTTCTATGTAGTACACATAATAATCAACACACAAGAAAGACGAGGCACAATCGACAAAGCGGGCCATGCTGGGTCCTGCAACCGATGAATCCGCTCACCACCAACGAGATGTTATGCATGCCAAGGTCCCCACGCCTTAGATGCGGGCCAGTCTTTGGGACTCTGTACAAGGCAATACGGCCTCCAGGCACAATTCTTAATGCCACGCCCACGCTGCCAGTTGTAATCCAGCAGATGATGTGGGCACTTGAGAGAGCACCGCACTTCAGGAGTCACAGGCAGATGTTGTGGGTCCCTCTTAGGAGATCTTGCCCTGGGACCTCTGAAAGAACAGGGGGCAAGCTCAAAAAGCCTTGGGAGAGCGCACTTCAGGGTGCTACACAGCAACAGGTAGACAGCACAGCCAAGCCATTATCCAGGAAGGGGATACGGTCCATTTTAGTGGCAGTGCTCTTCCTCGTGCACAACAGAGTCCTCTGGCAATATGCACCACGTAGTTCTAGGTTCTTCAGTCCTACGTCCCCACAAACGTATCTCACCCTGTGCTGAAGTATGGCACTAGTAGTTATACTGGAATGTGCCTTTGAAGTTGGGGGTGGTTCACCCACAGATGTCTCTCCTACATTTCAGTCCTGTCTGCCATCAGGTCATGGAATGCAGATCTTTATCTTTAGTGGAGCAATGATCTGGCTCCAGAGGCAAGTGTCAAAACCTCTTACTCAAATCTCTCCAGCCTGGCCACAAATGGCAGAGGTCTGTTGTTTCAGGTGCATGCCCAGTGTTTTAAAGCTGTCACTGGGGAATGGCCAGATGTGCTCTCTCCTTCAACCTCCAATGTGGACTGGAGCCAAGCACCAAGGCATATAAAGAGTTTTAGAGCACAGAAATGCCCACTTTCCAGTAGTGGCATTTCTACATGAATTACGACAAAGTCAACTTTACCACTGGCAAGGGGTTGTCGCTGTGAATCCAATGACAGGAAACAAGAAGAGGCTGCTCCACTGCAATCCACTACTGCAGCCTGAAGTGATGTTGACCATTTCTCCATGTTAGCCTATGAGAAGAGCAAACCTCATAGGAAGTAAAAACATACATGGGTATTCCCCACTACCTGGGCACCTGCCCGGTCTTTCACCTACCACTCGCTTCAACCCTTAAGACGTACCCTCGGGGTACTTGGTGGAAGTGAAAGGTCCTTTCAGAACGGCTAGTGACTTCAATGATCCCAGGATGCTTATTTCTGGTCCAGGAAGGACCTAGCTTGTGAGTTCGGCTGGACTGTTCCCTTGGGTAGCAGGGTCAATACTGATTTGCATATGGCTGTGTCCTAACTGGGGTGACGTGGTGAGCAAAATAACAATGGATTAAACCCAGATCTGTGACTGGGGGTGAGTGTTTGAAAAGTTTCAACACTCGTCCATCATTTTATTTTGTGATGTTGCCAGTGACTTAAACAGGTCAGTCTGATTCAGGGAGCAATTGGGCGGATCAGCCTGCAATGGCAGGCTGGAGCAGTAGTTAAGAGTACCATCTGTGTGAGTGCACACACCAGCCTGCAATGGCAAACTGGACACATGCTTAGCACACCTATGGTGCGGAGTACACAGCAACCTGCAAAGGTAGGCCGGACACATATTTAGGAGCACCATTGGTGTGAAGCGCACACCCGCCTGTCATGGCAGGTCGGACACGTATTTAGGAGCACCATCGGTGTGAGTGCACACACCAGCCAGCAATGGTAAACTGGACATATGCTTAGCACCCCCATGGTGCCAAGTACACACCAGCCTGCATTGGCAGGCTGGACATGCATTCAAAGACACCATTTGTTGAAGTGCGAACACCAGCCTGCACTGGCAGACTGGACCACCAGATCTTAAAACATAATAGGTGCCAGTGCACGGCCAGCCATGACAGACCTAACCAATGCTTTAGAAACCTCAGGTGACCTCCAGTTCCTAACATGTGTAGGAAGGGCGTGCACACTTTCACACTGCACTTACAGTGGGAAAGTGTCCCAGGCCCCAACAAGAGAATCAGCCACACCCAGGAAGTGTCCCAAAGGGAGAGCCGCCCCCCTAGGTAGGGAAAACCCACATTGGGGCTCACCCCTACCCACGCAGATGTACCTACCCGGTTAATCACCTACCCTGTTTGGTGGTAGTGAACGGCCCCCTCAGGGTTGGCTTAGGAGTGAGACTGGCCAACCTAAGTATGAGACATTTTTGATAGGCTATTCAAGTGGGTGGCACAATCAGTGCGGCGTCCCCCTATTAGCCAGTGTCACACCCGCCCTGGGTATGTGATGTACCATTTTACAGGGCACTCACAGGTATGACACCTAAACCAATCAAGTAAGCACCCTATCCTGACATGTGCGCACCTTCCCACTGCAGTTCAGTGGGAAAGTGCACAGAGTCCTAAGGTCAGCAAAAGAAGGACAAAAAGCAAAAAGTTTTAGGGAAATCCCCCTATGAAGGGCCATGTCCAATATCACTTCACTATTGAAGGACCCTGCCATGAATCGAGTTGCCAAAGGAGGCTAAACAGATCATATGGCTTGTACATTTCTAGCAAATCAGTAAAAGTGAAAAACTTTTTTGCTTTGTTTTAATGGAGGGAATTTCTTTGGAAAATAGTGGTATGGAGGGCACAGGGACCAATTAAAGTGTATTATTGTATCAAGCAGCAGAAACTCATATATTATAGTCATACATTTTCTTTTAAACACTTGCTAAATATGCAGTAACTGGGTGAAGACATTAGGCAACACAGAGCCTAATACCACTCATCACATGTGCCTGGTGGTTTTGTACCTGGCCCTCACACAGCTGGACAATTCCACTATCATATTCAAGTCAATACACACAACCCCACTACACTGCGTCACTGGCAGTCACAGTTGTGGTAGTTTTTGTGGTCTGGCTTGACAGGTGTGTGATCATCACCAGAGAGGGGTGTTGGTTCCGCCCACATGTGGGAGTGAGAAGTACATGTTTTGATTAATCAGAAGTTGTGTGCTTCCACAAAAAAGTGCTTGCCCTCTAGCAGCAGTTATCATTTTGTTTATTTAACCATCTACCAAAGCTTGAACTATCACTTTCAAGGGTACAAACATGAGACTGGAATGCTATAAAAGTACCTTAGATAATTAGAAATGTTATGTTGTTTGTCTCTGGCAGCAGCACAGATGAGAGGAGGGCAGTCACTTACTTTTTTAGGTCTGGCTTGACAGTGCAACTGTCACCTGACCTTTAAATCTAGAACGATATTATTCTACTATCCTTTGCTTACACAAAAATAGATATCTATGTTCATGTTATTTATTTGCAATGTGTCACATGACCATACAGCATTCCTTTAAAGCCAGACCTATTGGCATTGCCAATGCGTGTTGAATATTCATCCAGATTGCAGTGAAAGAACATGACCAGTTTATCTGCAACCAACTGGAGAAAAACATTCCTCTGACGCCTAGATTTATGTTGGGATAAATAACTTTCTAATCCCTTGTTCACTATCACTGTATTATTTGTGTCTGACAACAGACTGCTACAAGTGCAAATGGGAGGGAAGGGCACAGAAACCGAGAAGGGTCGTCTTACCACACACAGGGTGTTCACGAGGAGGGGAGAGTCTTACATTAGGCACTTCCTAGGGTTTGCATGGAGGAAGCTTCACAGCAGAGCCCGCCTTCGACCCCTGGTCCTTGGCAGAGAGGTCAACAGCCTTCCACCTCAAACATGTACTTTGGGCAAAGTCAGAACCAGTATGAGGTCATGCCAAAGTGGCGACCCCTGCCTTGACTTCCATTTGGCAGTGCCCTGTCGGTAATCCCAGGGACATGGTATGGGCCTTGTATTTATGTAGCACTTGTATAGCGAGTTCAGGCCCTTAAACGTCACATGGGAATGGGCTAGATTAGCACAATGATGCAAAGGCGACGGGCCGGCAGTCTGAAAACTCTTTTTCGTGCTGGCATTTCCGTGCCGTGGCAGCAGGGTGGGAAGGGCTGGGTTTTGTTTCCCACGAGGGCTGCGTTGGGCATCTGGACGAGGACTGCCCCGCACCGTGGAGCCCCAGCTCTGGCAGCCGCTGGATCCCGGCATTCCCAGCGCGGCGGAGATCTATAAATCTGCGGCCCTGTCTGCCATGTTCATGGTTCCGAGCGACCTACCATCACGGGTGAGTAGTTCTGTATGGTTACTGCCTGGTTAGTTCACGGGGGCCATTGAGCACGTCCCGAGCAAATTTACGAGCCATGACCAAACGGAGCAGAAACGGGCCCTGCTTGGCCGCAACACGATGACACCGCCACCTCCTGGCCCTCTGCGCCCTGCTGACTAGCCCACAGCTAATCAACCTCCTGCCTTTTGTCAGGGGCGTAGCTTCCACTGGTGCGGCAGGTACAGTGGCACCAAGGCCTCGAGGCCTGAGGACCCCAAATGAACCCTGATTATTGCTGCATTTTAGAATTCGAACAGCAGTCGGGGCCCTATTCCTTCCTTACAGGAGGGCCCAGGACGCACTTGCTACGCCACTGCCCTTTGTCATGGCTCCTAGCTGGTGTGCTAAATGTTGTCCCGTTCCTGTCAGATAATAGGATTTCCCACAGAGCTGAGCCTAGAGATAGCTAGAGTATGAGGGACTCCTTGTAATGTCCAGGGGTACAGGAGATCTTATTGTCTGCCAGCTAGAGTATGAGGGGCTCCTTGTAATGTCCAGGGGTACAGGAGATGCTATTGTCTGCCAGCTAGAGTATGAGGGGCTCCTTGTAATGTCCAGGGGTACAGGAGATGCTATTGTCTGCCAGCTAGAGTATGAGGGACTGCTTGTAATGTCCAGGGGTACAGGAGATGCTATTGTCTGCCAGCTAGAGTATGAGGGACTGCTTGTAATGTCCAGGGGTACAGGAGATGCTATTGTCTGCCAGCTAGAGTATGAGGGGCTCCTTGTAATGTCCAGGGGTACAGGAGATCTTATTGTCTGCCAGCTAGAGTATGAGGTACTGCTTGTAATGTCCTGTTGTACAGGAGATGCTATTGTCTGCCAGCTAGAGTATGAGGGACTGCTTGTAATGTCCAGGGGTACAGGAGATCTTATTGTCTGCCAGCTAGAGTATGAGGTACTGCTTGTAATGTCCTGTTGTACAGGAGATGCTATTGTCTGCCAGCTAGAGTATGAGGGACTGCTTGTAATGTCCAGGGGTACAGGAGATCTTATTGTCTGCCAGCTAGAGTATGAGGGACTGCTTGTAATGTCCAGGGGTACAGGAGATCTTATTGTCTGCCAGCTAGAGTATGAGGGACTGCTTGTAATGTCCAAGGGTACAGGAGATGCTATTGTCGGCCAGCTAGAGTATGAGGGACTGCTTGTAATGTCCAGGGGTACAGGAGATCTTATTGTCTGCCAGCTAGAGTATGAGGGGCTCCTTGTAATGTCCAGGGGTACAGGAGATGCTATTGTCTGTCAGCTAGAGTATGAGGGACTGCTTGTAATGTCCAGGGGTACAGGAGATCTTATTGTCTGCCAGCTAGAGTATGAGGGACTGCTTGTAATGTCCAAGGGTACAGGAGATGCTATTGTCTGCCAGCTAGAGTATGAGGGACTGCTTGTAATGTCCAGGGGTACAGGAGATGCTATTGTCTGCCAGCTAGAGTATGAGGGACTGCTTGTAATGTCCTGTTGTACAGGAGATGCTATTGTCTGCCAGCTAGAGTATGAGGGACTGCTTGTAATGTCCAGGGGTACAGGAGATGCTATTGTCTGCCAGCTAGAGTATGAGGGACTGCTTGTAATGTCCTGTTGTACAGGAGATGCTATTGTCTGCCAGCTAGAGTATGAGGGACTGCTTGTAATGTCCAGGGGTACAGGAGATGCTATTGTCTGTCAGCTAGAGTATGAGGGACTGCTTGTAATGTCCTGTTGTACAGGAGATGCTATTGTCTGCCAGCTAGATTATGAGGGACTGCTTGTAATGTCCAAGGGTACAGGAGATGCTATTGTCTGCCAGCTAGAGTATGAGGGGCTGCTTGTAATGTCCTGTTGTACAGGAGATGCTATTGTCTGCCAGCTAGAGTATGAGGGACTGCTTGTAATGTCCAGGGGTACAAGAGATGCTATTGTCTGCCAGCTAGAGTATGAGGGACTGCTTGTAATGTCCTAAGGTACAGGAGATGCTATTGTCTGCCTGCTAGAGTATGAGGGACTGCTTGTAATGTCCTGTTGTACAGGAGATGCTATTGTCTGCCAGCTAGAGTATGAGGGACTGCTTGTAATGTCCAGGGGTACAGGAGATGTTATTGTCTGCCAGCTAGAGTATGAGGGACTGCTTGTAATGTCCAGGGGTACAGGAGATGCTATTGTCTGCCAGCTAGAGTATGAGGGACTGCTTGTAATGTCCTGTTGTACAGGAGATGCTATTGTCTGCCAGCTAGAGTATGAGGGACTGCTTGTAATGTCCTGTTGTACAGGAGATGCTATTGTCTGCCAGCTAGAGTATGAGGGACTGCTTGTAATGTCCAGGGGTACAGGAGATGCTATTGTCTGCCAGCTAGAGTATGAGGGACTGCTTGTAATGTCCGGGGGTACAGGAGATGCTATTGTCGGCCAGCTAGAGTATGAGGGACTGCTTGTAATGTCCAGGGGTACAGGATATCTTATTGTCTGCCAGCTAGAGTATGAGGGACTGCTTGTAATGTCCAGGGGTACAGGAGATGCTATTGTCTGCCAGCTAGAGTATGAGGGACTGCTTGTAATGTCCAGGGGTACAGGAGATGCTATTGTCTGCCAGCTAGAGTATGAGGGACTGCTTGCAATGTCCAGGGGTACAGGAGATGCTATTGTCTGCCAGCTAGAGTATGAGGGACTGCTTGTAATGTCCAGGGGTACATGAGATGCTATTGTCTGTCAGCTAGAGTATGAGGGACTGCTTGTAATGTCCAGGGGTACAGGAGATGCTATTGTCTGCCAGCTAGAGTATGAGGGACTGCTTGTAATGTCCTGTGGCGCAGGAGATGCTATTGTCTGCCAGCTAGAGTATGAGGGACTGCTTGTAATGTCCTGTGGCGCAGGAGATGCTATTGTCTGCCAGCTAGAGTATGAGGGACTGCTTGTAATGTCCAGGGGTACAGGATATCTTATTGTCTGCCAGCTAGAGTATGAGGGACTGCTTGTAATGTCCAGGGGTACAGGAGATGCTATTGTCTGTCAGCTAGAGTATGAGGGACTGCTCGTAATGTCCAGGGGTACAGGAGATGCTATTGTCTGCCAGCTAGAGTATGAGGGACTGCTTGTAATGTCCAGGGGTACAGGAGATGCTATTGTCTGCCAGCTAGAGTATGAGGGACTGCTTGCAATGTCCAGGGGTACAGGAGATGCTATTGTCTGCCAGCTAGAGTATGAGGGACTGCTTGCAATGTCCAGGGGTACAGGAGATGCTATTGTCTGCCAGCTAGAGTATGAGGGACTGCTTGTAATGTCCAGGGGTACAGGAGATGCTATTGTCTGTCAGCTAGAGTATGAGGGACTGCTTGTAATGTCCAGGGGTACAGGAGATGCTATTGTCTGCCAGCTAGAGTATGAGGGACTGCTTGTAATGTCCTGTGGCGCAGGAGATGCTATTGTCTGCCAGCTAGAGTATGAGGGACTGCTTGTAATGTCCTGTGGCGCAGGAGATGCTATTGTCTGCCAGCTAGAGTATGAGGGACTGCTTGTAATGTCCAGGGGTACGGGATATCTTATTGTCTGCCAGCTAGAGTATGAGGGACTGCTTGTAATGTCCAGGGGTACAGGAGATGCTATCGTCTGCCAGCTAGAGTATGAGGGACTGCTTGCAATGTCCAGGGGTACAGGAGATGCTATTGTCTGCCAGCTAGAGTATGAGGTACTTCTTGCAATGTCCAGGGGTACAGGAGATGCTATTGTCTGCCAGCTAGAGTATGAGGGACTGCTTGTAATGTCCAGGGGTACAGGAGATGCTATTGTCTGCCAGCTAGAGTATGAGGGACTGCTTGTAATGTCCAAGGGTACAGGAGATGCTATTGTCTGCCTGCTAGAGTATGAGGGACTGCTTGTAATGTCCTGTTGTACAGGAGATGCTATTGTCTGCCAGCTAGAGTATGAGGGACTTCTTGTAATGTCCAGGGGTACAGGAGATGCTATTGTCTGCCAGCTAGAGTATGAGGGAGTGCTTGTAATGTCCAGGGGTACAGGAGATCTTATTGTCTGCCAGCTAGAGTATGAGGGACTGCTTGTAATGTCCAAGGGTACAGGAGATCTTATTGTCTGCCAGCTAGAGTATGAGGGGCTCCTTGTAATGTCCAGGGGTACAGGAGATGCTATTGTCTGTCAGCTAGAGTATGAGGGACTGCTTGTAATGTCCAGGGGTACAGGAGATGCTATTGTCTGCCAGCTAGAGTATGAGGGACTGCTTGTAATGTCCAGGGGTACAGGAGATCTTATTGTCTGCCAGCTAGAGTATGAGGTACTGCTTGTAATGTCCTGTTGTACAGGAGATGCTATTGTCTGCCAGCTAGAGTATGAGGGACTGCTTGTAATGTCCAGGGGTACAGGAGATGCTATTGTCTGCCAGCTAGAGTATGAGGGACTGCTTGTAATGTCCAGGGGTACAGGAGATGCTATTGTCTGCCAGTTAGAGTATGAGGGACTGCTTGTAATGTCCTAAGGTACAGGAGATGCTATTGTCTGCCTGCTAGAGTATGAGTGACTGCTTGTAATGTCCTGTTGTACAGGAGATGCTATTGTCTGCCAGCTAGAGTATGAGGGACTGCTTGTAATGTCCAGGGGTACAGGAGATGTTATTGTCTGCCAGCTAGAGTATGAGGGACTGCTTGTAATGTCCAGGGGTACAGGAGATGCTATTGTCTGCCAGCTAGAGTATGAGGGACTGCTTGTAATGTCCTGTTGTACAGGAGATGCTATTGTCTGCCAGCTAGAGTATGAGGGACTGCTTGTAATGTCCTGTTGTACAGGAGATGCTATTGTCTGCCAGCTAGAGTATGAGGGACTGCTTGTAATGTCCAGGGGTACAGGAGATGCTATTGTCTGCCAGCTAGAGTATGAGGGACTGCTTGTAATGTCCGGGGGTACAGGAGATGCTATTGTCGGCCAGCTAGAGTATGAGGGACTGCTTGTAATGTCCAGGGGTACAGGATATCTTATTGTCTGCCAGCTAGAGTATGAGGGACTGCTTGTAATGTCCAGGGGTACAGGAGATGCTATTGTCTGCCAGCTAGAGTATGAGGGACTGCTTGTAATGTCCAGGGGTACAGGAGATGCTATTGTCTGCCAGCTAGAGTATGAGGGACTGCTTGCAATGTCCAGGGGTACAGGAGATGCTATTGTCTGCCAGCTAGAGTATGAGGGACTGCTTGCAATGTCCAGGGGTACAGGAGATGCTATTGTCTGCCAGCTAGAGTATGAGGGACTGCTTGTAATGTCCAGGGGTACATGAGATGCTATTGTCTGTCAGCTAGAGTATGAGGGACTGCTTGTAATGTCCAGGGGTACAGGAGATGCTATTGTCTGCCAGCTAGAGTATGAGGGACTGCTTGTAATGTCCTGTGGCGCAGGAGATGCTATTGTCTGCCAGCTAGAGTATGAGGGACTGCTTGTAATGTCCTGTGGCGCAGGAGATGCTATTGTCTGCCAGCTAGAGTATGAGGGACTGCTTGTAATGTCCAGGGGTACAGGATATCTTATTGTCTGCCAGCTAGAGTATGAGGGACTGCTTGTAATGTCCAGGGGTACAGGAGATGCTATCGTCTGCCAGCTAGAGTATGAGGGACTGCTTGCAATGTCCAGGGGTACAGGAGATGCTATTGTCTGCCAGCTAGAGTATGAGGTACTGCTTGCAATGTCCAGGGGTACAGGAGATGCTATTGTCTGCCAGCTAGAGTATGAGGGACTGCTTGTAATGTCCAGGGGTACAGGAGATGCTATTGTCTGCCAGCTAGAGTATGAGGGACTGCTTGTAATGTCCAAGGGTACAGGAGATGCTATTGTCTGCCTGCTAGAGTATGAGGGACTGCTTGTAATGTTCTGTTGTACAGGAGATGCTATTGTCTGCCAGCTAGAGTATGAGGGACTGCTTGTAATGTCCAGGGGTACAGGAGATGCTATTGTCTGCCAGCTAGAGTATGAGGGACTGCTTGTAATGTCCAGGGGTACAGGAGATCTTATTGTCTGCCAGCTAGAGTATGAGGGACTGCTTGTAATGTCCAAGGGTACAGGAGATCTTATTGTCTGCCAGCTAGAGTATGAGGGGCTCCTTGTAATGTCCAGGGGTACAGGAGATGCTATTGTCTGTCAGCTAGAGTATGAGGGACTGCTCGTAATGTCCAGGGGTACAGGAGATGCTATTGTCTGCCAGCTAGAGTATGAGGGACTGCTTGTAATGTCCAGGGGTACAGGAGATGCTATTGTCTGCCAGCTAGAGTATGAGGGACTGCTTGCAATGTCCAGGGGTACAGGAGATGCTATTGTCTGCCAGCTAGAGTATGAGGGACTGCTTGCAATGTCCAGGGGTACAGGAGATGCTATTGTCTGCCAGCTAGAGTATGAGGGACTGCTTGTAATGTCCAGGGGTACAGGAGATGCTATTGTCTGTCAGCTAGAGTATGAGGGACTGCTTGTAATGTCCAGGGGTACAGGAGATGCTATTGTCTGCCAGCTAGAGTATGAGGGACTGCTTGTAATGTCCTGTGGCGCAGGAGATGCTATTGTCTGCCAGCTAGAGTATGAGGGACTGCTTGTAATGTCCTGTGGCGCAGGAGATGCTATTGTCTGCCAGCTAGAGTATGAGGGACTGCTTGTAATGTCCAGGGGTACGGGATATCTTATTGTCTGCCAGCTAGAGTATGAGGGACTGCTTGTAATGTCCAGGGGTACAGGAGATGCTATCGTCTGCCAGCTAGAGTATGAGGGACTGCTTGCAATGTCCAGGGGTACAGGAGATGCTATTGTCTGCCAGCTAGAGTATGAGGTACTTCTTGCAATGTCCAGGGGTACAGGAGATGCTATTGTCTGCCAGCTAGAGTATGAGGGACTGCTTGTAATGTCCAGGGGTACAGGAGATGCTATTGTCTGCCAGCTAGAGTATGAGGGACTGCTTGTAATGTCCAAGGGTACAGGAGATGCTATTGTCTGCCTGCTAGAGTATGAGGGACTGCTTGTAATGTCCTGTTGTACAGGAGATGCTATTGTCTGCCAGCTAGAGTATGAGGGACTTCTTGTAATGTCCAGGGGTACAGGAGATGCTATTGTCTGCCAGCTAGAGTATGAGGGAGTGCTTGTAATGTCCAGGGGTACAGGAGATCTTATTGTCTGCCAGCTAGAGTATGAGGGACTGCTTGTAATTTCCAAGGGTACAGGAGATCTTATTGTCTGCCAGCTAGAGTATGAGGGGCTCCTTGTAATGTCCAGGGGTACAGGAGATGCTATTGTCTGTCAGCTAGAGTATGAGGGACTGCTTGTAATGTCCAGGGGTACAGGAGATGCTATTGTCTGCCAGCTAGAGTATGAGGGACTGCTTGTAATGTCCAGGGGTACAGGAGATCTTATTGTCTGCCAGCTAGAGTATGAGGTACTGCTTGTAATGTCCTGTTGTACAGGAGATGCTATTGTCTGCCAGCTAGAGTATGAGGGACTGCTTGTAATGTCCAGGGGTACAGGAGATCTTATTGTCTGCCAGCTAGAGTATGAGGGACTGCTTGTAATGTCCAGGGGTACAGGAGATCTTATTGTCTGCCAGCTAGAGTATGAGGGACTGCTTGTAATGTCCAAGGGTACAGGAGATCTTATTGTCTGCCAAGCTAGAGTATGAGGGGCTCCTTGTAATGTCCAGGGGTACAGGAGATGCTATTGTCTGTCAGCTAGAGTATGAGGGACTGCTTGTAATGTCCAGGGGTACAGGAGATCTTATTGTCTGCCAGCTAGAGTATGAGGGACTGCTTGTAATGTCCAAGGGTACAGGAGATGCTATTGTCTGCCAGCTAGAGTATGAGGGACTGCTTGTAATGTCCAGGGGTACAGGAGATGCTATTGTCTGCCAGCTAGAGTATGAGGGACTGCTTGTAATGTCCTGTTGTACAGGAGATGCTATTGTCTGCCAGCTAGAGTATGAGGGACTGCTTGTAATGTCCAGGGGTACAGGAGATGCTATTGTCTGCCAGCTAGAGTATGAGGGACTGCTTGTAATGTCCTGTTGTACAGGAGATCCTATTGTCTGCCAGCTAGAGTATGAGGGACTGCTTGTAATGTCCAGGGGTACAGGAGATCTTATTGTCTGCCAGCTAGAGTATGAGGGACTGCTTGTAATGTCCATGGGTACAGGAGATGCTATTGTCTGCCAGCTAGAGTATGAGGGACTGCTTGTAATGTCCTGTTGTACAGGAGATGCTATTGTCTGCCAGCTTGAGTATGAGGGACTGCTTGTAATGTCCAGGGGTACAGGAGATGCTATTGTCTGCCAGCTAGAGTATGAGGGACTGCTTGTACTGTCCAGGGGTACAGGAGATGCTATTGTCTGCCAGCTAGAGTATGAGGGACTGCTTGTAATGTCCAGGGGTACAGGAGATCTTATTGTCTGCCAGCTAGAGTATGAGGTACTGCTTGTAATGTCCAGGGGTACAGGAGATCTTATTGTCTGCCAGCTAGAGTATGAGGGACTGCTTGTAATGTCCTGTTGTACAGGAGATCCTATTGTCTGCCAGCTAGAGTATGAGGGACTGCTTGTAATGTCCAGGGGTACAGGAGATCTTATTGTCTGCCAGCTAGAGTATGAGGGACTGCTTGTAATGTCCATGGGTACAGGAGATGCTATTGTCTGCCAGCTAGAGTATGAGGGACTGCTTGTAATGTCCTGTTGTACAGGAGATGCTATTGTCTGCCAGCTTGAGTATGAGGGACTGCTTGTAATGTCCAGGGGTACAGGAGATGCTATTGTCTGTCAGCTAGAGTATGAGGGACTGCTTGTAATGTCCTGTTGTACAGGAGATGCTATCGTCTGCCAGCTAGAGTATGAGGGACTGCTTGTAATGTCCAAGGGTACAGGAGATGCTATTGTCTGCCAGCTAGAGTATGAGGGACTGCTTGTAATGTCCTGTTGTACAGGAGATGCTATTGTCTGCCAGCTAGAGTATGAGGGACTGCTTGTAATGTCCAGGGGTACAGGAGATGCTATTGTCTGCCAGCTAGAGTATGAGGGACTGCTTGTAATGTCCAGGGGTACAGGAGATGCTATTGTCTGCCAGTTAGAGTATGAGGGACTGCTTGTAATGGCCAGGGGTACAAGAGATGCTATTGTCTGCCAGCTAGAGTATGAGGGACTGCTTGTAATGTCCAAGGGTACAGGAGATGCTATTGTCTGCCTGCTAGAGTATGAGGGACTGCTTGTAATGTCCTGTTGTACAGGAGATGCTATTGTCTGCCAGCTAGAGTATGAGGGACTGCTTGTAATGTCCAGGGGTACAGGAGATGCTATTGTCTGCCAGCTAGAGTATGAGGGACTGCTTGTAATGTCCAGGGGTACAGGAGATGCTATTGTCTGCCAGCTAGAGTATGAGGGACTGCTTGTAATGTCCTGTTGTACAGGAGATGCTATTGTCTGCCAGCTAGAGTATGAGGGACTGCTTGTAATGTCCTGTTGTACAGGAGATGCTATTGTCTGCCAGCTAGAGTATGAGGGACTGCTTGTAATGTCCAGGGGTACAGGAGATGCTATTGTCTGCCAGCTAGAGTATGAGGGACTACTTGTAATGTCCGGGGGTACAGGAGATGCTATTGTCTGCCAGCTAGAGTATGAGGGACTGCTTGTAATGTCCTGTTGTACAGGAGATGCTATTGTCTGCCAGCTAGAGTATGAGGGACTGCTTGTAATGTCCAGGGGTACAGGAGATGCTATTGTCTGCCAGCTAGAGTATGAGGGACTGCTTGTAATGTCCAGGGGTACAGGAGATGCTATTGTCTGTCAGGTAGAGTATGAGGGACTGCTTGTAATGTCCAGGGGTACAGGAGATGCTATTGTCTGTCAAGCTAGAGTATGAGGGACTGCTTGTAATGTCCAGGGGTATAGGAGATGCTATTGTCTGCCAGCTAGAGTATGAGGGACTGCTTGTACTGTCCAGGGGTACAGGAGATCTTATTGTCTGCCAGCTAGAGTATGAGGGACTGCTTGTAATGTCCAGGGGTACAGGAGATGCTATTGTCTGCCAGCTAGAGTATGAGGGACTGCTTGTAATGTCCTGTTGTACAGGAGATGCTATTGTCTGCCAGCTAGAGTATGAGGGACTGCTTGTAATGTCCAAGGGTACAGGAGATGCTATTGTCTGCCTGCTAGAGTATGAGGGACTGCTTGTAATGTCCTGTTGTACAGGAGATGCTAATGTCTGCCAGCTAGAGTATGAGGGACTGCTTGTAATGTCCAAGGGTACAGGAGATGCTATTGTCTGCCTGCTAGAGTATGAGGGACTGCTTGTAATGTCCAGGGGTACAGGAGATGCTATTGTCTGCCAGCTAGAGTATGAGGGACTGATTGTAATGTCCAGGGGTACAGGAGATGCTATTGTCTGCCAGCTAGAGTATGAGGGACTGCTTGTAATGTCCAGGGGTACAGGATATCTTATTGTCTTCCAGCTAGAGTATGAGGGACTGCTTGTAATGTCCAGGGGTACAGGAGATGCTATTGTCTGCCAGCTAGAGTATGAGGGACTGCTTGTAATGTCCAGGGGTACAGGAGATGCTATTGTCTGCCAGCTAGAGTATGAGGGACTGCTTGCAATGTCCAGGGGTACAGGAGATGCTATTGTCTGCCAGCTAGAGTATGAGGGACTGCTTGCAATGTCCAGGGGTACAGGAGATGCTATTGTCTGCCAGCTAGAGTATGAGGGACTGCTTGTAATGTCCAGGGGTACAGGAGATGCTATTGTCTGTCAGCTAGAGTATGAGGGACTGCTTGTAATGTCCAGGGGTACAGGAGATGCTATTGTCTGCCAGCTAGAGTATGAGGGACTGCTTGTAATGTCCTGTGGCGCAGGAGATGCTATTGTCTGCCAGCTAGAGTATGAGGGACTGCTTGTAATGTCCTGTGGCGCAGGAGATGCTATTGTCTGCCAGCTAGAGTATGAGGGACTGCTTGTAATGTCCAGGGGTACAGGATATCTTATTGTCTGCCAGCTAGAGTATGAGGGACTGCTTGTAATGTCCAGGGGTACAGGAGATGCTATCGTCTGCCAGCTAGAGTATGAGGGACTGCTTGCAATGTCCAGGGGTACAGGAGATGCTATTGTCTGCCAGCTAGAGTATGAGGGACTGCTTGTAATGTCCAGGGGTACAGGAGATGCTATTGTCTGCCAGCTAGAGTATGAGGGACTGCTTGTAATGTCCTGTTGTACAGGAGATGCTATTGTCTGCCAGCTAGAGTATGAGGGACTGCTTGTAATGTCCTGTTGTACAGGAGATGCTATTGTCTGCCAGCTAGAGTATGAGGGACTGCTTGTAATGTCCAGGGGTACAGGAGATGCTATTGTCTGCCAGCTAGAGTATGAGGGACTACTTGTAATGTCCGGGGGTACAGGAGATGCTATTGTCTGCCAGCTAGAGTATGAGGGACTGCTTGTAATGTCCAAGGGTACAGGAGATGCTATTGTCTGCCTGCTAGAGTATGAGGGACTGCTTGTAATGTCCTGTTGTACAGGAGATGCTATTGTCTGCCAGCTAGAGTATGAGGGACTGCTTGTAATGTCCAGGGGTACAGGAGATGCTATTGTCTGCCAGCTAGAGTATGAGGGACTGCTTGTAATGTCCAGGGGTACAGGAGATGCTATTGTCTGCCAGCTAGAGTATGAGGGACTGCTTGTAATGTCCTGTTGTACAGGAGATGCTATTGTCTGCCAGCTAGAGTATGAGGGACTGCTTGTAATGTCCTGTTGTACAGGAGATGCTATTGTCTGCCAGCTAGAGTATGAGGGACTACTTGTAATGTCCGGGGGTACAGGAGATGCTATTGTCTGCCAGCTAGAGTATGAGGGACTGCTTGTAATGTCCTGTTGTACAGGAGATGCTATTGTCTGCCAGCTAGAGTATGAGGGACTGCTTGTAATGTCCAGGGGTACAGGAGATGCTATTGTCTGCCAGCTAGAGTATGAGGGACTGCTTGTAATGTCCAGGGGTACAGGAGATGCTATTGTCTGTCAGGTAGAGTATGAGGGACTGCTTGTAATGTCCAGGGGTACAGGAGATGCTATTGTCTGTCAAGCTAGAGTATGAGGGACTGCTTGTAATGTCCAGGGGTATAGGAGATGCTATTGTCTGCCAGCTAGAGTATGAGGGACTGCTTGTACTGTCCAGGGGTACAGGAGATCTTATTGTCTGCCAGCTAGAGTATGAGGGACTGCTTGTAATGTCCAGGGGTACAGGAGATGCTATTGTCTGCCAGCTAGAGTATGAGGGACTGCTTGTAATGTCCTGTTGTACAGGAGATGCTATTGTCTGCCAGCTAGAGTATGAGGGACTGCTTGTAATGTCCAAGGGTACAGGAGATGCTATTGTCTGCCTGCTAGAGTATGAGGGACTGCTTGTAATGTCCTGTTGTACAGGAGATGCTAATGTCTGCCAGCTAGAGTATGAGGGACTGCTTGTAATGTCCAAGGGTACAGGAGATGCTATTGTCTGCCTGCTAGAGTATGAGGGACTGCTTGTAATGTCCAGGGGTACAGGAGATGCTATTGTCTGCCAGCTAGAGTATGAGGGACTGATTGTAATGTCCAGGGGTACAGGAGATGCTATTGTCTGCCAGCTAGAGTATGAGGGACTGCTTGTAATGTCCAGGGGTACAGGATATCTTATTGTCTTCCAGCTAGAGTATGAGGGACTGCTTGTAATGTCCAGGGGTACAGGAGATGCTATTGTCTGCCAGCTAGAGTATGAGGGACTGCTTGTAATGTCCAGGGGTACAGGAGATGCTATTGTCTGCCAGCTAGAGTATGAGGGACTGCTTGCAATGTCCAGGGGTACAGGAGATGCTATTGTCTGCCAGCTAGAGTATGAGGGACTGCTTGCAATGTCCAGGGGTACAGGAGATGCTATTGTCTGCCAGCTAGAGTATGAGGGACTGCTTGTAATGTCCAGGGGTACAGGAGATGCTATTGTCTGTCAGCTAGAGTATGAGGGACTGCTTGTAATGTCCAGGGGTACAGGAGATGCTATTGTCTGCCAGCTAGAGTATGAGGGACTGCTTGTAATGTCCTGTGGCGCAGGAGATGCTATTGTCTGCCAGCTAGAGTATGAGGGACTGCTTGTAATGTCCTGTGGCGCAGGAGATGCTATTGTCTGCCAGCTAGAGTATGAGGGACTGCTTGTAATGTCCAGGGGTACAGGATATCTTATTGTCTGCCAGCTAGAGTATGAGGGACTGCTTGTAATGTCCAGGGGTACAGGAGATGCTATCGTCTGCCAGCTAGAGTATGAGGGACTGCTTGCAATGTCCAGGGGTACAGGAGATGCTATTGTCTGCCAGCTAGAGTATGAGGGACTGCTTGTAATGTCCAGGGGTACAGGAGATGCTATTGTCTGCCAGCTAGAGTATGAGGGACTGCTTGTAATGTCCTGTTGTACAGGAGATGCTATTGTCTGCCAGCTAGAGTATGAGGGACTGCTTGTAATGTCCTGTTGTACAGGAGATGCTATTGTCTGCCAGCTAGAGTATGAGGGACTGCTTGTAATGTCCAGGGGTACAGGAGATGCTATTGTCTGCCAGCTAGAGTATGAGGGACTACTTGTAATGTCCGGGGGTACAGGAGATGCTATTGTCTGCCAGCTAGAGTATGAGGGACTGCTTGTAATGTCCTGTTGTACAGGAGATGCTATTGTCTGCCAGCTAGAGTATGAGGGACTGCTTGTAATGTCCAGGGGTACAGGAGATGCTATTGTCTGCCAGCTAGAGTATGAGGGACTGCTTGTAATGTCCAGGGGTACAGGAGATGCTATTGTCTGTCAGGTAGAGTATGAGGGACTGCTTGTAATGTCCAGGGGTACAGGAGATGCTATTGTCTGTCAAGCTAGAGTATGAGGGACTGCTTGTAATGTCCAGGGGTATAGGAGATGCTATTGTCTGCCAGCTAGAGTATGAGGGACTGCTTGTACTGTCCAGGGGTACAGGAGATCTTATTGTCTGCCAGCTAGAGTATGAGGGACTGCTTGTAATGTCCAGGGGTACAGGAGATGCTATTGTCTGCCAGCTAGAGTATGAGGGACTGCTTGTAATGTCCTGTTGTACAGGAGATGCTATTGTCTGCCAGCTAGAGTATGAGGGACTGCTTGTAATGTCCAAGGGTACAGGAGATGCTATTGTCTGCCTGCTAGAGTATGAGGGACTGCTTGTAATGTCCTGTTGTACAGGAGATGCTAATGTCTGCCAGCTAGAGTATGAGGGACTGCTTGTAATGTCCAAGGGTACAGGAGATGCTATTGTCTGCCTGCTAGAGTATGAGGGACTGCTTGTAATGTCCAGGGGTACAGGAGATGCTATTGTCTGCCAGCTAGAGTATGAGGGACTGATTGTAATGTCCAGGGGTACAGGAGATGCTATTGTCTGCCAGCTAGAGTATGAGGGACTGCTTGTAATGTCCAGGGGTACAGGATATCTTATTGTCTTCCAGCTAGAGTATGAGGGACTGCTTGTAATGTCCAGGGGTACAGGAGATGCTATTGTCTGCCAGCTAGAGTATGAGGGACTGCTTGTAATGTCCAGGGGTACAGGAGATGCTATTGTCTGCCAGCTAGAGTATGAGGGACTGCTTGCAATGTCCAGGGGTACAGGAGATGCTATTGTCTGCCAGCTAGAGTATGAGGGACTGCTTGCAATGTCCAGGGGTACAGGAGATGCTATTGTCTGCCAGCTAGAGTATGAGGGACTGCTTGTAATGTCCAGGGGTACAGGAGATGCTATTGTCTGTCAGCTAGAGTATGAGGGACTGCTTGTAATGTCCAGGGGTACAGGAGATGCTATTGTCTGCCAGCTAGAGTATGAGGGACTGCTTGTAATGTCCTGTGGCGCAGGAGATGCTATTGTCTGCCAGCTAGAGTATGAGGGACTGCTTGTAATGTCCTGTGGCGCAGGAGATGCTATTGTCTGCCAGCTAGAGTATGAGGGACTGCTTGTAATGTCCAGGGGTACAGGATATCTTATTGTCTGCCAGCTAGAGTATGAGGGACTGCTTGTAATGTCCAGGGGTACAGGAGATGCTATCGTCTGCCAGCTAGAGTATGAGGGACTGCTTGCAATGTCCAGGGGTACAGGAGATGCTATTGTCTGCCAGCTAGAGTATGAGGTACTGCTTGCAATGTCCAGGGGTACAGGAGATGCTATTGTCTGCCAGCTAGAGTATGAGGGACTGCTTGTAATGTCCAGGGGTACAGGAGATGCTATTGTCTGCCAGCTAGAGTATGAGGGACTGCTTGTAATGTCCAGGGGTACAGGAGATGCTATTATCTGTCAAGCTAAAGTATGAGAGACTGCTTGTAATGTCCAGGGGTACAAGAGATGCTATTGTCTGCCAGCTAGAGTATGAGGGACTGCTTGTAATGTCCTGTGGCGCAGGAGATGCTATTGTCTGCCAGCTAGAGTATGAGGGACTGCTTGTAATGTCCTGTTGTACAGGAGATCCTATTGTCTGCCAGCTAGAGTATGAGGGACTGCTTGTAATGTCCAGGGGTACAGGAGATCTTATTGTCTGCCAGCTAGAGTATGAGGGACTGCTTGTAATGTCCATGGGTACAGGAGATGCTATTGTCTGCCAGCTAGAGTATGAGGGACTGCTTGTAATGTCCTGTTGTACAGGAGATGCTATTGTCTGCCAGCTTGAGTATGAGGGACTGCTTGTAATGTCCAGGGGTACAGGAGATGCTATTGTCTGCCAGCTAGAGTATGAGGGACTGCTTGTACTGTCCAGGGGTACAGGAGATGCTATTGTCTGCCAGCTAGAGTATGAGGGACTGCTTGTAATGTCCAGGGGTACAGGAGATGCTATTGTCTGCCAGCTAGAGTATGAGGTACTGCTTGTAATGTCCAGGGGTACAGGAGATCTTATTGTCTGCCAGCTAGAGTATGAGGGACTGCTTGCAATGTCCAGGGGTACAGGAGATGCTATTGTCTGCCAGCTAGAGTATGAGGGACTGCTTGTAATGTCCAGGGGTACAGGAGATCTTATTGCCTGCCAGCTAGAGTATGAGGGACTGCTTGTAATGTCCATGGGTACAGGAGATGCTATTGTCTGCCAGCTAGAGTATGAGGGACTGCTTGTAATGTCCTGTTGTACAGGAGATGCTATTGTCTGCCAGCTTGAGTATGAGGGACTGCTTGTAATGTCCAGGGGTACAGGAGATGCTATTGTCTGTCAGCTAGAGTATGAGGGACTGCTTGTAATGTCCTGTTGTACAGGAGATGCTATCGTCTGCCAGCTAGAGTATGAGGGACTGCTTGTAATGTCCAAGGGTACAGGAGATGCTATTGTCTGCCAGCTAGAGTATGAGGGACTGCTTGTAATGTCCTGTTGTACAGGAGATGCTATTGTCTGCCAGCTAGAGTATGAGGGACTGCTTGTAATGTCCAGGGGTACAGGAGATGCTATTGTCTGCCAGCTAGAGTATGAGGGACTGCTTGTAATGTCCAGGGGTACAGGAGATGCTATTGTCTGCCAGTTAGAGTATGAGGGACTGCTTGTAATGGCCAGGGGTACAAGAGATGCTATTGTCTGCCAGCTAGAGTATGAGGGACTGCTTGTAATGTCCAAGGGTACAGGAGATGCTATTGTCTGCCTGCTAGAGTATGAGGGACTGCTTGTAATGTCCTGTTGTACAGGAGATGCTATTGTCTGCCAGCTTGAGTATGAGGGACTGCTTGTAATGTCCAGGGGTACAGGAGATGCTATTGTCTGCCAGCTAGAGTATGAGGGACTGCTTGTACTGTCCAGGGGTACAGGAGATGCTATTGTCTGCCAGCTAGAGTATGAGGGACTGCTTGTAATGTCCAGGGGTACAGGAGATCTTATTGTCTGCCAGCTAGAGTATGAGGTACTGCTTGTAATGTCCAGGGGTACAGGAGATCTTATTGTCTGCCAGCTAGAGTATGAGGGACTGCTTGTAATGTCCTGTTGTACAGGAGATCCTATTGTCTGCCAGCTAGAGTATGAGGGACTGCTTGTAATGTCCAGGGGTACAGGAGATCTTATTGTCTGCCAGCTAGAGTATGAGGGACTGCTTGTAATGTCCATGGGTACAGGAGATGCTATTGTCTGCCAGCTAGAGTATGAGGGACTGCTTGTAATGTCCTGTTGTACAGGAGATGCTATTGTCTGCCAGCTTGAGTATGAGGGACTGCTTGTAATGTCCAGGGGTACAGGAGATGCTATTGTCTGTCAGCTAGAGTATGAGGGACTGCTTGTAATGTCCTGTTGTACAGGAGATGCTATCGTCTGCCAGCTAGAGTATGAGGGACTGCTTGTAATGTCCAAGGGTACAGGAGATGCTATTGTCTGCCAGCTAGAGTATGAGGGACTGCTTGTAATGTCCTGTTGTACAGGAGATGCTATTGTCTGCCAGCTAGAGTATGAGGGACTGCTTGTAATGTCCAGGGGTACAGGAGATGCTATTGTCTGCCAGCTAGAGTATGAGGGACTGCTTGTAATGTCCAGGGGTACAGGAGATGCTATTGTCTGCCAGTTAGAGTATGAGGGACTGCTTGTAATGGCCAGGGGTACAAGAGATGCTATTGTCTGCCAGCTAGAGTATGAGGGACTGCTTGTAATGTCCAAGGGTACAGGAGATGCTATTGTCTGCCTGCTAGAGTATGAGGGACTGCTTGTAATGTCCTGTTGTACAGGAGATGCTATTGTCTGCCAGCTAGAGTATGAGGGACTGCTTGTAATGTCCAGGGGTACAGGAGATGCTATTGTCTGCCAGCTAGAGTATGAGGGACTGCTTGTAATGTCCAGGGGTACAGGAGATGCTATTGTCTGCCAGCTAGAGTATGAGGGACTGCTTGTAATGTCCTGTTGTACAGGAGATGCTATTGTCTGCCAGCTAGAGTATGAGGGACTGCTTGTAATGTCCTGTTGTACAGGAGATGCTATTGTCTGCCAGCTAGAGTATGAGGGACTGCTTGTAATGTCCAGGGGTACAGGAGATGCTATTGTCTGCCAGCTAGAGTATGAGGGACTACTTGTAATGTCCGGGGGTACAGGAGATGCTATTGTCTGCCAGCTAGAGTATGAGGGACTGCTTGTAATGTCCTGTTGTACAGGAGATGCTATTGTCTGCCAGCTAGAGTATGAGGGACTGCTTGTAATGTCCAGGGGTACAGGAGATGCTATTGTCTGCCAGCTAGAGTATGAGGGACTGCTTGTAATGTCCAGGGGTACAGGAGATGCTATTGTCTGTCAGGTAGAGTATGAGGGACTGCTTGTAATGTCCAGGGGTACAGGAGATGCTATTGTCTGTCAAGCTAGAGTATGAGGGACTGCTTGTAATGTCCAGGGGTATAGGAGATGCTATTGTCTGCCAGCTAGAGTATGAGGGACTGCTTGTACTGTCCAGGGGTACAGGAGATCTTATTGTCTGCCAGCTAGAGTATGAGGGACTGCTTGTAATGTCCAGGGGTACAGGAGATGCTATTGTCTGCCAGCTAGAGTATGAGGGACTGCTTGTAATGTCCTGTTGTACAGGAGATGCTATTGTCTGCCAGCTAGAGTATGAGGGACTGCTTGTAATGTCCAAGGGTACAGGAGATGCTATTGTCTGCCTGCTAGAGTATGAGGGACTGCTTGTAATGTCCTGTTGTACAGGAGATGCTAATGTCTGCCAGCTAGAGTATGAGGGACTGCTTGTAATGTCCAAGGGTACAGGAGATGCTATTGTCTGCCTGCTAGAGTATGAGGGACTGCTTGTAATGTCCAGGGGTACAGGAGATGCTATTGTCTGCCAGCTAGAGTATGAGGGACTGATTGTAATCTCCAGGGGTACAGGAGATGCTATTGTCTGCCAGCTAGAGTATGAGGGACTGCTTGTAATGTCCAGGGGTACAGGATATCTTATTGTCTTCCAGCTAGAGTATGAGGGACTGCTTGTAATGTCCAGGGGTACAGGAGATGCTATTGTCTGCCAGCTAGAGTATGAGGGACTGCTTGTAATGTCCAGGGGTACAGGAGATGCTATTGTCTGCCAGCTAGAGTATGAGGGACTGCTTGCAATGTCCAGGGGTACAGGAGATGCTATTGTCTGCCAGCTAGAGTATGAGGGACTGCTTGCAATGTCCAGGGGTACAGGAGATGCTATTGTCTGCCAGCTAGAGTATGAGGGACTGCTTGTAATGTCCAGGGGTACAGGAGATGCTATTGTCTGTCAGCTAGAGTATGAGGGACTGCTTGTAATGTCCAGGGGTACAGGAGATGCTATTGTCTGCCAGCTAGAGTATGAGGGACTGCTTGTAATGTCCTGTGGCGCAGGAGATGCTATTGTCTGCCAGCTAGAGTATGAGGGACTGCTTGTAATGTCCTGTGGCGCAGGAGATGCTATTGTCTGCCAGCTAGAGTATGAGGGACTGCTTGTAATGTCCAGGGGTACAGGATATCTTATTGTCTGCCAGCTAGAGTATGAGGGACTGCTTGTAATGTCCAGGGGTACAGGAGATGCTATCGTCTGCCAGCTAGAGTATGAGGGACTGCTTGCAATGTCCAGGGGTACAGGAGATGCTATTGTCTGCCAGCTAGAGTATGAGGGACTGCTTGTAATGTCCAGGGGTACAGGAGATGCTATTGTCTGCCAGCTAGAGTATGAGGGACTGCTTGTAATGTCCTGTTGTACAGGAGATGCTATTGTCTGCCAGCTAGAGTATGAGGGACTGCTTGTAATGTCCTGTTGTACAGGAGATGCTATTGTCTGCCAGCTAGAGTATGAGGGACTGCTTGTAATGTCCAGGGGTACAGGAGATGCTATTGTCTGCCAGCTAGAGTATGAGGGACTACTTGTAATGTCCGGGGGTACAGGAGATGCTATTGTCTGCCAGCTAGAGTATGAGGGACTGCTTGTAATGTCCAAGGGTACAGGAGATGCTATTGTCTGCCTGCTAGAGTATGAGGGACTGCTTGTAATGTCCTGTTGTACAGGAGATGCTATTGTCTGCCAGCTAGAGTATGAGGGACTGCTTGTAATGTCCAGGGGTACAGGAGATGCTATTGTCTGCCAGCTAGAGTATGAGGGACTGCTTGTAATGTCCAGGGGTACAGGAGATGCTATTGTCTGCCAGCTAGAGTATGAGGGACTGCTTGTAATGTCCTGTTGTACAGGAGATGCTATTGTCTGCCAGCTAGAGTATGAGGGAC
>NC_136057.1:1607895049-1608056270 GCF_964261635.1 Lissotriton helveticus
CTCTGCCTCAAACATTGATTGAGACAAAGCTTTGCAAAAAGCACACTGGAGGCTTACTAAGATTGCAGCTTTACACAGGATCAGAGGCAATGTATATGATAAAAGATAATGCTTTTGCCAGTTCTTTTGCATGCAAACACCAGAGAGTATCCGATTTCCACTGAACTCACAGAGTCGGAGCTGCTATCCTCAGGCACCTGCTTCTTCTGAGAGGATATGGGTCCGGGCTGGCTGATGACCACCTCCTGCATTGGTTCCCTCGAGCTTGACAGCTTCTTGGTGGGAGTCCGGTTATCACACAAGCTGTAGGGGCTCAGCTTGGGGTGCCCTCGCATGTCTTCCGGAGACTCGTCCTCAGAGTCAGGGAGGGGGGATTCTATCAAGCCTACGGATACAAGAAAAGCCAGTAGGAAGAGTCCGCTGCAGCAGGAAATTCAAAGAAGACGTTGTACGCTCAAATTACTGCTTTTGCCTGTGAAGTAATATCAGATAGACTATTGTAGACCATCGTATGTAACAATATTTTATAGTCATGAAGACCAAATCGCCTTCAACCAATAACATTTTAAAATTGATACTAATGAAAAATCCTGGTGAAATTGAATGTTGTGGAAAAGAAGAGATGTGCACACGTTCATAAAAGGGCCAACATAAGGAAGTTGGCTTGGACAGAAATACTTCATGTTATGAAGGGTTACAAACATTTGCTTGGTCCTCTTATGATGTCATCCAATATGAAGTTATGCTGTCCCATTTGATTAGTCTAGTAAATGGAAGAGAGTTTCTTGTACAAAACGTCTTCCTGCTTCATGGGCTGTAACTGACTAGAACTAGTCTAGGAGTGCAGGATATAAGCCAAGTCCCAGGATGACTACTGGTTATGTGCATGATTGCCACTTACATTTATGGTTTTCAAAGTTGTGTCAAGTGGATAACCTGAAAATCTTGAATGGGTCCAGTCGTCATTGACCAACATTGAAAACCTTACTCTAAACAAGAAGGTCTTTTCATTGAGGAGTGTCTATGATTCTGTTGCCGACCCTGATTGACGGACCTCTCACCCGAGTGAGGAACCGAGGAAGCCAGTGACTTTGCTGCACGCCGCCACCCCTCGCCGGACCCGCTGCGCGGGTCCCGCATCGCGGCTGCAGCACTCTTTCCTGCTTGTCAAGGGGCATTATTTGTGAACAACCGGCAGGGCTGCGAGCACAGCGGCGGACTCCGAGGACCAGGAGTCCCCGCGAGCCCTTCTCCAGCTGGGCTGTTCTCCCTGCCGGCCCCGCCCTCACTTCCAAACGCTATAATTAGCCGCTTCACCTGGACTCGGCGGATTCTGTTGCCGACCCTGATTGACGGACCTCTCACCCGAGTGAGGAACCGAGGAAGCCAGTGACTTTGCTGCACGCCGCCACCCCTCGCCGGACCCGCTGCGCGGGTCCCGCATCGCGGCTGCAGCACTCTTTCCTGCTTGTCAAGGGGCATTATTTGTGAACAACCGGCAGGGCTGCGAGCACAGCGGCGGACTCCGAGGACCAGGAGTCCCCGCGAGCCCTTCTCCAGCTGGGCTGCTCTCCCTGCCGGCCACGCCCACCGGTAGCTAGTTGGATAGCTTAAAAAGGAATCACCACTCCCGCGTCGCGGGAGCGCGCGGGAGGGCGCCGGGAGAAGCCCGGGACAAGGGCGGGACCGTCTGTGGCCGTCCGGGGCCGCAGGAGGCCGGGACGGGCCACCTCACTAACACTTTCTGCCCCAGCTTGTAAGGTAGGCGTTTATTTATGGCGGCAAACCCTGAGAACACCAGTACAACGGGAACTAGTAAAAGGACACTTGATAATTACTTTACTAGGGGTGTTGCGGACTCGGATAAGAATGACTCTTTATCCGAACGTAGGACTGAACGACGCCGCTCCATTGAGTCCTTTAAAAATAGACCCTTAATCGACCTGGCTTCTCCACCTATTTTGTTGAAAACTACTACTGGCACCCCACTGGATGATCCATTGTCATTGGATGATTTTCCACTATTGCTTAGAAGTACTCCATTATCTACGGGTTCTCCTATAATTGCTCCTCCACCTACTCCTATAGCTTTGTCTTTATCTGTCTCTAGCCCGCTCCCAATTGAGGTTAATGCACTTTGTGAACTATCCAAGGTCCAGCCGAAAAGGTTAGGTAGACCATCTATCACCTCTAAAACCCACGGACCTCCGCCTTCCAAAAAGAGGAGGGGGTTAGGAGTACCCCAAAGGGGTAAGCTCAGCCATACCGAGTTTGGTAAGACATCTAAACTTAAGACCACTGGTGCACTTGCACCTAAAACCTTGGCACCGATTGACATAGTGCCTATAGTGGCACCAGCTCCAGACTCCGATAGCCTACATCTTGGTAATACTCGAGGGAGGCAAGTTGAGGCTGTTACCATTCTTAGCCCAGTGATTCCTTCCCCTATTACTACGGAGTTGAAAACTGTTGAACAGCTGCTTAGGTCCTATATGTTACCAATTTTGGATATTCTAAAAAGGGTTGAGCATCGACTAGGCAATCTGGAGGCATTGTATATTGGTAAATCAAGTGCCCCTATCTCTTCTTCAATCCCTACCCCTGCCTCGACTATTCCATCACAGCCTATAGTAGCTTCTGCACCTAACAACTTGGCCCCAAATGATCCCAATAGTGGTAACAATAGAGTTACCAAACCTCCCGCTAGTAACAAACAGGTTACTGTGTGTACGCCAAGGACTTCTGCCCAGATAAGCACTGTAACCAGTAAGCCTTTGAATAACAATCAGCAGAAAAACTTGGCTCCCCAACAGGCCCCGGCTCCAGTTCCAATAGTGACAAAATCCACTGCCTTGGCATCAACTGAAGCCCAGATGGGCAATGTAACCTCTAGTACGAAGACCAAGTATTCGAGTAGGGGGAGGTTTCCAAGGCCCACTAATGGTATTCCCTGCGGACCCAATGTTGAATTACCCCCAGAGTCACTACCCTTTGTAGTTGTACTCACTGGTGTCCCCCCACTAGAAGTAGGCAGGAAGGAGGGTCATCCCCAACTTAAGAATAAGATCCTACACTGGTTGGGTCAAAATAGACCACTCCCGTATTATATTGACGGGGAGATAGTCCACGTCAGACGCCTACCTTGGTTAGGTACAAGGGAAAAAAACATTGAGGGTGATATAGTTGTTGTTAATTTTAGGAATCCAGTAGCTGTTGGGGCTATATTAACAGGCCACTCTATGAACTCAAAAACAGCTATTGTCCCATACGACCTAACTTACTTTTATCCAAGGTCGTATGTGACCCCTGCTCTTTTTCCAGGGGGGGCCCCAGATTTAAATGGCATTAGGAACACCCATTTGCCTCCTAACAACAACTATACGTGTCACCCGCAGATGCCCCCACCTCCTAGGAACAATCTAGCATGGAGTATAGTCCCTGCAAATGGACGCAGCCAGCATCCTGCGGGACACGAGTTTTTCCAGCGGAATAGAAACATGGACCATTTGATTCCTTTTACTCCACTGGAAACCTCGAATAGATATGGAGCCATCTCTGGCATTGATGGCTGCGATTGACTTCCAGCCAAGGTGCCTACCAAAGATACCAGAGTCGGGGGTGGGGGGATACTGGAGGAGAACACACAGAATAGGACAAGCTGTACACTTACATTACCCCAATGTGGTGCCTCTCCCCTTACCACAGACGTTGACAACTCAACTGTAATTAATCATGAGATCCTGAAGAAACAGATGAGTCTTGAAGTGGGTGATCTTAACGTGGATAATGTTCAATTTTCAGGCAAGCCAGCTGACCAACTGTGTTCCGATAATGAAAATTTGTTATTGTTATCTTGGAATGTGGCGGGTTTGGTGATGAAATTAGAGAATATGGAGTGGTGCGACTATGTGGATACCCATAGTATTTGTTTATTCCAAGAGACATGGGCCAGGACTATCCAGCATAGACTGGGTTTTGTAACATATGCTGAGCCTGCAAACAAAGGCCCCAGGGGCAGACCATCTGGTGGATTGATTATATGGGTGGCTGTTTATCTTGGGTTCATGGTCAAAAGAATTAACACTAATTCATGTGATATTTTGTGTATTATTTTGACCCGTAGAAACACACCCAAAATAGCGATCATTAACATCTATCTTCGCCCGGTTTTGGGTGGTACTGTTTCTCACACACTAGAGTCCTTAACTGCCCTATTAAACAGCTTCTCAACTGATACCAAGGTGATAATAGGGGGGGATTTTAATTGCCATTTTGAACCACTCGGGGGTGTCCCACAGATAACATCAGATGAGGATGACGCTTGTCGGATTCCACCCCCAAATATTTATCCAGTTAAAAACTGGACCTCAATGGCCATGCAGCTCACTACATTGATATATACCTTTTCACTTAGAGCCTGCAATGGCCGTTTTCCGGGGGATAGTCCAGGCAAAAGTACTTACAACGGAATGGGCCATTCGTCAACAATAGATTATCTGTTGGTTAGTATGTCCCTATGGCACTTGATTCGATGCTTTCATGTTTCGGATCGCGTGGAAAGCGATCATAATCCCTTGGTAGTTGAACTGGATGTGCCAAATTATGGTGGGGCGCATCAAGCGGTTGATCCGGTCTCTGGTGCGATTAGGATTACACAGGGCGGTAAAAAAATCCGATGGTCCTCTATTAAGTCGTCCTCAGAGAATTTGGCACTACTGTATAAAAGCGTAATTCCCCAGCTTGAGCGTCTAAATATATTGTATGAAAATGCTTCCAATCCTGCTAATGATGCTAAATGTTTAGTTATACATAAAGAACTAATGCTGACCCTAGCAGCTAGTTTTACTAAACCTGTAAAATGTATTAACCGACAGGTACGTGCCACAACTCCGTGGTACAACCAGTCCTGTAGGAAGGCGAAGACCACCCTAGTTTTTGCCATCAAATCAGGCCATAGGGCTAATATTTTGGCTGCAAGGAATTCCTATAAGAATCTCCTTTCTCATGCCAAATCTGAATGGGAAACAGAGAAATGGAAGGCCATTAAGGAAGCTCTAATAGCGAAAGACGCCCGAACTTTTTGGAACTTGGTCCATACTGGGAAGGCAGAAGGGAAGGTAGAGATTGATTCCAATATAGCCGAGGAAGCTTGGTGTGTATATTTTGGTGATCTCTACTCCAACACTGTTTCCGCCCACAATCTGCTACCTATTACATCCTCGAGACCAAGTCTAGAATGTCCCTCTCCTCCCTTTACTATGTCGGAAGTGACCCTTGCAGTTCAAGGGCTAAAAAGTAACAAGGCCCCTGGGTTGGACAAGATCCCCGGCGACCTTTTTAGAGATGAGCCAAAGATCTGGGTCCCCTACTTAACCGTTATATTTAATGCCATCCTTGACGGCCAAAAGCTTCCAAGCACATGGCTGGGGGCCGAAATTATTCCGATCTATAAGAAGGGTTCTCCGCTGGCCCCGTCAAATTATAGACCAATTAGTCTAATTGACGTTACCCAAAAAATCTATGCCAAACTGCTTTTGCAACGCTTGCAAGATTGGATTAGTGAGAATAACATCCTTTCCCACTTGCAAGCAGGGTTCCGAGCCAAAACCTCGACCATTGACCAACTACTACGGCTCCAAGTTCTTTATTGGAAGCATGTGGTGATGGAAGGGGGGAGCCTCTACCTGACATTTGTGGACCTAAAATCCGCATTTGACATGGTGGACAGAAACCAACTTTGGAGTATATTAACAACAATGGGGATACCACTCTATCTGTGTCTCCAATTAAAAGACTCCATGACGGTACCTATGCAAAGGTTCGCTATGGCAAAAATGCCCAGCTAACAAGAGAGTTTCCTATTGAGAAGGGAGTTAGACAGGGATGCGTACTGGCCCCTACGCTATTTTCTCTTTTCTTAAACGGCCTTGTTGATGACTTAACTAGTGTTCAAAACAGCGACGCCCCTAATCTAGCTGGTGGTAAATTCCCTGCACTTATGTTTGCAGATGACACCCTGCTGCTCTCAAAAACATCTATGGGGATGCAGCGGGTGTTAGATCAATTTACCAGATTCTGTAGGGACAGGAATCTGGTAATAAATATAGACAAAACTAAGTACATGGTGTTTAACGGCACTACAACCAATTGCCCTTGTCCATCTATGGATGGACGAGCCCTGGAAAGGGTAAATAATTTTACCTATCTAGGCCTGACTCTAAATGATAGAATGAGTTGGGAAACCCAAATGACTAAGGCTAATCTGGCCCTTTCTCAGTCTATGGGGGGTATTCTTAAAGTACAGAAAACCTGTGTCCAGAAGTTAGTCAGTGTACCGCTGGAAATATATAAGGTACAAACCAGATCCTCCACATTATATGGGGCAGAACTCTGGGGTCATTGTCCAGCAAACGAGATTAGTATAACTGAGAATAAATTTGTTAGACAGCTGCTCTCTTTACCTACTAACACCCCCCTAGTCCCACTTAGGTTGGATATAAATTTGAAGCCAATTGCAGAAGTAATTGCCTCACGCCCGCTTCTCTATTGGCGTAGATTGTGGAGTGTCCCGGAGCTTGAGTGCTATAGAGAAGAACTAAAAATTGTTATGGCTCGCCCGGGAGTAGGGAGGATAAAGTGGTTATCCTTTATAAGGGGGCAGGCGTCTAAGATCGGCATGGAGAATCTGTGGTCCAATCCGGAGGACTCATGCAAATCTATCTCAAAGAGAACACTGGCTGAGACTATAAAATTCCACAATCTTGAAGAGGTTCTTCGAACAGCTAGGCCCTCTAGTCTCACTGATAATTTTTTGAACTTTAAGAATGTTTATAGTTTTGAGAAAGAATTAGATGCTATAGAACCTGCCTTAGCAAAAAAATTGTTTCTACAATTCAGATATGGTACACTACCCCTTTTCTCTTATTCTGATAAATGGAAACCGGGTTTAGCTCGTCCTTGTCCAGGTTGTAATGATCCGAACGAATCTTTAATCCATGTAACTTTGTTTTGTCCTGCTTATTCTGCCAGCAGGAAAAAATGGATTATACAGTTATGTCTTAACTTAGGACTGAGGAATTACATAGATTATTTTAGAATCTTAAAAACTGATACCAATGCACTGATAGTTACTGCTATTTCTAAATTCTTGTTTTCGATGTGGTTAACTAGACGAAGACTGATCCGTTCGTAGTAACCCGCTTATTGTGGGCTAACGGCTCTGCCTTAGTAATGTCTAGCTTTCTATTCTGTTTTATAAGGATTTTTTAGCTTTTGCATTTTATTGACATGTTTTTATTGTTACACCATAACCGCACGTTAACCGATTATTGTAAATACGCAATTTGAGACCTAATTAATGCATTGGATGAGTTGTAAATGTATTATTATCTTTTTCGACTGTAATGTACTTTTATGGTTCATTAACAAACCGAAATAAAGTTATCATGGAACTGGATATATTTGTCCTTTTCAATCCATTGTATTTTTATTGAGGGATCCCAAGTCAGGACTGCAAGCAGATTTCAGATTTCAGGTCTCCTAAAAACATGGTTATTTGACATTGCTTCAGGAGACCTGGATCCATGCAAGACATTTAGGATATCCAGAGGGACTAAATTGGTGAACAGTGAGTTTAAACTGTAATAATTTACAAAGCCGTTGGTTGTCCTGAAAGCCTGGCATAGATCCCACTCTTTAAGGAAAGACATTGGACAGCCATGTTTTAAAATAACCAGAGAGTTCTGTATCCTTGGTGCATGCAAGACCAATCTGATATTTCTTCCTGATAAAGCACCTTATTACTTATGAGTCTTTGGCATCATATACATCTTGATGATCATGGTAATGATGGATACAGCCGGCTAAGGATCAAAGAAGGCTGTGATGGTTCAACCCGTTTTAAATTATCAGGTTCCTCGATGGGTCATAAACATCCACTGGAAAACAGAGGAAGAAAGAGTGGTACGTACTCAGGGTCATTTCTGTGCTTGCTGCCATCTCTTCCTCTTCAGCTGCTGCTACCTCGCCCCACTTTACATCTGCCACTTTTTCCAGCCTCTCCTCCAGCTTCCTCACATACTCCAGCAACTCCTAAAGGGGATGACAGAGACATCAAATAAAAGGCGAGACTGTGAGATGAGCAGATACGTGTAGAGTGAGTGCATCCCCCAGGAATTACCCGCTTCTCCTCTCGAAGCTGCTCTTTCTCCATCTGCATGACTTTCAAGGCTGAGCGAAGTTCCTTTAGTTCCCGCTTGCCCTCCGAGAGCTGGACCTGCAAATGGGGACATGCATAATTCAAGAACTAAACACACTGTGAAAGCTGACCACTGTCAACCCAACAATACAATCTTTGAATCCTATCTTATTTTTTTAGAAAGGAGCCATATCGTTGTTCTCCTACAACACAATTAAACATGCTGTAATATGGTATCACCTGAACCTGTTTAATTTTGATTGGCGTCTTTTAATTCACGCTAGATCAAACAATCTATTTTTGTTTGAGCCGGTACTTTATTTATACCTTTTCTTTAACTTTTTTTAGTTTTTTGTTGTATACCCAAAACCAGAAGGAGACAATAAAGTCTATATACAGAAAGTTCATATGTACATTTGATTCACAAGACATTAAACAACAATAATGTGTTTTGAATACACAATATGGACAAACATAAATGAGAAAAAATCATAAACAAACAACCATCCAAATATGTTAATGATCTTATGTTAACTTTAGCAACAATGTCTAACATTCTCCGCATGCCTTTCCATGGCGGTCCCACCGCCGCAGAAAGGCTGGCTACCGCTGGCATCAAAAGCATGTCGGCGGAGCCTGGCACTGCACCGGCAATGCCATGCTGATGGGACAGGCGGTTTTCCGGGATGCGATCGTGGGCGGATGTCAGCTGCCGGTCCGGCAGTTGCTACCACTGGCCCAGTGGCGGCCATCCGTCCGCCATCCTTATAGACCCCTTAGTCTGTATTCCCTTAATTAACAGAACCGTAAATCTTATTCGCAGTATATTCTGTCTGTAGTACCTGCTAATTGTCTGCCTTAAGTAACAATGCATTAGCATGATTTGCTTGACATGGTCGGGTGATTCAAGGAGATCTAAATCTGTATCTCTTGATATTCTAAGTAATTGCATCTTTAACTTAGTTTTACAACTGTGTAACTCAGATCATTGTACTACATGTCATCTTATGTAAGCGTGATCAATTGCAGGTCTTCAAGGGGGTGGTTAAATACATTGACAAGGGTCTGATGTTTGCCTTGAAGATCTCTTGTATGACCAGCTTTAGAAAATGTGGTTTAGTGTGCATGACCTGATGGTGATATTTTGTAACCTCAGGTTTCATGACAAACAACCTAAATTCCAGAAGTAATTTGGAATAGCAAACAAATTAAGGTAGATGAAAGATCTTTACATATGTCATAGGCTGCAGTTTGTCTACCGTCAATGAGAATGCGAGAGAAAGTCATGATGTCCATATGATAATGTGGATCACACTGAGACTGAGATACTAGTTCCTTGGAGCTCCACTGTAATTTTGATATTTTATGGACGAGTCTTAATTTACTGAATCAAGAGCCTCCAGAACTTTTTTAATCCTGAATACACTTTCTATTATACGCTGATATTACTTCGCTTTAAAATAATACGGCAGTCTAGCAATAGCCCCGAAGAAGTCTGTGGTCTATACCACCAAAAGACGAAACACGTGTTGGCGGCTAGATTTCTTTGAGAAGAACATCTTCGGAATAAACTGAAGAGACGAAGACCATCTTCCTTGTGATTCATTTGAATAACTTTTTACTGACTGTTGCTATTAGCTCAGGATATAACTTTCTTTTTGAATTATATGGGGTGTTTGAGTTCTCATTACCCTTTCTGGTTGATGGTGGATGGCCATCACCTTATCCTTTGAGCTTGTTTGTACTGTGATTTCAGATATTGTTACAATCCTGCGCAACTATCACTTAGCCATCCTTCGTTCCTTGCACTATTTACATGTGTCATAGACTGCAGTTTGTCCACCGTCAATGAGAATGCGAGAGAAAGTCATGATGTCCATATGATAATGTGGATAGAAATGTTGCTTGTATGGCCCTTATTATCACTTCTTCTGTCGGGCAATGGAGTACTGTGTTTAACTTGCAAAGGGCTAGGATTTTACTAGTTGCTTTCTTTTATTTGAGTAATATATAATTGTGGTTTACCAGTGTCTAAAAACTAGTTCCATAGGTAACTGCAGCGGCAGCTCCTCCGCTTAAGCAGAGGAGCGTCGCCCCAACTGCTGCAAGCACAGCAGGCACACACAAATAAGGCTCTATTGCTACGGCCAGCCTGACATGCGCAGTGCACACACAGCAATCCACCGGCTGTAAAAAAGCCAAGGGGTTGCTGGCACAGGCCTCCAGCCTCAAAATGAGTAATGGGTTAGCCTGCTCCCACCAATCCTGGAGCTGCTCTCAACATAAGAGCAGCTCCAGGATTGGTTGTATTGGTGTCCACTGGGCAGGAAGGAAGTCCTTCCCTTTTCTGCTTGCGGACACCAATCGGGAAGAAAGGTGCGCACTGTGTGAGCAATATATAGCGAGTCTGGCGCCGTAGCACCCCACCATATTTTTATAGATTTAGCTGCAACTGGATAATTGTATAATGGCATGTACCTCAGCCTGACTGGCTCTAAACACAATCTTTTTTGAGATTTGTTCCTATATTTTCCAAACACTATCACTTTCGTTTTGGAGATGTCTGTAGCCAGTTTATGACTCAGATTGTAAGAGTGTAGTTGTTGCAGAGAATGCTTTAGGCCAACTTCCGTCTGATCTAAGATGACTAAGTCATCAACATATTGGAGAATCTGACCCTGATGTGGGCCTATACTGGGAGGAAAAGACTTGCCCTGGATGGGGCCTCACATAATTCAGCGGTGTAACGATTGACAAGGATGGGTGCCAGAATATGTGTCCTGATAACAGAATCTCAAAGATCTACCGGGTAAAAAACCTAAGATTTGTAAAGATATAGAGGCCTTTCTCAGAAGATGTGAAAACCTGCCACTAGGTATTTATGGGAGGCTAAATATCATTAAGATGTTGATTCTTGGCAAAGCGACCTTTTTGTTTAACACCATACCATTGACATGGTCCAAAAACCTGATCCGAGAACTATAAGGAATTAAAAAACATAAATAAAATGAAAGTCAGGCAGCAAGCCTGTCCCTGATTTAGAACTCTTTGTGGATTCCACGTTTAAGGGTGGCTACGTTATTAACTCTATAGAAATGAATCCACAAGGAGAGGGTGCATGATCTGTACTCCCTGTGGTGTGTACCTCAGAATCAGACATTCCAATATCTTCCTCTTTTCTATGTCTAACTTCACAAAAAAGGAAACATGTAATAGTTTATGGTCTGCGAGTTCCCCCACGCCATTAATTACTACCCGAAATTCCATTAAGCTTATTTTTATTTTTTTTGTTCTTTTCCCTTTTAGTCAAGGGTTTGTCTCTGATGATAAAGGCTAGAAGACTTTGCTGAGTAAGTGCTTTTCTTGATGGCAGCAGGAGTTTTGAAGTCTGCGTCATTGTCACCAGCATGTGTGGCAACTGTCATATTCAGAGGTGATTCATGTGAGCAGCCCAAAACTGTCACCATTAGGAGATTTTCAGCCAGAAGAATACGCAAGTCTGGCAGAGTACATAGTCCATTGGAGTAAACCAGAAGTTCAGCCACAACATTAAATCGACATTTTTTCTTCAGTATACATTGTAATCTATAGTGGTCTTTTTCTAGTTCACTGCTAAATTGAACACTATAATGTTCTATATAAGATTAATGCTGACTTCACATTTAGAATTAAAAATACCAAGAAAAGGAAAATGTGTCATTCATTCATTCTTTCCATCTGGCTGGTAGCTTTCAGTAATTCAATGAATCATAACTCTCACCTCAATAGTCTTCCTCATGGGTTCTGTTCAATTATTTCACAAATGTAAAGTTTGATTTGGCTGTGTGATACCGTTTTACTTTAAAATGCCACATGTCTTGTTTGTGCAGATGTCTGATTTGTGCTCTGTGAGTCTCAGTTTTATATTTCTCGATGTTTGGCCTGTATATGACATTCCGAACGTATATTTTAAAAATTAGATGACGTTCATAGTATCACATATAGCGAACTAGTGTATATCGATGTGTAACATGTTCATCTCTATTTAAAATATTTCAATGGGTGCAAAATAAACAAGGAAAAGTTCCTTTAGTTTGTATGATCAAAACTTTCTGTGTAGTAGACTTTAGAATATTTACTTTCATTCATATTTGGATAGCAGTCTTCTTTTTTTGTGTATACAAACTGAGTCCTGTTAAAGGATTGTAAAGCATCGTGTGTAAAAAGCCTGTCATTGATATTTAATTAATAGCAGACTATAAGGAAGATTTTTAGTCGGTGCTTAAGCATGACAACGTTATGCGCACATTGACTATTCTTGTCTGGCGACTTTACATTTAGCTCTGTTCAAAATCGGTGATCTTGTACGGTTAATGTTCACATGCAGAAATCAAGACACCATCATTCCTATTTTATAGGTGAACTTAATGGTATTGTGGCACTGGCATGTGTTCAGTTTTCTCAGACTTTCCAGTGCCAACAATGGTGGCATGCAGCACACGTCTTTCTTCACTCATGCTTCTGGGAGAGACACAGGCTGGAAGGCTTGATACATAGTCCAGGGAACCCGAGTTGGAGTCTGCTTCCAACATCCTCGGCTGCAAGTGTTGGTCAGAAGCGGCTGCCACCGAAAGGGCGGGGGGGGGGGGAGCAGAGTGGGGAGGGAATTACATTTTTTTTAAACACTTATCTGGATGCGGCCGGCCCTATTGCCGCCTCTCATCTTCCTGGCTTCGGTGGAAGCAGGAAGCACCCAGGCTCCCCAGCATTGTGATTGGTCTGAGCGCCGTGGTTCAGCAATCAGGAAGGGAATGGGGGCCTGAGCATGTTCTCCACCCAGGCTGTAATGTAGCCTGGGTGGAGAATATGCAAAGTGTGCATGACATTTTGGCCGGCCCAAGACAGCCGGCCAAAATGTTATGCGCACTTTGGAAGTGCCTATCGACCCCCCAGCCTTTAGACAGCCCAGCCACGCTACCAACCAACTGAGCCAGTAGTTTAAATAAAATGATAATAATGTTAAGTTATTATCATTTTATTTTTCTGTTTTTAATTGCTCCCTAAGCAGTAGGATGATGCCCCTCTACCTTAGCGGCGGAGCCGCCACTGGTGTTTGTTCCGGTGAGTAAAGGACCCTCTACCAGGTCACTTCCAGGTTGCAGTTGGCAGATCACAAGGCCGGACGTCACAGCAGCATGAAAGAAACCACCACGGGGTCACAGGTTCAGCAGCGCAGCACCACGGATGCAATTGTTTGAAAAGGCAGCAGAATGTCACGCTTGGGCACTATCTTTAGAATGGTGAGCACAATAACTTCTAGACTGTGGTGTATTCTATCTTCGCACAACTATGTGATGCCAGTGAATGCTACCTTGACTTGAGCTTCTGGTTGGCAGTATAATCTGGCTTGGGTACAGTCTTCCTGGGAGCAGGGGTGACAGCCACTGTCCTCGATTCCTCCTGGAATCATCCTCACCATGCCTCAGGATGAACAGATCACTCAAGACCTGATCTAGATCTTGGCGGTATTACCGTCGTTCAGCCGCTGCAGTCGTTCAAAGTACTCTGTTGACCTGACGGCGGTCTGCCCGCAGTATTTAGATGTTGTGGTAATATACACTGTCCTGCGGAGGCAGCGGTCTTCTCTTCTGGCTAACAGTACTCCATCGCTGTAAGTTTGGCGGACTTGCACCGATTTAGATGTTCCCGTTGTTCAGATGGGGTCCTTGCGACGGAGTCCTGACAGAGTGAGGCCATAGTGGTGTGGAGATAGGTACGTGCTACCTATTATCATCTCAATGCACATATATGTTGCGAATGTGTCAATATGCATGTGTAGGTATACTTTTACATATAGCATTGCACACCAACAACATACACACTATTGAATGTACCCCCACACCCACCACAAAAGCATACCGGCGACAATGGGGTAGCTGAGCGTAGTGGTAAAGTAGCATCAGCACAGGCTGGACCTGGACAATGGTGATCAAGATGGAATCGATGGCAGGACCCTAAAAAAAGGTGGGTTTTCACCTCTTTTTTTTCCATTCTGCCTAACTTCAGCTTGGATGTTTACTCATCACAGTTGCCTCTACAGAAAGGCACATCGTAATCTGGATGTCTGCAATCTTGGTGGGTCTCTCTGCGACAACAGTGCTGCCTCTGATGCAGTCGACACAGATTCTGGCGGAGTCAGCGGGACTGTGGCAGTCTTCTGTTACCAGCCAACATCTAAATTGAGCGGGCAGAATGCCAAGGTGGCGGACAGGAAGACCACCGAAAAAGCAATGGCCGGACCAGTCCCACATAGATCTAAATCAGTCCCTCAGTCTTCCTTTGGCTAGCAGAACCACACAGATCCGGGATCAAACTGCTCCGACACTTCAGGCCACTCACACCTCTGCAGGGTTACCAAGCCTTATCACTCTCTCAGAAGCAGGTTGGCCTCACGGCGCTTCAGGTCAGAGATTCAACTTCCTCCAAAAAGGCCAGACTTCAGGTGATATCCCCTCACCTCTGGGAAGCTGGTTATCAGGCTGATACCAGCTCTGGATGCACACACTCCTGTGAGTACTCTGTAAAGCACTCCATTACTTGGTTGAAGTGAACTAGAACACGTGGGTCAGTGCCAGTGTCACCTAAAGGACAGTCCTTCCTTATAACAACAGAGACTGCAATTGCTCTCAGCCAAAATGACCTAACAGAATTTCTAAAGGAGCCCTTTCTCCTATGCCCCAACTTCACTGTCTAGGTCTCCTCCCTCCAGCTTCAGGAATGTCAGCAATACTATTTCCTGAAAAGTGCAGTGTTCCAGCAACTATCTAGTATATGTCCTTAAATAACTTTTTACATCCTACACAAATGAGTTTTCGCAAGGGACACAATATAGAACAAACTATTGTACCAGCTCTGGATGAGCTATGGCTCATGGCCAATGACAATGGTTTCAAGATTTCTTATGAACCAGATTTTTACAAGTTAAACTAACATCTAATGAGTTTTAATTGACACAATGCACGTGTGGGATTTCTTAAGATTCTATTCAGTCATCTTTTCCTTTTTTAATTTATATTTAAGTCCCCTGACTCGGTTGATTGAATCCTTTGGTTTAAAATGTTAGTTATATGCAGATGACACACAGATAACAGTCAGCTTCAGAGAAGGTGAATGTAAAGCAGAGATACATTTGCAGCAATTTCTAGAGAAAGTGCAGTGTCGGATGAAATCGAACCATCTAAAATATGACAGCTCCAAAACAGAGATTTTAGATCTTCAGAAACCTATTACACCACTTATATTCAGATGTTGGCTAGGTAGTCTAGGACCTTAACCTCCATTAGTTCCAATAATAAAGAGACTAGCAGCCTGATTCATCAACGGGCCGTTTTGCGAGCCCCTAATAGCGATTCAGAGCGAATCGCTATTGAGAACTCGCAAAACGGTATTCATGTAGGAATTGCTAAATAAATAGCGATTCCTACACATTCCTTATTTGCGAGTAACAATTTGCTACTCGCAAATAAGGAATAACTCCCCATTCATTCCTATGGGCCAAAAGGCCCATAGGAATGAATGGGGAGTATCCCTTATTTGCGAGTAGCAATTTGCTACTCGCAAATAAGATAGCGATTTTAAGGGTGCCAGGGGTGTCCAAAGGACACCCTGTAGCACCCCTTAAATGCACATTTGAACAGGTGTTGCGCACACACATGTCCAAAGGACATGTGTGTGTGTAACATGTAAAAGAAAAAAATGCACTAAAGTGCTTTTTACACTATTTTCGCAATTTACCACCAAGTCAGACTTGGTGGTAAATTGAGACCAAATATTGCGATTTCGCTATTTCTAATTGGTTGATGAATTGCATTTAAGGAATCTCTATTAGAGATTCCTTAAATCCAATTCCTCGCAAATATGCGATTTCGGTAATAGTGATTTTTGCATTTGGGATGATGAATCCCAAATGCAAAAATCGCACTCGCAAAGGGCCAGATTCTCAGAATCTGGCCCTTTGCGAGCGCAAATCAGCTTGATGAATCAGGCTGTAGGTGTTTAAATTGACTCTGCACTGACTCTTACAGATAAAGTATTAACCGTGACTAAGAATTGATTATTTCAACCGTGCTCCCTCAAACAGGTGCTTTATTTTTCTGCTCCATTTCAAAAGATCACAATCCTAAGTGAATTTGTCTTGTCTTACCTGGACTACCAGTCTATCTTGTAAAGAAACTGCAACGGATTCAGAACTTTGTGGCAAGATCGGCTGCAGGTGTACACAGTTTCCATGTCTCTCCTATGGTGGCAAAGCTACATTGGCAGCTGATTAAGAAAATTATTTTGTTCAAATTACTCTGTTTGATGCATAAGGTGGTAGAGCAATTGAGTCTTACACTTCTGAGATCTCGTTTTAAGTTGTATTATCCCACCCACACTTGAAGATCAGCCTTCAATTTGAATCTTGTAGTTCCAAAAGCTAAACAAAAGCCAACGCAAGCAAGAACGTTTGCGTAATTGCAGCCCATAGAAGGAACACGCTCGCTGATATGCTGAAGATAGAACCAGACAACTTGAGTTTCAAGAGAAACCAGAAGCCTTGGTTTTTCCCTCAGTCCATACAACACAGAATAACTTCCTGTTTTAGCGCCAGGATACCTAGGTAGAGGTGATAGGTGTGCTTTACAAAACAGATAAACATAGACCATCTGGGGAAAAAACTCACCTTCCTACTGTGCACAATAACAGACCACGGGCTTCCGAAATGGAACCAACAAGCCACCTTTACTCTGGTTCACCCATTCACACAATGCATGTACCAAACAGATCATGCATACAAACAAGCATAACTTTAGTGCTAGGAAGTGGGTTAGCACATAGAAGCTGAACTTTAAATGTGTGCGCTAGCAGACCTGAACTTTTGTTCCTATAAAACGTTTTGCTCACAATTGGTGTTTCATAAAACATTTCAAGCTGCCACAACTGTTCTACGTGCTAAACCCATGACACAGACGGTAATTCACTGTCAGTCAAATGAGTTGGTTGCGCCCCTCCAGGTTCCAGAACAGGCTTATGACCTCACTCATCTCAAGAGACAAACTTGGGCCAATGGACACTCTCTAGATTAGTGGAAGACTGGGGCCAAAATATAAAAAACAAGATACCAAATACTTGAAGTGGGGCACTTAAGGCACAGTAACAAGACTATACACAATACTGGGGACAGGTAACAAGACTATAGACAATACCAGGGACATTCCCATTGTCACAGAGTATGTACCGATAAGTCATAGGCCTCCCTATGAAGCCACTAATTAAACTACAAAGAGTACAAAACGATGCCACCACACTCATATTTAGGCTAAAACAACATGACAATATAGTATTGAGACACTCACCACTTTCTGATCAACAAGAGATTAAAATTTTGATGCACTTTGTATAGAACACGATTTTCTCCATGGTTTCGGCTCATGTTACGTTACTTTAGGCTTAAAAAGCGAAAAGCCTTTCAGGTGCGGAGGTGGTCTTCAATTAATTTACTACCACGAAGTCTATACACACTCAAAGACTTTGGGTTGGAAAAACTGTCTATGAACAAGGCTTAGGCCTCTTTCTTGAGGTTCAAGGAACATCTTAAAATCAACCTTTTCCACGTAGCAAATGATGTAACTCCACACTAGAAATGAAGTGCTCCGTTCTGGTCTTCAGTTACAGGCTTTGTCTAAAATGGTCAGATGCCTACGATTGGTCACTACTGTGCAATTTGTATCAGGAAGACTGCATTCCCATTACGACATTGCAGTGCATGATCCCTCATGTCATCATCAAACTTATTTAGAAAATTCCCAAAACCATAAACATACAGTATCAAAATGTTAGCATCATAACGCAGCTTACAAATATTATATTTACATGAGAGCAATAAAATTGTTAAGTGCACATTACTGGTTAGGCTAAATATTATTCCATTATTTCCAGCACCAGTATTATAATACTCATCAAATGCACATTATTTATTAGGTAGATTATCTAGCACGTGGCAACCGTTCCTAAATGATATGAAAAGAGGCACAGTAAACTGCATTAAGTCGATTGGTAGAGCGTAAGATTTTATGGCAATTTTAACATGCGACAATCCTGTATCCCACAGGACTGGCACCAACCAACTTCTAACACTGCCCGATATGAGCAAAAGAACATACTGTGAGTTAAAGTTGGGCGATCATATTTACTTTCTTAATTCCCATACTTTTCCATTTCAAAGTATAGATTGGTACTTACAGAATGCCCAGTCTAAATGAATGTAAAGACTAAGACAAGGTGGAGTTGCTATACAACTCATAAAAGTTTCAAACAGCTTGAAGCCCTTATTTCAAAGTATCAAATAGCTATGTGGTGGTTTCGCTTTTCAACCAGGCAGGCCCAACAAACAATCTTTATTATTTCTCTACTAATTACAGTAATATTTTCTGGTACTCACATCTGCAACAATATAAGGTGGTTAAACAATTTGTTCACAAAGCATAACTAAAGATTTTTGGCCTGGCAATGTATCCCACATTATCACGAATTTTTTTTCCAGCCGCGCTCATCCAGCATTAACACTATGGGATTTTGATTCTATTTCTACACTACACAGATCCCAGCCCGCCAATCGATTGAGGACCTGTAAATGAGCAGAACGTTTTGCGTCACCGACATGAAATATGTTTTGCAATTCCTTTTCCCACTTGGTGATCTACTGTGCCTTTCATGAGATATGTAGTGCTTTAGAATAACTGAAAAATAAAACAAACCACATTGTCTGTGGGAAGCGAAGGGTGAGCTCTGATTTGGAAGTCCACATTACCCTCACAGTGCCCCAGCAAGGAGAAGAAACCCCGCTAATGAGCAAAGAGTGATCAATACAGTACATTAAAAGTCAACTTTGCATCAGCCACAACTCTTACCAAAAGAGTTGAGTTTGGTCCCAATATCTGACCATATAGTTCAAAGGAAGTAAATGTTAGTCCATGTTCTTCAAGATAATAGCTCACGTGTAAATGAATCCTATTTGGATTCACTGTATGGATATGCACTCTATGTGGATATCCGTAATGTGCATGGCGCCTGACCTTGTGGACTACTGCTAGACAGCTCTACTACAGTGATGAGTAGGACAACAATCAAACAGTAGACAATAATAAACACATGACAGGCAAGCCAGTCGTTAATCCCATGTAAACTTGAGCCTCTGGTCCCCAATTATGACATTCCAAAAAAGGTCGTAAACTTGGTATGCAGTTTGTGGGGACACTATCCCAGCAAGTGCTTTTATACGAATATCGCCACTAGCGCTAGAGTACGCTCCTCAAATACAATTATAGGTCGAAGCCTCAGGAAGCTATTTTCAGACCACAGGACTTTCAGATCATGCGCTCCCCTCGCTGCATTTATCCTCAAATCTGCGGGGGTCCCATTCATAATGACCCCTTCCCAAGAAGAGTTACCAAGTTGGTGTCTCTCTCCCTGGACAGCTCAGCTCTCAGTGTGTGCTTCTGGGATTTCTCATCCTGGATCGTTCTTTCAAGCTTCAAGAGTTCGATATTCAGCCGAGCAACCTTTTCCTTTTCAGCCTATAAAGGAACACATGCATTACTTTAGGTCATTGGTTAAAGGGAATTCACTTTCATAGAGATTTAGGTGTAAAACTTCGTCCATGATGGCAGATGTCGCAATTAAAACCATAAAATAAAACACGGCTTATACATTTTAATAAATCGTTTTATCACTTGTCCATTATAAGTGTTCTAATATGAATGTAATTTCTATAAATCTGATATTAAGTCCTTAACTTGTTGGATGTTCAGCATGTTTTCTACAATATCCATATATTCCACAAAGGCATTTATAAACATGCCTTCTGACCTGTTAAAGCAAAGCAGGACAGCCTCTTTACAGGATCGTATACCTGTATTCTTAAAAAAGCATTTTACTTTGTGGCTAAATTATAGGAGAGCAGCACATGACGTGTGGTAAACTTTCCCTTTAGTATGTGTCCTACAACCTACAAACTGGCTTCTTTCTTTTTGACTCCCACAGTTGTTTCACTTGTCCTATGTCTAAGAGCCCAAAACGTAGTCAAGGGTATTTGAGTTGGGGCTCCCATATAACGGATACAGCATTTTGTGTTTTGTTTTCATTCATTGTGTAGTTGGCCTAAGTCAAATCAGAATGGAGAAATGTACAACATTTTTGAAGGTCTCTAACTCTGGACCTCTTGGTCTGTTGTATTTCTTCTTGAAGCATGTAAAGTTGTAATATAATACTTCAATATCCCATGGTTGTAGCAGTCCTAGCTTTGGAAGTGTATTAGTGAAAGCAATGTGCCACTGTTGTTAACTCCCAACTCAGACTCCGTTTTGGAAAAGTTAAGGAAGCCTGTCTGCATTTGGTCCACATTCACGATGTTGTTATCTTCCAAAGAAATTGTAAAAGTGTCATTTTCATGTAAACACTGATTTGTTATATCAGGCAAAACAAGTCTGCCACAAACTACACAATATATTCATCTCAAGAATTAAAAGTAGACACGCAAGGTAAACATGATCTGAGTTGACGTATTTAAATGTTGCTGATTTAGAAGGTTTGCAGGTCAGAAATTGGAACATTCTTCACTTGATCATGACATACAGGCTTAAAGACAGTGGTCAATATCCTGTATAAACTTTTAGAATTGGCCACTGAGTTAGAGAGGCCTTTGCACCAGTTTATCAAGAGAGGTCCTGCCAGACTGACAGAGCATTCACTCTTGTGCCAAAAGTCGATCCTGTGATGGGAGAAGCTGAGCCCAGCGGAATGTGTGCTTTCCTTCTGAAGATACATTCTCTCCTGGATGAACTCTGATAAGCACAGTTGATCCGCTGTTAACAGGTATGCAGTGCACATGGCCCCAAAAATCTCTAGAGGCAAGTTAGTTAATTCCACACTCTCATATGGTAGTGCACAGAAGTAGTGGTAGAGCGGCAGGCTACTCTGAACATTCTAAAAACATGTTAGAACTGTTCTTTTTATTCTTGCTGCTAGCAACATGTACAAGTGCTGTTTTAATTATATTCTGTGTAGTTTTTATTCATGTACTGTGCTTGAGTGTGCTACTCTAAGAATGAAATTGGGTTTGAATTATCACTATGTCCCTGAACCGTTATGGGACTGTTTGTGATACAGAAATCACAAACCCCACTTTTGGAGGAATGCTCAGCCGGTCGTGTGGGGTTGCATTGAACTAAGTCCTTGCACCTGTTGTTTAGGTACCCAAATCTTACAGACCTGGATCCTAGAAGCCAGGATTCACAACACCACAGTAAGTTTATTGAGTAATTGCAGCTTTCCCAAATTTGGAGCAAAGATTGTTTTCAAAGGAATCTATCTTAGCTCATTTCGTTTTAAACCAGTATCTTAAAGAGTGCCATTTGATCCTATATGCTGGCCAAACAAATTGAAGTATAAACAAATTTGAGCTTGACTTGAAGATTGATGGAGATGTAAATGATTCTAATTAGCAAGCTTTGTTCCAGGTTAACCTAGAGGTCATTTTATCAGTAAAGGCTTCCAAACATTGATTTTTTGAAATAGTGGAACCGAGCTTGTTTAGTGTGTTTTGTATGCTGACTTAAGTACAGTCTAATATGACTGCATTATCAGCAAACTGAATTATGGTCGCAAAATGTTCGCTAAACTTTGGTGGCCATGCTCTTGCATTGACCAGAGTGTTTTCAATATCGGCCACATGAACATTAAAAAGAAAGGGGGCTAGAACGCATCCCTGTTTTAGCCCTTTGTTTATAACATTTTTTAGTCCATTACAAATTGTCTCCTAATTTAACCTGCATCCAATTGCCCAAGTATAAAGTCGTAATGGCCTTTAGTAATTTATCTGTGATTCCCTATTTAGTTCTGCACAGATAAGGACACTATTAATAACATCAAAACTTTTTTTAAATCTTCAAAACAAGCATATAAATGTGAACAGTTCACTGTTACTTTGCATGCAAGGCTACTGATTGCTACATTGTTGTCTGAGGCACTGTAGTCAATCGAAAACCTGCCTGAAACCAGGGAAGTAAACCTATCTTTCTACTCAATTCTTCAAGTGACCTAGGAGCAACACTGCAAAGTATTTTGAGTCTATATCCAAAATGGAAATCAATCTTTAGTTAGCAGGACCTTGCTTGTTGCATTTCTTATAAAATGGATGAAGATACGAACCATTCCAAAATTAATAAACTGTGGCCTTACTTTAGCATCTCTCAAAGAGATTTTTAAAGCTTCCTTGCCAACATGTGGGATTCTAGTTAAAGGCAGTTACTGGTTCTCATTTGGCCCGAAGCTGCAATTTTCTTGCTTCTACTGATTAACGGCAATATCCAATCCATAGATGCTCATTCAGTTGTAGATAGTTTCTGTGGTGGTTGAATAATTTGTTATTTAATGGGAGATATAGGTTCTGAGAAAGATGAAAGCTTAAAAGTACTTTAGAAGTTGTTATAGTTTAATGTCAGTGCTTCACTTTGGTTGCCTTGTATATATATGACGATTTTACAAATGGTACCCAAGCTTTTATGTTGACACTGTTACTTAAGGGAAATGCATCATTGCCTGATGTTTTATTGACATGACTCCAAAGATCCCTAGCATTTCTGGAGAGGCATGTGTTAGGGAGATCTAGCCACTGCTGTACTTTGTGTGAGCATTCTGCATCACAAATACATGTTTTTATTGTTCTCATAAAGCTTAAACCTCTGAGACAAGGCGGCAATGTTATTTGCATGTTTTATCACTTTCGCTTCATTTGTAAATTCTCACTTCTTATTATAGAGTTTCATTGTTTCCTTATGTTGTGAAAATCGGCTTGTCTGTTTTTTGATAGATTGCATCTTATTTGCTCTGTAAATTGCTCCCGTAATATGGGATTGTATGGTTCTTCTTTCCCTGTATTGGTATCAGGAAATTAGGAGAGGCCTGGAGCTGTTTTTGATTTCTATTTTTCCAATTTAGTTTCCGTGCTTGATGACCATTTGATTTGTATTCATTTATCTGCTCCTTCGACAACACCTAAAGGTTTTGCAAACTGACTGGGACATGGTCTGTCGAAAATGGTTACTTTCTAGTTAATGCTCTATCTCAAAGCAAGTGAAACAATGAACAATTTGATTAGAAATAATTGTTTAATCTAGCACTGTCTTTCCTGACTTTGCAATATGTGTGTATGAAATCTGTATACATTTAAGCACATGAGTGTTAGTTATTCTTAAAGTTTTGTTTGACAGAGATCTGAGTAGCAAATTGCCTAGTGGGTCTCATCTTGGAGATAAATTCCCAGATATTCCATAGTAGATTTTGGTCACAATGTTCATCTTCCTTGGGAGCATAATGACATAAGATTGAGATTATAAACACCTGTTAATATTAAGCCACTGAGGTTGTTTGCTGGGAATAGGTTCCATAGCAATTTAGTTAAATAACAGGTAGATTTGTCATTTTTTTATTTCCGCCTTCAGGTTGCATATATTGATTTTTTTATTGTTAGAAATTAGTGTGGATCTCTTTTTTGAGTCGTGTGTCTCATTTGACCATTGTGTGTATTTTCAGATGTCTTGCATGCCTCTGTGTTAAGACTAAGGCTATTTGACCTCACTATCCCCAAATAGAGCACCTTGGGATTGCCATAGCAAGCCCCCTGTCTACTCATAAGGGATTCACCCGACTCTACATGATATATCTCAGTTTGATTTATCATATAAAGAGCCAGCTTCCTACAGATGGCTTCATCACTCCAAAACAAGTGTTCTGCTTATCAAAAGGCACTGCATCCACCAACATAAATTAATTATTTCTAATGATATTGAGTTTGCAAACTCATGTAGCAAAGTCTTCAACTTTCTCAAACAATCACAAATATAGCAGATTGGTCACAATTCCATAGTCAGAAAGATGCCACCTTGTTCATATCCACGTTCAAAATTCTATGTCACCAAGAAACCTGGAAAAATGATGCACCAAACCTTCCACGCTAAGAAACTGTTGACAACCCAGCATTAGTAACAGCTTTGAATGGTAGACCTCTAGGGAAACTGGCCATCCTGGTTGCAACATGATTGTAATTAAAACTAGAAAAAATGTATACTGGACTTCCAGGGATACTGTTGGTTAAAATAAGAAATTCAAAAACCGCATATCATCTTCTGCATGGGCTCATCTTCTTAATGACTATTCAGCAGCACTTTATGTGGTATCACTATGCAACAAGAAATTTCTTATCCAAGTGGGTGGTCCCATTCACAAGGAAACAATCCAGATCCTACAAGGCGCGGATACTGATGTAGATGCTATAACATTCCACACGCATCATTTCAGGATACTACACAAACATGTGCGTTACATTGGCTATAATGGGTGTGAAATGTAAAATGACCAATGGCCTACTTTTGCACTCTACTGCCTTCACTTCTTTGATATTTTTTCTTAATTAACTATTTACAACATTTTGCCTGCATTATGCGATCCCAGGGCACTTTAGTTTTTCAGAAGGGGCCATAGACCATTGCGCTGCCCCTTCTATAGTACAGATTCACAAGGAAACAATCCAGATCCTACAAGGCGCGGATACTGATGTAGATGCTATAACATTCCACACGCATCATTTCAGGATACTACACAAACATGTGCGTTACATTGACTATAATGGGTGTGAAATGTAAAATGACCAATGGCCTACTTTTGCACTCTACTGCCTTCACTTCTTTGATATTTTTTCCTAATTAACTATTTACAACATTTTGCCTGCATTCTACGATCCCAGGGCACTTTAGTTTTTCAGAAGGGGCCACAGACCATTGCGCTGCCCCTTCTATAGTACAGATAGTTCCAGAGTACACCTAAAGTTATCATTATTCTAAAGGGGTGTTTCATAATTTGCATGGGGGCATAGGAACATGCAAATGAGAGAAACACTTGAGCTCTCCACCCATAACGTATTATGGATGCAGATGCAGATGCAGAGACAGTCACCACCACGTGGTAATCAGTCAGTGCACTCCTTGATAGCAGCTTGCTGGTAGGGGGAAAGGAAATCCCACATACCCATCCACCACAGATGTGACCTTCCAGGCAGGGGCAGTCGCTCATTGCATCCGCCTGCAGGGGATCTCTGTCCTCCCTCTGCAGTGCAGGTTGGATGCAGCCTCCACTATGAAAGATTGAGCGGGTATTTCAAAGAGACCCTCATCCTTTCACTAATGTGCTGCCCCTAGGGCAGCCGCAACTTTGCAGAGCTCTTTATCTGTAAAAGGATGCACAGTTCCTGTTTGCACCTGGCCCACCCAGTAAAAGGTTAGCCGACAGAGTGCCATGTCTATAATATGGCCACCTGGTGTTACTTCCGGAACTTTTGCCTACTCTAAAAACACAACATATCCAGGAGGAATACTGGGGGAAAATGTGGAATTGCCAGGGGGACAAACAAATCAGATGTGTAATTACCAATTAACAAACATAGAAGCCAGTATTGCAGCACAGGTTTTCTGTTAAATTGGCCAACAAATCAGCAACAGGTTAAATATCTTCCCTTTTTATGTTTTATAGTAAAAGACAATGCTTTGTGCTTGGCTGTGTTTTGAGAGATCAACTAGTTCATTAGGTTCAGTATTTTCAATAAAACTGACTTGTAAACGCTAAAAGTCGCATGCTAATCTTCCAAGCTGTAAATAAAAAATCTGTGTTGAGGAAGCCACCTGTGATATAAACACAAAATATTATCTACAAGATATATAAATCATAGAACAATCACATGCTTTAAGCATGCTTTTCTGATGCTCTTCATGTTTCAATATTCAACTTAGTAATGAGAGCACTCTAATTAAAGGTTAATCAATGTCTGTGACCTAAACACACAGCTTTTTTTTATCAATAAAACCTCAATGAAGGCAACAAAATACAGGAAGGACCTGGCGCTCACTCACAGGTTACAGGCTGGAAACAAAGTTAAAATGGCTGCAGCCAGAATGGCATATTTTCACGTTGTAGTTCTGCACTTTAAATGCCAGAACCAGTGAGGAGAAATTGCCTGTTACTGATCTCATTCCTGCATTCACAGCGCATTGCATTAAAGTCAATTACTTTTGGCAGCACGACATGTTGAACATGTTTTTGTGCTGAAGGGAGTGCGGAGCATGGCCGGGCTGGGAACAGCAACCAGCCCTGGCAGATTGCAGCCCACCGGCCCTGGGAGCAGTTGGGGGAGGGGGGCACTAGTACGAAGCACCGCTCCCGCTTTTGTTACAGGGGGCCAATATTGCAGCACTGCTGCAAAACCGGCCCGAGTGACAAAACCGCCCTCCACTGCACAATGCCCGCTACGGACAGTCCGGCACTGATGCAGAGTAGTTTCTTGGTTCAGCAAAGCTGATCCATCTTATGCTGAAACTGGAATATTGTATACCAGGGAAGTAGTGTTCATTTGCTTCCAAATGCGCCACAGTCATGCTTACCTCCAGACTTAGCGCTAGGTCTGCTCGGTCCTTCCACCACTGGCCTCTCCCCTCGTTCCACTTCAGGGTCATGTCAGCGAGCTTGGTGTGAGTTTCCGCGGCCTCCAATCGGCTCCTGTGGAGGTCTGCGATGGTGCGGTCTCTAATGGACGAGGCAGTGGCCAACTCCTCCCCTAGCAGCACCACCTTCTGCTGGTTGGCGGACAGTAGGTCATGGGTAGAACGGAGCTGCTCACACAGTGAGTCCACCGTAAGCTGTTGGACACAAAGCAAAGGTAAGTGTCAAACCAGACACTGTATCAGTGGTAAAGAGCACACATTAGCTTCCATTCACAAAATGTAAAGAAAACGAAATTAAATGCAATATATTGCTTTTGGAAGAGAGGTTATCTAGAAATGTTATGCTAAAAAATTCTTACAAATCTGGAAATGCCATGCTAAAAGAGTCTTACAAAGAGCGAGGGCCTACTTTAAAAATCATTCTCATTATATACTGCATTGTTGGACTGTCATTAAGCACAACCAGGAAGTCCTTCAAAATAGGCTATTTAAAATATCAATTTTAGATCTTTACATTAAAGAATACAGATACAGAATGGAGCTAAAACCTTTCTTTACTTCCTATTTGCCCAACCAAATTTAGGTTTACACCTCCTACCCCATGCCAAGTCAGAACCTTTTTTTGCTGAGTCAGCACCAACTTCTGCTGCAGCTGGCCGACCTCAGCATGGAGCTGCTGTGTTTTAGCATTCTTCTCTTCCATGCGAGAGTTCAGAGCCTGCAATTGTAGGTCCTGCTCACTTCGTCCCAGCTCCGCCGTCCGCAAGGCTGTCTAAAGACACAAAATGAAAGATTCACGCATCAGGAAATAAAACCTCAATGAAAGCAACAAAATACAGGAAGGACCTGGAGCTCACTCGTAGCGGGCTATAGCGGCTATTAAAGGCCCGCTGAATCGTTAAAGGCCCGAGCCGAAGGCGAGGGACTTTAACGAAACAGCAGGACTTTAATAGCCGGTATAGCCCTGCTACGAAGGGCTATAAGGCTATTAGAACATTCTGCCACTAGAGGGCAGAATGTTCTAACAAATGAAAAGGGGGGGCCCTCGGCCCCCCCGCACGCATGGCGGCGCGGCGACCGTCGCCCCCCCTTTCTCCCGGGTGGTCATTCGGCGGTGGGGGCGTGCCCTGGGGGTGCGGCCCACCGCCGATTGGCTGGCGGCCTTCCTGACCCGGATCCAATTTAGTGGGTCCGGGTCAGGGGGGGCGGGCGTTGGGAGGGGCCGACCGGCCCCTCGGGAATAAGAGGTGGGGAGCGCCCAGGAGACCCCCTTGTCCCTGGACGCTCCCTCGCTGAACGTTGTGCCCCGCGTGCGGGGCTTCTTTGTTTTATTAATCTTTTCCGCTTCTTTTTTCAGGCACGTTTAAGGCGGAGAAGCGACTTGCAGCCGCGTCGTGAGAGCGGGCTGGGGATCAGCAGCGGGAGAAACCGCGTCGCGTTGCCTCGCCGTTGGCGGATTAGGCTGTGAGGACCGGGTGTACGGGTACTACGGCTGAGGAAGCGTGGTGCGTGCCAGTCGAGGCACCGTGAGGTATCGTGCGGGGGCGGGGGATCTTCGGTGGGCGCGCCAGGGTAACGCTTGAGCCTCCGTCAGATTTCGTGTGTGGGCGGTGGAGCGGGCGGGTCCCCGCCGAGGAGTACGCGAAGGACTGGGGAAAGGGCCCGGTAGACGGGGACGCGCATTGAAATCGCTACGCGATTTATTTAATCCTGCCCCCGAGTGTTACAAAGAGAAACTGCCCGTTTATATTTGGGGCCGACAAATTGGCGCGCATTCGAGCAAGCGGCAAACAAGGCCGGTGGGGAGTGATTTTGAAATAAAACGAGAGCGGTAGGCTACTCGTGTAACTGAGTGAAGCGAAGCAGGGTCGACCAGGGCAGCACCTGGATGGGAGACCCCTGTTGAATTGAGGTAACTGTTTTTCAAATACTGCATAGCAGGTAATGAAAGTTGCACAGAGGGTACAATTGTATACAAAACGAGGTGGCATTTCTTAAAGTGTTGTTGCACTACTGCATGGTAATAACCATTAAGTGACTTGTTGTTTAAGTATACAGTCGAGGTGACATTGCTTAAAGTGTTTTTTTTTACTGCGTGCTATTAAGTATTAAGTGACTTGTTGTTCAGGTATTGGCTCAAAAGCCCACAATAGAGAGGAATAAGTGGAAGTTTCCTAAAACCTATTCCTGCTATTATTTCACGGTAGTGGAAGTTTCCTAAAACCTATTCCTGCTATTATTTCACGGTAGTGGAAGTTTCCTAAAACCTATTCCTGCTATTATTTCACGGTATTAACCCTTTTTTCAATTTCAGGCACCCTTAACAACGTTATTGGCACGTTTTACTCGCGGACAGGGCACGCAACGTGGTGGGGGCTGTGACCGCAGACCTTCATCGCCGACGAGGACACAAGAGGGGTCGGTAAGAGGGGTACGGGGGGCTGGCATTCGTCGCTCCTGGTGGCCGCCGGGTGGGTCTACGTTAGGTTTACTCACCCCCCTACATAAGCGGACAAGCCGCTAGTGTTGCGGTCGCCGTTGCACGGTGCTGAAAGCCCCCTGGTGACCCTCCATCTGAAAGGTACACACAGTTGGCCTGTTGGGAAATTAAGAGAGTAGGCAGCGGGTGTTTTTGGGGTAAGCATCATGCCAGGTCCAAGGGGTGGAAAAAGGGGGTCCAACATGGAGGCTATGATGCGGGCTATGATGCGGGAGATGAGTGACATTAAGCAACAGCTAGGGAAAGTTAAGGAGCTGGAAGCACGGTTTAATGAGAGAGATGGTGATGCCCCGGGCCCATCCGGGAGGCCGATCCGCAAGAGGGTGGCACCAGTGCCAAGGGGGGAATTTGTCACCCCGCAAGGGAAATCTAGGTCCAAAAGACCCAGGGATGCGGCCCCCACCCCGGGCCCAGTAGATCCGTTACCTGCCGCGCCGCCGGCGGTGGTCCCACCCCCGCATGTGCCTACACCCATTGCCCCCGTGGTGCCGGTGCCGGCAGGTCAACCAGTAGACGCTGGGTCTGCTCCCGCACCGGTGCCCACAATCCCGGGTACAGGCTGGCCACACCCGGCGCCCGCCCTGCCAGCTGTACCAGGACCACTGGGCATAACCCCAGTGGTACCTGTTGTCCCGGGGGGTAATGTAGATTCAATGCCACCCGAATTGTTATCTCAGTTAACGGCCATGATGCCATGGCTCCAAAAAGGGGGAGCCTTCCCGAATTCTGCAGACCATGCGGCAGAGGCGGCGAGGTTTGTGGAGAAAATCAGATCGGCACCGGTCGCCGACAGTGTTGCATTGCCAATATCTTCTCCCCTTGCAGGTCCAAGTGTTCCCCAGCCGGACGGAGTTAAAGGGCAGCCGCCCCCGGTGCCCGCACTTGGTAAGGAAGTGGCATTGCCGCTCTTGGGGGACGGTGTTTTACCTTCCAGGAACGAAAATCTGGCTCAGCATGTGTCATTAGCTGTGAAAGAGATGATTTGGGCGGATAAATACGTGTACATTTATTCTTTGTTGTTAGACAATAGGGAAATGGAGCAGGCAAAAGCACTAAAAGAGTGGATGCTCCCAAGCGAATGGAGGGCGCAATGTACTAGATTTAGGGTTGAGGAAACTCTCAACAACTGGATGCAAGCATGGGCTGTATTCACTGCAATTAAAGCTGAGCGTCCTCCAGATTTACAGGCAGCATTGGCATGCTACTCGAGCAGGATTGTGGGGTGGAGTCAACAGTATTCTGGGGAAGCATGGAAGGGTTATGATGTCAATTTCAGGAAGGCTTTGGAATTCAATAGATCATTGTCATGGGACACGGTAGATTCCATGGCATGGCACAAACAGTTCTCTGATACTGCACCTCCCCCTCAGTTCGGTGCGGTCAAGGTGTTCACTAGACCGCATCAGCCCTTTCGGCCCCCCCAAACGAGTGAGGTACCTGGGAAGTTTAGGGCAGGTGGGCCAGAGAAAAAAGGGGTGTGCTGGGATTTTAATAGGCGCACCTGCACAAGGGCCGCGTGTAAGTTTAGACATGCATGTTCCTCCTGTGGGCACCCCTCTCATCCAGAAACTACCTGTAGGTCCAAGCAAGGTAACACAGGTCAGAGGGGTAGGGGAAAGCCATTATAAGTCAAACAGGTTAGGCCCCCCCACTCCAGTGGATGTGGTGGCAATGATTCCATGGTTGAACAGATACCCAGACCACACATCGGCCACCCTACTCCAAGAAGGTTTTTCTAAGGGTTTTAGGATCCCGGCCGGGGGATACACAGGCAGTGCGCACTGTAGAAATCAATTGTCAGTTAAGCACAATCCGGCTGTTGTGGCCGCCAAAATTGACAAGGAGCTATCATTAGGCAGGATAGCTGGCCCTTTTACTGAAGTGCCTGTACCCAATTTTGTGTGTTCCCCACTGGGAGTTGTCCCCAAAAAAGAGAAGGGGCAATTCAGATTGATTCATAACCTGTCAGCACCTAGGGGGGCGTCACTGAATGATGCCATTGACGAGGGTATCTGTAGTGTTAAGTACGCCTCTTTTGATCAGGCTGTTAACTTATTACAGGCCACGGGACCCGGGGCGCTGATGGCGAAATCAGACATAGAATCAGCCTTTCGCCTCCTCCCAGTCCACCCAGCGGATCAACATCTTTTAGGTTTCACCTTTGGGGATATGTTCTACATGGACAAATGCATGCCTATGGGTTGTTCTATATCTTGCGCTTACTTTGAGATGTTTAGCTCCTTTCTTGAATGGGCCATGAGACAAGTGACGGGCCATCAGCGGGTCATGCATTATTTAGATGATTTCCTCTTCCTGGGTACAGCGGGATCTCAGGAGTGTGCACTGGCATTGCAGGAATTTTGCGTGCTCATGCGGACTTTTGGAGTCCCTCTTGCGCCCGGGAAGACTGTTGGCCCGACCACCTGCTTAGAATTCCTTGGCATCGAGATTGACTCAATGGAGGGATGTTTTAGATTACCTAAGGACAAGGTGTGCAAATTCAAGACAACGCTACAGTTATGCCTCCGGAAGGAGAAGGTCACTTTGCAGCAATTACAGGAGGTGGTAGGGCAATTGAATTTCGCACTGAGAGTCATCCCCATGGCTCGCCCTTTCTCTCGCTCCATCGCTCACGCGATGAGGGGGTTGAAGGAAAAGCACCACCGCACTCGCCTATCGTCTGAAATTCGCCAGGATATGCTTATTTGGATGGCATTCCTGGAGGATTTTAACGGTAGGGTGGTCTGGCCCGGCCCGCTCACAACATCAGCAGAGTTGGGCCTATGGACTGATGCGGCCGGTAGTGTGGGCTTTGGCGCCATCCTAGGGAACAGGTGGGTCGCTCAACAGTGGCCAGAAGAATGGAAGACATGGGGTCTGACCAGCAACATTGGCTTCCTTGAACTCTTCCCAATATGGGTGGCACTGATGGTCTGGCCCGAACACCTATGTAACCAATCAGTGGTGTTTTGGTCAGATAACATGACGGTGGTAGAATGTATCAACCAGCAGGGGGCGCGGTGTCCCTTCATACTTCGTCTGATCAAAGAAATTGTTCTGCGGTGCCTTAAACTGAATGCTAATTTTAGAGCCAAACATGTCCCTGGTGTTCTAAACAATGCTGCTGACTCCCTTTCTCGCTTCAAAATGCAGGTTTTCAGGGAGCATCTTCCCACAGCAGACCCCTCGCCAGCACACTTCCCAGCAGTACTTTGGCAGATTGGTGCCCCAGATTACAGGACCTCGTGGTCGCTAGCCTAGCCCCCAGGACCAAGACGGCTTACGAAGGGGCGTTTCTGTCTTATTGTTCTTTCTTGGGGCCACAGTGGGAAGCGCGTTGGGCGGAGGAGGATGGCTTTGCAGCCTATTTAGAATGGATGCACAAGGAGGGGCGCTCGGTGGCAGCTGCGACCAGACATAGGGCAGCGGTGTCATTCTTCGCTCAAGCTAGGGGCTTCCGGGATCCCACTAATACCATTATGATACGTAAGGCTTTAAGGGGATGGCGCCGTATTCAGGGACACCAGAAGGATAAGAGAAAGCCCATTGGATTGGCCCGGCTAACAGCCTTACTGGGCACGCTGGAGACTGTTTGTAGCTCGGAGTGGGAGGTGCTTCTTTTTAAGGCGGCATTCTCCTTGGCATTCTATGGGGCGCTGAGAATTAGCGAACTTGTGGCAGGTTCCAAGTCAGACCTACTGGGCGGCTTGCAAAAGGCTGGTGTGACGATAATGGGGGACACCATGTGGGTGATTATCCAAAAATCAAAAACCGACCAAGAAGCTAGGGGTCACACCATAGTTCTGCAACGGGCCCCCGCCAACCCGTGCTGCCCGGTGAAGCACGTAGAATTATTCCACGGACTGTTGGTAGGTTCAGCGGGCAGGGCATTGCTCTGTCACGCCGACGGGAGCCCCTTGACCAGGTATCAATTCAGGAAAGTATTGGAGATGGGGGTTAGGAAAGCAGGTCTTGACCCCAAGGATTTTGGCTCTCATTCCTTCAGGATTGGGGCAGCAACTGAGGCGGTGGCGGGGGGCCTCCCGGTGGAAAGAGTGAAGACAATTGGGAGATGGTCTTCAGAATGCTATAAACGTTATGTTCGGATTGACATGCTATGATTACATGTCACTCACGCTTGGTCTCTTTCCGCTCTCTTACAGTTTCTCAGACCTGTTACGCAGGGGAGGAATCTGGATTCATTCATACATCAGCACGGAGCGGCGACCTGGAAATAAGGAAGAACAATGTCTGGATTGTTGGTCATTCATATGTGAAGCGAGCGGAATGTGTCTTTCTGTCAGGTGACAAGAGAAAAAGGGCGGGGCAATTAGGGTTGGACATCACGTTCTTTGGCAGAGGGGGGTTGTGTCTTCACGAGTTTAGGGCATTCTTCCAAGGGCTTTTAGCACGCCAGCAATCTCCACCGTCAGTGGTGATACTTCACCTTGGGGAGAATGATTTGGCAACACTGGGTAGGCGCATTCTGATTGAGGAGATTATCTCAACGGCGGGTTGGTTAGCCAGGACCTGCCCCGGTTGCACACTAGTATGGTCACAACTCATACCCCGGTTACAGTGGAGGGGGGGACATTCGGTCAGGGCGTTGAATCACTCGGTAAAGAGGATCAACACACGGTTGGATAGGTTGTTTCGAGCCCCCTTGTTACAGTCAATACCTCATGGGTGCATCTGGGGCGACAAGTATTACTTGAAGGACGGAGTTCATTTAACAGAGGAGGGTAACGTCCTATGGTCTGACAATATCTGGGCCTGGCTGGAGGGTTATGAAAGGAGGAGGGTGTCCTTTGGGCAGGGGCTAGAGGGGGGAGGCCAGATCGTCGGTTAACAATGCTGGCCTGTGGCGGTAAGGTCATTATCGGTGAGCACATATTTGAGGTCTGAGGGGGCGGGCATCATCCTATGGAGGTTCCCGCCCAGGGGGAGGGGCCTGCGGGCCACTCCCAGAAATCCAGGGGCAAGGTAATAGGCAAAGGAGCGCGGGTAGGAGTAGTTCACGCTTTCCTTAGGCTGGTAGCCACCCCGCGCGCGTGGACTCATGACGCCACCGGCGCAGAGTAAGGGCCCTCCTTTAGTGGGTAAATGGAGTTTAGGGCGTAGACCGGGCAATTCCCGGGGTAACACTGCGCATGCGCACTTCTAGGGGGGAGGCGCAGCTTGTAGGACCTGACACCGGTAGTGACCCTGCCATATGGCCAGAAATGTACAAAAATCAAGTTTAGGATGTTTAGTCTAAGTTAGGAAACAACATGTATTAGAGTTTTGTTAAGGTCAGGCTCTCAAACTTGTTGCCAAGAATTGTAACTAAATGTCCTGCTGATTTTTGTATTCATTGTTGATTATGCAATTAAACCTTTTTTAATTTCATACTTTAATAAATACGGCCGGGCGACTAGCGCTCGCCTTCCAAAAAGTAAAGACGTCTCGTTTCCACGTTCCTGGGTGTTGGGTGCCGGATTGGGGGGGAGGCGGCAGCTAGTCGCTGACCATGTGAAAAGGGGGGGCCCTCGGCCCCCCCGCACGCATGGCGGCGCGGCGACCGTCGCCCCCCCTTTCTCCCGGGTGGTCATTCGGCGGTGGGGGCGTGCCCTGGGGGTGCGGCCCACCGCCGATTGGCTGGCGGCCTTCCTGACCCGGATCCAATTTAGTGGGTCCGGGTCAGGGGGGGCGGGCGTTGGGAGGGGCCGACCGGCCCCTCAGGAATAAGAGGTGGGGAGCGCCCAGGAGACCCCCTTGTCCCTGGACGCTCCCTCGCTGAACGTTGTGCCCCGCGTGCGGGGCTTCTTTGTTTGGCCACCCACCATCCCTTGGAACAAAAGTCTTGTAACAGTTTTATGTCAGGTTGAATGGTAAGTTTCGAAGGTACGGTCCACAGTAGAGATGGATCTGTTGGGGTATTTTGTGATGCGTTTGCGTAGGAATTTTTTCCCCTTCTTAGCGAAACATGTGTGAAGTAAACTGTATTTGATGCCATGTGTCTTTAGGCCTTTTTTCCCTTTGTAGCTATACGTTGATACTGTTATTTAGCGAAATATGTGTGAAGTGAATTGTATTTGATGCCATGTGTCTTTAGGCCTTTTTCCCTTTTTTAGCTATACGTTGATACTGTTATTTATTAGCCAGTGTAGCTGTCCTTTAGAATTTTTTCCCATAGGTCGTCGTATTTATTAGGTATGGGGCATGCGGTAAGGTCATTATCGGTGAGCACATATTTGAGGTCTGAGGGGGCGGGCATCATCCTATGGAGGTTCCCGCCCAGGGGGAGGGGCCTGCGGGCCACTCCCAGAACTCCAGGGGCAAGGTAATAGGCAAAGGAGCGCGGGTAGGAGTAGTTCACGCTTTCCTTAGGCTGGTAGCCACCCCGCGCGCGTGGACTCATGACGCCACCGGTGCAGAGTAAGGGCCCTCCTTTAGTGGGTAAATGGAGTTTAGGGCGTAGACCGGGCAATTCCCGGGGTAACACTGCGCATGCGCACTTCTAGGGGGGAGGCGCAGCTTGTAGGACCTGACACCGGTAGTGACCCTGCCATATGGCCAGAAATGTACAAAAATCAAGTTTAGGATGTTTAGTCTAAGTTAGGAAACAACATGTATTAGAGTTTTGTTAAGGTCAGGCTCTCAAACTTGTTGCCAAGAATTGTAACTAAATGTCCTGCTGATTTTTGTATTCATTGTTGATTATGCAATTAAACCTTTTTTAATTTCATACTTTAATAAATACGGCCGGGCGACTAGCGCCCGCCTTCCAAAAAGTAAAGACGTCTCGTTTCCACGTTCCTGGGTGTTGGGTGCCGGATTGGGGGGGAGGCGGCAGCTAGTCGCTGACCATGTTAAAAAAGGGTTCTCGAAGCTCGAGGGGATATAAATCCCCTCGAACTTCGAGAAGCCTTTGTAGAACATTGGAATGTTGCTCTCCGGGCCTTTACCGGCCCGTAGAAGCAGGGAGCACTCCATTGTCTGCAATGGAGCTCCCAACATTCCAATGTTCTAATAAAGAATATATAATCATACCGCTATCTCCAGAGAGTTATTCAACAGACTTGATATTGGCCTTCTCATCCACTGCCTTGAATGCACAGGTACCTAAATACTGCTGCAACTATTGCTCCATCTTGGCTACAGGGACCATCTCTTCTCACCTCTGCACATCATCCATCCATTGAAAAATATATCACTAAGTAGACCTTCCACAAGTTTTGTGATGTGGTCCTGCAATTATAATATTGCTGCAATTAACTATGTTTATTTCTACCCTTCAACATTTATTTAAATGATTATACCAATTGGGTACAGTATGAGTGCATGTTTTTTTTAATATGCACCATTATCTACAACATTGAGTAGGCAGACCACATTGTTGTTTCCTATTTAGAGTGGTGCAGGGATCACTTTTTTGGTCCTGATGAGAAGCCAGGGGGATTAATTAGAAACATGTACACTAAGGAGGTAGTAGCCCATTACAGCATACATCCTCCACTACCCATTTTTCGGTCGAGCCTAGCGCAGCGCACATGCGCTGCCCTAGGAGATGACCTTTTGGAATCGGTCTGCACTTTTCTGACACTCGTGTGTGTGGCGGCATCCACCTTGCGGGAGTAAGCAGCGGCGCGCAGCGTGCCATGTGGTCTGTATCATGTTTCAATTAGCGTGGTGGTTGTCAGTTTCGCTGGCGCGCGTTCATGTTTGTTTTGCAATGGCTTGGCACAGAGGCAGCATGCCACAAATTCAACCCAGCTCCCTACCCTTCAGCCACAATGGATTCTGCTGTGCAACGCGGTTTGATGTGAATTAGATTCAAACCAACATAATGCACCACAAAGTCACAGCTCAGCAGGGGGAATTTAAAAGCGTGTTTTTTTGCTGAATGCATTGCAGTTCAGTAATTGCCAGGTTGAGTTTTAACATTCATTCCCAGGGAGCAGATACACAGCTCTTAGATAAACTGCTCAAATTGTAACCAAATCAATTCCCAAAATATACACACCAATGGAGAATCGAGAACACAAATTCACAGGGACCATACATTCTATTGCCGTCACGCCAGGTCCGTTTTTTTCACGGCAATTCACAGAGAAAGATTTTATTTGGCATTATGGCGCGATTTCGATAGCACACTTTAGCCCCAGGCTTCTGCACGGGCTGCTTAATACATTCAACCCTTGCTTTGTCAGGCATCCGCTGCTGTTTGTTTCATGTATATATTTTTCAGTTTTTCCACTCCGCTGCCCAGTTCAGTTCTTTTGCCACTCTGCCAGCTAAGCCATCGGCGCAGATCACAAGAGCGCTAATCCCCATTGCATCAGCCTGTCTAATTGGACCGGACACATCTGACTCCCGCACAGCTTTGCCTCTCCTTCTGAGTCATGTCAAAGAAGATGGACAACAGGCCCAGCACACATCACATGTGTGAATGGGGAAGCTAACAGCCACCTCTCAGGGCTTAGAGGCTAATTGGCAGGGGCCTGTTTTAGGAATACGGACCAGGCCTAATCAGCGTCAGAGAAGAATGTGGGGGGAGAAAGAAGGGGTTGGCGCAGCTCCCTTTTCAGGGACCTCCCCTCAATAATTCCTCCTCAGCTACTGCCTCATAGATGAAGCGGCAGATAGTGAGCCATGTGGTCTGTATCATGTTTCAATGAGCGTGGTGGCTTTCAGTTACGCGGACTCACCTTCATGGTTTTTTTTTTGCAATGGCTTGGCACGTAGGCAGCATGCCACAAATTCAACACGGCGCCACAGTTCTCAAGCCGTCAGCCACATCCAACTAACACACGAAAAAAGGCCCCCAGCAATGCAAAAATCAATAAGACTCCATTGCTAGATCACCCGCAATTTTCCGCTATTTTTACACGGACCCAGCTAGCACAGAGAAAACATGCCAAACCCCGACCACTGCTCCCCCATCCAACTGTCGGTCGCCCCGGACGTCATGCCACATCCCCTTACCCAGAGCATCATGCCCCCACTTAACTCAGCTCCTTTCAATACACCAAAAAACAGGCAACTTCGCCAGCTCAACGATCCCTGCACAAACCATACCGTCCTATCAATCCGAACATCAGCATGTCTCCACATTCCAGGCATCTTCACATGTGAAGAGCACTCCGCACATTCAACTAGGGTCCCCAAGTCCAAGGCTGACTGTAAGTCTGTTGGTCTTCGAGAGTAGAGATATCTATATATGTTTTTTCATTTCTTTTTTCTTTTTTTTGTTGCATATTTGCATGTTTTTTTCAGTGTCCTTCCTCCTGTGTATTCATTGGTGCATGGCTAAACACTTAAAAGGTCCCAAAGGCGAGACCTTTTGGCTATGCCAATGCTGGTTACTAATACCAGCTAAAGGGAGCATTACATTTTAGTTTCCACACAGCCAGGTATTTTTTTTATCTCACTATATTAACTCTGACCCTTCCACTCTTACATTACCCATAGCATCATCTCACTAATAAGTGCTCCCATGTCGCCGTCGGTCGCAGCACGCCCCGTCCTGCAGTGGGGCAGGAAGAACCCATTGATGAAGCATGCCACCAAGGAACCTTTTGGTGGGTGAGGGTTATTTTAACAAAACATTGTGCTTTCTTATACATTGTTAGGGAAACATACAGTTCTTGACACCATTGAACCTATCTAGGAAGGATACTATTATTCTGTTTACAAGGGTGGACTTTCTTTTGTTTTCATGATTCCCAGAGGAGGGCGAGTCCAATACTTACTGAACCTCTTCACTCCTTCTCTTGTTTATATTTACATCATCCATTCATAGTCAGTACTAAAAGGACCTAATGTTGCAGGCCCGGTTTATCAAGGATCGAGTGCACCACTGCAATCTTGTTAGAAGCTTTGATTCGCCAGGTGCTTGCTTGCTTGCTCTCGGTTGCCAAAGCCTACTAATTAGAGCTTGTGACCTTTTTTCAATGATTTTGCCTCACTACTGGGAAAAGCAGGGAAAATGTGTCCTTCTGCAAGAAGGCACTGAGAGGTCAGAAGTCTAAAACTGGACACAGTGCTCCATCCTTTTTCAGCACCATGAAGTGCAGGAGTAACGACCCTTTGACCAGAAAAGACAGCATTTTCTGCTGGAAGAGGGACAAGTGGTCCTGTGTCAGCCATTCTGAGCATGGTGAAAGTTGTAAGGGGTGACAATTAATGGTAGGGCATAGCTCACCTGAGCAATTAGTAGGACCCATTTGTCCGGTTATTGTTTGCCATCCTGGCAGAAAATGCTGGATCCTGCTTCTGCAAGGTGGCTCTGTGCCTCGAAGGACATGATACAGAGGTTTGCCTACATAGTCTGTGGGCACCCCAACCTTGGACACGAAGGGCAGTCTGGATTTGAAGGTAATACTGGGAGCTCCAACCATAGCCACAAAGGAGGCGAAACAGTTGGTGGGGCTGACGTGGGGGCAGACAGGCCCTGCCAGAATTTATTCAAGGGGGGTCCTAGGCGAGGATCCTAACAAATAAACAAAGCAACCAACCCACCACAGTTAGCCAAAACAAAACCTCATTCCATGATATTTATATGTATTTGGTTTATTGTTTACTCTTCATTTCTTATATATACAAGCATTGGCATAGCCAATAGGTCTCGCTTGTGGGACCTTTTAAGTATTAGTTTTGCAGCACAATATCCTTGTTGCACCAAGGATATTGTGCTGCAAAACTAAATACTTATAAGGTCCCACAAGCGAGACCTATTGGCTATGCCAATGCTTGTTTTAAAGAAGTGAGTCAATGTTGACAGCAGCAAATATTTACCCTTAAAGCTTCCCGCTTCTATGCTAATGATAACATTCATTATCAATAAGGTGGGCTCGGCATTGCTGGCAGCAAAAAAAAAAAAAAAAACACCCAAAAAACAGTTCAGTAAGGTGGAGCAGTGTTGATGGTTTGCCGTGCATTGTTGGGCGAATTTATACACTATAGCCTGTGGACTTGAAAAGCAGTGTGATGCCTCCTAGTATTCACCAGTGTGCATTGAGATGTCTAAAACGTGAGAGAATTTCACACTATGCCACAATCTTCGGCTTTGCGCTTAGACTGGAAAAACGGGTCAAGCAGTGCTATTAAAAAATAGCAGAAGGAAGTTAAGCACAAATGAGGATAGGGTCAACACTTGTAAGTATTTGCCCATACAGTACATTATCCTTGGAAACTTCCTCTTACACCGCCGTTCAAACGATCATGCCACCTCTGTCAGCGCTTCGGAGCCTCCGCTGATGGAGTGCATGATTAGAGAGCGCGTTTATGTTGGTTGCGCCCCTTGCAAGTCACAAAGTAAAATTACCGGGCCATCTTGGACTGAATCCAATACGCGTGTGGTTATTTTAATTCCCTCCGGAATGGACAATTGTTTTAAAATAATCATGTGACAAAGTGCTGCCGGGCAGCTAGCTGGAAGTACAATATCTCATTAAAAAATACTCTCCCCCACCAAATAGGTGTATTTATATCACTCCATCTGTTCACTGTGGTTATTTACACAGTACGCACATTGACCAAGGAAGGAAGGCGGGACGAGAAAAGAAGAACTAATCGGAAAAAGAAAGAAAGTAAGAGACAACAAGAATGAAGGAGGGGGAGGTGAATGATCAGGAAAGAGAAAAGGAAACGAAAAGGGATAATGTAAGGAAGAATGAGAAGGATGGTTACGCAAACAAAGAGAAAGGAGGAAAAAGGAAGAGGCTAGGTGACGGGTACAGCGAATGAGTCAAGGAAATGCTTAGGATAAAGAGGGCAGGCAATGAGAGGAGGGGGATCAGAGAAGTGGGATAAAAGAGGGGAATGGTGAAGAGGAGGGAAATTGAGGTGGAGGAAGCAAATGCTGAAAGAAATCGAACAAGAGGAATTAAAGGAAAGGAAAGCGGGAGAGTGGACGAAAAAAAAGCATGCGAGAGTGGTGCGTGCATGCGCGCGCCTCGCACTAATGGTTTAAACAAGCAAAAGCAAATGGAAGCAAATGGTGGGGGCCTGAAGGAGGAGGGGGTGCGAGGGATGAGGGAACACGGCCTGGGGGAAGCCGGCTGGGGAGGGGGAGGAGAAATGCAAGGAAGGCTGTGTGCCGGCCGGCCATCCAAGAATAATTAGGGGAGGAGAAGCCGAGAAGCCGCAGAGCGCACGCTGGGCGAAGCCCTTTGATGTGCTGTGCGGCAAATGCAATTAGGAGGGAGGGAGGCTGATGCGCGTTCGTGTTTGATCACGTGGTTCACGTGAACTTCATGAAAACGCCAGCAAAAAGCTGGTGGTTTCATGAGGATTTTGGCTACTTGAATTCTCGCTCCGCTCGATGCGCTTGCGCGCATCGATAGGTCGCGAGACCTAAAAAATAGACCTATACACATATGATTTTCACAATTTCATAAACTCAAGTTCCAATGATCAGAATATACCCTCGAGACGAAGTTCTTGCGTGCCGCCCCCCGCCTTGGTCCCTGGAACTATCCACTGCTATATCGTTTGATCAGCACCAGTGGACCTGCGGGCGATCCCCCTATTTTGGGCTCGGGAGGCTTCTGTCATTGGGACTCATATGCACAGTTCTCCATCCTATCTAATTCCAAATAAATTAAGGCGACTTTCAAATGTCACAAAAGAGTGTGCTGTTCCCAAAGCTCCATCCAAGAGACTGCCCCAGGATACCTATTTAGATTACTTCTACTTGTGTGCAAGGTTTTTACCTACATGGGCATTGGAAAAAAGGCCTTCATACATGATCTGAAGACAGCCGCGCTAGAAGAGAGAAGCTAGGGTGTAACCTCACTGTCTACGCTGGTTATCTACTTCTAACTGCAGCCATAAGCAAATCTGGTTGTCCTGTCCCCCTCTCCATGGTACATCATCGCCCTGACGAAGGTGCGATCCCTGTGGACCCTGACACCGAAACGCGCGTCGGCGTGATTCGCGTTTGGCAGAGTGGATTGGCTATTCCATCATCAGTCCTATTGTTTGACATCTGTCTCTGCCTCAACATCCCCCTGTTTTTATGAATATCTGACCATCTCTTTATTCACTAGGTGGTGCCTTGTACCAATTTTTGATGTATGGAAGATCGAGTGAATGACTTTCCCTTGAATAGATAGTGATATGAGTGTGAATGACATGGTGTGGGTGGGACTGGGTCAGCCCTTGTATATGTTTTATTGCTGATTTTCTATTAATATGTGTGTTTCTATATTCTGATCATTGGAACTTGAGTTTATGAAATTGTGATAGGTCTATATGTCTATTTTTATGTATAAGAAATGAAGAGTAAACAATAAATCAAATAAATATAAATATCATGGAATGAGGTTTTGTTTTGGCTCACTGTGGTGGGTTGGTTGCTTTGTTTATTTGTTAGTATCCTCGCCTAGGACCCCCTTTGAATAAATTCTGGCAGGGTATTTCTTCTTTTAGTTTATTTCTTACCCCCTTGTTCCTGCCTATTATTAGAATCCCTTGGGGAGCCTCCTTCTATTTCGTGGGGGCAGACAGTCCCAAGCTGAACGTCTTGGCCCTACTATTCTTAAAGCACTTCCAGGGCTGATTCTGCCTTCTCACCAAAAAGGTAAGATCAATTGTAGGCAATGCAAATTAACATAGAGTGAACTTCGCTGGAGATGCCAATGGACCTCATCCAGGCATGCCTCCTGATGGCTATACTGGTGCCAATTGCCCGGTCTAGGCAATCTGTGATGGTCAATCCACAGTGGACTGTAAATGTATCCACAATGCGGGAATCCTGGATAGCATGTGTAAGAACAGGTTGCAACAACTTGTTAGGGACACTGGGTAAAACTTGGCAAATGAGACCTATAGGGCGTGAGTATAATGCCCTAAGACGCAGCTGACGTGAACAAAATGTAGTGCCAAGCTTATTGACGAAAACATGCGCTTCACGAAGGTTTTAATGTGTTTTGACTCCCTGCCAAGATCAGCGGTAGGGAAAAGGTTAGGGTTGAACTTGCTGGTTGAGGATTGCACGACTAGGCTCTCTGGCATGGGATGATCAGTAAATAAGAAAGGATCCAGGACTGGAACGTTGCATTATGTTATCTGTCTGGTCACTGGAGGTCCAGACGGGTTTTTGCCCAAGCCCAGAGAAGGGTATTTTTTTATTTATTTATTTCGGGGAATAAACCCCATTAAAACATTAAAACCGCGTCCAAACCTTTGTTTTAAAGGGGGATTTGGAGCAGGACTATAAAGATCTAATGCAGAACCTGAGTCAGGCAATAGACCAGATAGCCCCGGAGAAAGTACAAAGGGTGAAAGGAATTATAAAAGGTGCCCCGTGGTTCACCCCGCTTCTAAGAGACCATAAAAAGAAACTCCGGTGCCTAGAAAGGACCTGGAGGAGAACTAAAGAGGGAACAGATAGGGAACAATACAGAACCTCACTGAAGATATACAAGAAACTGATTATGACAACAAAAGCAGACTTCTATGAATCCCGTATTAGTCAGGCGGAAAATATTCAAAAGGAAACATTTAAAATTCTTACCGAACTGACCAAAAAAACAGATACATCGGAAATAACAATAACGGCCGATAGTTTCCAAAACTTCTTTTTTGAGAAGGTGGAAACTATCCTCTTGGAGATCAAGGCCAAGGCCATGAAAGACCCTTGTCCGCTACAAGAAGTTCAGTCTCCTACTGAAGGATATCTTGTGAAATTTCCTGAATTAGATCCGTTAAGCCTGGAGCAGATCATGAATAACATTAAGTCAGGCTCCCCAGCAGACCCGTGTCCCCCCAAGGTCTTTAGCCTTGCTCGCCCCATTCTGGAAAATCATATTATTTCCATTCTCAACAGCTCAATGGTGACTGGCCATTTACCATCAAGTCTTAAGGAGGCACGGGTGAGACCCTTGCTGAAAAAGCTTGGAGCTGACCCGACCATCTTAAAAAATTATAGGCCAATATCCCAGCTGCCATATCTGTCCAAGATTCTAGAGCAACATGTGCTGAAATCCCTTTCCTCGTTCCTGGAATCACACCATCTTCTCCAGGAGCGTCAGGCGGGTTTCCGGGCACACCACAGCACTGAGTTGGTGATGCTTGCTGTGCTGGATGATCTGAGGGGTATGGCTGACAGTAAAAAACCAAGCGCCCTGATACTTTTAGATCTATCAGCGGCGTTTGATACTGTTGGCCACTCCCTGCTATTGGATAGATTGGCTGCTTTTGGGATAAGGGGTCAGGTCCATCAATGGCTCCAATCTTTCTTGACTGGTAGGACCCAGAGGATTCAACTGGGGGATGCCGTTTCGAAAGCAAGGGTGATAGAGTGCGGAGTCCCTCAGGGATCCGCATTGTACCCACTGCTTTTTAACCTGTACCTCCAGCCGTTGATTGCTTCCCTAGCTGTCATGGGTTGCCGTGTATTTAATTATGCTGACGACACCCAGCTATTGCTAAGTATCGATAACACAATCTCAGCACAAACCAGTGCTCAGAACATCCTCAGACATACAGTTGGCTGGATGACGGCCAATCAGCTGAAAATAAATCCGGATAAAACGGAGGTACTGGTGGTCTCTACTCTAGCATCACCTTGGAGTGACCTCTACTGGCCTAAAGAACTAGGGCCGTCACCGATACCCAGTGATAAGGTGAAAAGCCTTGGAATTAAAATCGACAATGAGCTGTCAATGGCCAGCCAGATCTCCTCAGTAGTGGGGATATATACTGGCCTGATTCGACAGCTGAGAAAGCTGGCCCCTTTTCTCTCGTGTTCCGCACTTCGGATGGTAGTTTCTGCCACTATCATTTCGAGGTTGGACTACGGGAACGCTCTTTATCTAGGCTTACCCAAAATTCTGACTAACAGACTACAGGTGGTCCTAAATGATGCAGCACGCCTGATCTTCAAGCTACCCAGAAGATCACATGCTACTGCTCTACTCCTCAAGTTACATTGGCTCCCCATTGAACAGAGGGTAGAGTTTAAGAGCCTGTGTACAGCCCACAAGGCCATCTATGGGCTGGCCCCTGCATACATCAAAGAGCGCCTGAAGGTATATACCCCCGGACGGGCTTTGCGGTCCGCAGACTCTCAGCTTCTAGTCCGCCCCTGCTATAAATTAAAAACTAAAGGAGGGAGGTCTTTCTCGGTTCTGGCTCCGCAGATATGGAACAACTTACCAGAAACTCTTCGGAAAGAAGCAAATCTACTGCGCTTTAGAAAGCTGTTAAAAACTTTCTTGTTTAGGGAGGCCTTCGACCCAGCTAAATAGATTAAATCTCCGGTCCCTGGACCCTAGACCACTTTCTTTCCTATGAATCTTTGTTGTTGGCTTGTTTTCCAAGCGCCTTGAGACCTGTTGGTGAGTTGGCGCTATAAAAGACCAAGTTAACAATAACAATAACAATAACACAAGTTCAACCATCATAATTTACATAGAATCCAAAAAATTAAAAAGCTGAACAATAGAAGACCCCATTAAAATGCATGTTTCAGTTGAGCTCGATCATAATTGTAAAACGTTAGTAAACAGCCCATTCTATGGTTTCTGATCTTAGAATCTGAATTGCTTCCCTGGATGCTCCATTGACAAAATATGGCGCACTGGAATAATCCAGGTCTTCATCAGTTTAGCATAAGCAGGGCTAAAAACACAGAAAGTGCTCGTTCAACTCAGAATTTGCTTTGCCTTCTGCATTATCCGGTGTCCATTGCCATACCTTCCTGCCTCTTATTGCTTGTATTTTTTGCGTTGATGATTTTCATTCCCACTCCTACGTTTTGTTTCTTAATTGTACAGAAAATACAAAATAAAGTTATATAAAAAAAAAAGAATTTGCTTTGCACACAGAACACTCCAGCCAACTACTTCTGAAATAATTCAAATCAAAAACGCCATTTCTGAATTTCAAAATTATAGATCTCACTTGTGGTGGTTCTATTCGATCTAAAATGGTTTGAGAGCCATATTACATATGAAATTCAGAATCATGTTGGTTAAAGAACCGATGTCAGGCTTAGTCTGCCATCTTTCTTCAATGTACCTCCAATACCTTAACTTTTATTGGGCTATCATATCTTTATTGATCTGCTCGAGATTATCCCAAGCAGAATGTAGCCCTAGCTTGTGCATCCAGCACTTTATGTCTCTAAACCGGGGTAATGAGCCTGAGTTAATCAAATCTCTTACCTCTAAGCGCACTTGCCCTAGGGCAATTGGGGATTTACTTATCCATACTCTTCAATGGTTTCAGGGTAGCTGCACATGAGTTTTTTTTATCCCAAATCAAAACGCAGTGGGCTAAGTGGAGTGCTGTAAGACAATATAAGTGGAGCTCGCATAAATCTGTTTTCCGTTTTTCGCTAATCCACCTGTTTGTTCTGCACCCCATAGCTCCGCTCCATACAGAGTCTCACCAAGTCCTCTAGCATGGTAAATTTCTAGTGCAGGTTTAATCGGACAAAATTGATTCACCTTCCTTACAATCCTGGATCCAGCATTCTGTATGGTCAGCTGACGTTTCACTATTTTTGGGGCCCATGATAATGGCCTAGCTATTCTTACTACCAAATAATCGCAATCCTTAACCTGCTCTGAAGGGGTAGTATCTAACATCATTTTCCCTCTCAATAACCGATGGAGACAAAAGGTCAGTGCTTTCTTTCAGAGGACTAAGGCACTGGACCCCACGCAGTTTGGGTTTCGTGTAGGGCATAGCACAGAGCAGGCTCTTATCAAGGTCGCTGAAGAGGTTAGAGCGGCTGTGGACCAGGGAGGGGTGGCTCTTTTGATTCTGTTGGACTTGTCGGCAGCCTTAGACACGGTCCACCATGGGGTGTTGATGGACCGTTTGTCGGGGGCCGTGGTGGATGGCTCGGCTTGGAGCCTCCTGAATTCCTTTTTGGCCAACAGAATACAAACAGTTGACCTGGGATCAGATAAATCTAAGCCTTTTGCCCTCCCTTGCGGGGTGCCGAAGGGGTCCTCCCTGACCCCAACGCTCTTTAATATCTATGTCAGCCTGCTGGCGGCCTTTATAAGATCCTTTGGTCTGAAACTTACATCCTATGCAGATGATACACAGATTGTATTATCCATAGAACGAGGGTCCCAAGTGGATATGGCTGCAAGATGCCACGTTTGTCTGAAAACGTTGCTGGCTGGATGGCCTCCAATCGCCTTAAATTAAACGCTGGGAAAACCGAGGTCATCATGTTTGGAAACAACCCTAACATATGGACTCCTAATATGTGGCCTGACGCCTTGGGAAAGCTACCAGACCCCACTGGGAAAGCAAAAAATCTGGGTGTGATAGTGGACCAAAATCTTGACCTCTGGGATCAGGTTAGTGGAGTGGTTTCGTTCTGTTTTCATATTCTTAGGATATTAAGGAAAATAAAATAACTCTTGCAGCTGATGGATTCAGGTCAGCAGTCTATACCCTTATTTTGTCACGTTTGGACTACTGCAATAGCCTGTACCTGAATTTGAAAAAAACACGGGTACAGGCTGCAGCTGGTGCAAAACGCGGCAGCGAGACTGCTGACGGGGATCCCCAGATACGCCTCAATACAAGAGGGTCTCAGGCAACTCCATTGGCTGCCTGTAACGAGACGCGCACAATTTAAAGCCCTGTGCATTGTCTTCAAAGCCTTGATGGGTAGTGGCACAGAGTTTTTGAGTAGGATTTTTAAGTGGTATGTGCTGGGAAGAGCGCTTCGCTCAGCCGAAGGCAGATTAGTTGCGGTGCCACGAATAAAAAAGGCCAGGTGGGGAGGAAACAGCTTCTCCTTCTGTGCAGCAAAAGCCTGGAACAGCCTGCCAGTGCATCTTAGGAATGCCTCGGAGCTCCTTTCTTTTAGAAAGGGGCTTAAGACCTGGTTATTAATGGAGTAGTCCCCTGTCCCCTTCTCAGGAGTCAGTAGGTAGCGCCAGGACGCCCTTCGGTATGAGCGCGCTTTATAAGCTCCTAAATAAATAAATATAGTTTTTGAGGCATTGGTTTCTAAGCCACTATATTTACACAAGGTTGAGAATTGCATCGTCAGGTTCTGCAGACCCATAGGCGTTTTTTATATTAATAACGTGTCGGAAGCAAAGAGTAAGGCAGGAATTCTTTGAGTTGCCAATTTCGCAGAATCGCCATTACAGTCATAGTGTTTGTTAATGAGCCCATTAATATAAAGTGTAAATAGTGTTGGAGCTAAGACGCCCCCCTACCTGATGCCCCTTCATACATGTATACGCTCAGTCAATGCTCCCATCCTACTCCATCTTACTTAGGCTTAGTTATTGCTATATAGGCGTATCATTATATGCAATAGGTTATCAGGCATCCCTGTATCTTTTAGTGTGGCCCATCGCAAATCAACTAACGCTACATACAAATGCCCCTTATTCAGTACAACCGTTTTCCGCAATATTGAGATGAAGCAGAACACTTGATTAATGGCACTTGTGTGTGACCTGAAAGCTTCCAGCAGTTGTGATAATATCTTGTTTTCATTCATCCATATTTGGATCCTTTCCAAAATCTGCTTGCTAAATATTTTTTGCGCATTATCAGGTAAAATGATGGGCCTATAATTGGCTGGGTTATCTTTTTTCCCCCTTCTTATAAATTGTGATAATTTCTGTGCCCCTCCAGGTTCCCGGTATCTTAGCACCCCCTAGTTATAGAATTGAATTCCAGGTTTGGTATGTAGCCGCAGACAATGGGTCCAGAGCAATAAAGATCACTGGGTACCTTTTCTAAGCCTGGTGCTTTCCTTTTTATAATACTATCAAGAGCCGTTAGTGTCTCTTTTAGTGTAACGATGACTGGATAAGCCTCTTCCCTAACCTGAGTTACAACTGAGTAATCATCAGCACCAGCAGAGCCCACTTCTTTATACTTATTTCAATCCAGTTGGCTGAAATGCTGTACCCATGTATGTGCATGATATGAAAGTCTTCTTTGTCTCTTTCAAAAGATTTGGTGCCATTGGCCAATAAATGTCAAAAGGTCTTGCAAGACGGCCAGTGCGGCTAAATTGAGCCAGAGTTCTCCGTCTTGAACTTTCCTGGTTCTACTTTGTGCTTTTTTATAAGAGTTTCTTTGCTTTGCCAATGTCAACTCTAGTACCACCTTTAACTACGGACATCAGTGCTTGTCTAGCCTTTGTGCAGCTGGTATTTTACCATACAGTATCTTTGGCTCTGAACACATTCACCTTCAGTTCTTTATAGAAGTGAATCCTAATTGATTCCATAAGTTTACAAAAGGTATACATGACAAGATGGTCCGCGCTGGTCTTTTTGTTGCTGGAACCTAGAGCACAGATAACTAAAGTTATATGTGAGTCAGTGAGTATTCATCTGATTGAATAACTGGCCATTTAACCAGCCTTTTGTTATTAGAGTAGAAGATTGAAGCATCAATAGTTCAAGGCTTATAGCTACTGTTCAGTAAGGAAATGTATCTAATTTCTCGTGATAGCGCATTGTGGTTACTATCCTGTCTTTCCATAACCTTCATATCTATTAGGTTAGACTGTAAGTCAAAAGCCAGTAGGATGTAATCAATCCTACTGCTAATGGATGCCCTCTTGAAGGTGTGTTTAGCCCCAGGATCAGTCAGCGTACAACCATTACACACACGTAGACCATGTGACATTGTTAAGGATGAGCCTTGCAGTGCTACTTTTGTCCTTTTCTTGAGAGATGGAATAACCGGACTGGGAATACCCCTTTCATTGTCTTTCTACTTTGTAATACTTGTCTTTGTGCTACTTTTGTGGGTTTGAAAGTCACATTAAAGTCCCCCCCCATAATTACATTGTTGTTGTCACTTTCTTCTAGAAGCTCATCAAGAGCCAGCAAGGTTGGAAAAGGAAAATGCTACTTACCAGTATGCATCTGTTCTTGGCATGTAGAGCTGCAGATCACTACACATTTGCATTAGATCGCCACCTGGTGTTGGGCTCGTATGATTGCATGTTGTTGTCGTCTTGGAAGAAGTCTTTTGTAGTCACGAGATAGGTGACTCCTCCCTTGGACGATAGTGCGTATGGGCATCGACTCCATCCTTAGATTGTTTTTCGCCATGATGGGAAATTATAGAGTTAGTAGAAGTAAAGAAAGGATGTCCATGTGTGTGCATCTAAGTAAGATAAAATTGGAATAGATACAAGTCCTGGGGAGGCGGGAGGGCGTGTAGTGATCTGCAGCTCTACATGCCAAGAACAGATGCATACTGGTAAGTAGCATTTTCCGTTCGAGGCATATGAGCTGCAGATACTACACTTTTGCATCGATTGTGCAGCAGTGTCTCCCTTAGCGGTGGTCACCTGCATCTGTTGCAGTAGTTTGAAAGAGAGTTTTAAGGACAGCTTGGCCTCCTGTAGCTTGCTGCTTGGCTTGCACATCAACATAGTAGTGTTTAGTGAAGGTGTGTGTTGTAGACCATGTTGCTGCCTTGCATATGCTTCTAGGGGGATGTTCCCTAAGAAAGCCATAGAGGCTCCGAGTTTGCGTATGGAATGCGCTCTAGGAGGAACTGTTAATGTACGTTTTGCTTTCTGATAGCATATTTGTATACATTTTACAATCCACCTTGCAATTCCACCCTTAGAGATGGGGTTGACTTTATGTGGTGGAGAGAAAGATACAAACAATTGTTTTGTTTTTCGAAAAGATTTAGTCCTATCTATATAGTAGAGAAGAGCTCTTTTAACATCTAGTGTGTGTAGAGCTCTTTCTGCTACAGAGTCAGGGTTTTGGAAAAACACAGGTAATTCTACAGATTGGTTTAAATGAAAAGGACTAATGACTTTTGGAAGGAATTTAGGATTAGTTCTTAGAACCACCTTGTTACGATGTAGTTGTAAAAATGGTTCTTGTATTGTGAAATCTTGTATCTCACTTACTCTTCTAAGAGAGGTAATAGCAATAAGGAAAGCTGTTTTCCATGTGAGGAATTGCAGTTCACATTTGTGTAAAGGTTCAAAAGGGGGACCCATGAGTCTTGTAAGAACAACGTTTAGGTTCCATACTGGAGAAGGTGGTAACCTGGGTGGAATGATTCTTTTTAATCCTTCCATAAATGCTTTAATAGCAGGTACTCTAAAAAGAGACAGATGTTGTCTGTTTTGTAAATATGCTGCAATTGCTGCAAGGTGCAGGCGTATGGATGAATATGCCAAGTTACATCTTTGTAAATGTAAAAGGTAGCAAATGATATTCTGGATAGAAGCATCCAGGGGATCAATTTGGTTATTGTAGCAATAAATGGCAAATCTCTTCCATTTAGCAGCATAACACGCTCTGGTAGTAGGTCTCCTAGCTTCTTTAATGATGTTCATACAGTCTGGTGGTATGTTAAGATAACCAAACTCTAAGACTTCAGGAGCCGGATCGCCAGATTCAGTTGATTTGGGTCTGGATGTCTGATGTCTCCATGGTTCTGCGTTAGCAGGGAAAGTGTTAGTCGTAACTTTTGGTGTGGAACTAGAGACAGTTCTAGCAGTTTTGTGAACCACGGTTGGGGTTCCCATGTGGAAGCTACCAGGACTAATTTGAGAGACTGTAGTCTGAGCTTGCGTGCTACTAATGGTATTAGTGGTAGTGGCGGAAAAGCGTACGCAAATCTGCCTGACAAGTTCATGCATATCGCATTGCCCTTGGACAGCGAGTGTGGAAACCTGGCGGCGAAGGTTGGGCATTTTGCGTTTTCGTGTGTAGCGAACAGATCTATGTCTGGATGACCCCACTAGTGTAAAAATGGTTGAAGAACCTGCGGATGTAGTTCCCATTCGTGAATTTGTTGTGTCTGCCGACTCAACAGATCTGCTATCTGATTGTGAACTCCTGGAAGGTGCTCTGCTAGCAGATATATATGTTGTGGAATGGCCCATCTCCAAATGTTCTGTGCAAGTGGAACAGTTGTAGAGAGTGTCCCCCCCTCTGTTTTTGTATATAATACATAGCTGTCATGTTGCCTGTCCGAATTAATACAGCTTTGTTTTGCAATTGGAATGTTTGGAGTGCTAAGAATATTGCTAGCAGCTCTAGAGGGTTGTTATGGAACAATTTTTGTTGAATGTTCCATTGTCGTTGAGTTGTATGATGTAGGAGATGGGCTCCCCATCCTGTGAGAGATGCGTCTGCTGTGAGCACTATTTGTGGAACAGGTTTGAGGAACGGCCGCCCCTTTGTCAAGTTTTTGGTGTTCCACCACTGCAGAGAGCGATGTGTGCGGCTGTCTACCAACACCAGGTCTGTTAGTTGCCCTTGAGCCTGGTTCCACTGTTGTGCTAGACTCTCCTGTAACGGACGCATCTGCAGTCTTGCATTGTGACTTGGTATAGTTGATTGTGAACCCTAAGTCATGAAATGTTTGAATTGTCTGATGTGTGTGTTGAACACACTGATTGAATGACTTGGCTTTTATGAGCCAATCGTCTAGATAAGGGAAGACATGTATTTGTTGTCTCCTGAGATGTGCTGCTACTACTGCTAGGTACTTTGTGAATACTCTTGGCGCTGTTGTAACTCCGAATGGAAGGACTTTGAATTGATAATGTTGTCTTTCCAGTACAAACCTTAGATACTTCCTGTGAGCAGGATGTATAGGAATGTGGAAGTAGGCGTCCTTTAGATCTAGTGTTGTAAGGAAATCGCCTTGTTGCAGCAGTGGAAGCACTTGTTGTAAAGTGATCATATGAAAATGATCTGATTGTATGTAATGATTGGGGGGCCTGAGGTCTAGAATTGGTCTTAGTGTCTCGTCCTTCTTGGGTATTAGAGAATACAGCGAGTAAACCCCTGTTCCTTGGTGTTGTAAAGGAACTATTTCTATTGCGTCCTTTTGAAGAAGTGACAGGACTTCTTGTTTGAGCAGAGTAAGATGTTCTGCTGACATTGGATGCTGATTGGGTGGTATGTATGATGGGGTTGCTGTTAGTTCCAGGCAGTAGCCATACAGGATAATTTGACTTACCCACGTGTCTGTTGTAATGGAATTCCAGACAGGTAGGAACTGTGGTAATCTGCCCCCCACAGGAGTGGAATGCTGTTGGGGGAGCAGAGGAAAGTCACTGTTTTGTGGTGGAAGAGGTTTGATTATTGTTGTTACCCTGATCACTTCCTTTGATGTTGTTTCCTCTATATCGTCCTCTAAAATAACCTTTGTTAGAGGATGTTTGTATGTTAGATTTGAAGGATGTTGTATTGTCTGCTCCAGTCTGTTTGGAGCCTCCTCTGTCGAAGGAGCGACAAAAGGAACTTTTAGCTTGTGTGGACTGTAAAGCTCCCATAGATTTGGCAGTCTCTGTATCCTTCTTCATCTTTTCAAGTGCTGTATCTAACTCTGGTCCAAACAATTGATTTTTATTAAATGGTTGATTTAAAGGTAGTTTGCACTTACTGTTTAAATCCTCAAATGCGTAGCCACGCATGTCTTCTAAGTAGGACACTAGTGTTCACAGCTCTAGACGCAGTGTCTGCCACATCAAGTGCACACTTGATTGAGGCATTGGAAATTAGCTTGCCTTCTTGTATAAGGTCGTTTGCCTGCATTTTCTATTGGTCAGGTAGATGTTCTAATAGTTTCTCCAACTGATCATAATGAGCCCTGTCATATCTTGAAAGGAGGGCTTGTGTGTTAGCCATATGCCATATGTTAGTAGCTTGCACAGCTATTCTTTTGCCTGAAGCATCTATAACTTTAGATTCTTTGTCAGGTGGGGGTGCCTCACCTGACGTTTATGAGTTTGCCCTTTTCCTAGCATTTGATACAACTAGTGAATCTAATGCTAGTTGTCCTTTAATGTAGGCTGGATCCGCAGGTGCAGGTCTATATTTTTTCTCAATTCTAGGGTTTAGGATCCTAGCACGTACAGGGTCTTTAAATACCTCTGTAGCATGTTTGATGACCCCTTTGATCATAGGAAGAATTTGAACCGACCTTTGCGATTGTTCAAATGTGTCTAATAGAAAATCATCCTCTGCCTCATCAGAATGCATAGTAACCCCATGGTAAATGGCAGCTCTGTTCAATAGGTGCCCAAAACCAATGTGATCTTCTGGGGGAGAAGGTTTTGATGGGTATGACTGTGGGTCAGGAATATCTGGTACATCCCGTGAGTTTGGGTACTCCCAGTCTGGATCATCTAAAGGGTATGGGAAAGGCTCATCTGGGTCTATCCCTCTCTCTAGGCTAAATTCATCATCGTTTTGAGGTGAGTGTGAAGACAGAGTAGGAGAATGTGGAGGAGAAATCTGTGGTGAAATGTTGAGAGGAACAGGGGATGAAGGAGAAGAAAGTATAGGAGAAAAAGGTGCATAGGAGATGTGGCAGAGTCCTTCTTCTTGGCAGGTACTACAGGTGTGGGTGTTGTATCTGCCTTCCTCTTCTTGTGTGGTATAGTTGATACAGCACCTGTTTTTGGGTCAATGTAGATCTTCTTTTGCAGAGGATCTGGTTGGAAAAGTTCTTCTCCTTGTGGAACCTTTGTCGGCGCCGATTTTTTCGGTTTCAGACGAGGTTGCTGCTTATCTTTAGCCTTAGGAGGTGTTACATTGTCCTTTGGCGTAGTTTTCGGCACCAAAGGTGTTGTTTTCAGTGTCGTAGGCTGTTTCGAGGGCTTGGGCGCATCGGAATTAGGCTTTGTCGGTTTCGGTACCGAAGACGATGTTTTTGGAGTGGAAGCTGGTCTCGTTGACTTCGAGGCATCGGACGCTGGCTTCGCACCTTTGTCTTTCGAAGTCGACGGTCTTGGAGCCGAGACTTCTTTCGGTTTCGGTGCCGAGGGAGCTGGTGGGATCGGCATGTGCGGCTTGCTCGGTAAAGAGCTACAGGAAGGCTTAACTGCTTTCTTCGGAGCCGGGCTCGATGGCGGTGCTTTTGAAGTGGTGTTTCGGTCGCGACTGGGCCCCGGAGGCAGAGTGTTGACCTTTGCCTTCGATTTGGGTTCTGTGTGTGGTGCAGGGGCAGTAGTAGTCACGCGCTGACCCGATGGTATGGAGTCATCTGAGTCGTCTGCCTCTGATACGATTTGGAGATCATCTGAATCTTCTTCTGGAACGAGCGGAACCTCCTCGACGAAGATGTCCACCGGTTCCGAAGCTGATCTCTGCATGTCGCGTCGACATGCCCTCCGATCTCGGATGGTTTTCTTGGATCTGCTGTACAGCTGGATTCATCGTGTTCTCACAATAAGCACAGGTTGCAGACCTCGTGGTGGTCACTGTGTGGAAGCTTTGCTCCACACTCGGGGCATTTCTTAAATGGCGTCCTTTCCATGAGGTGTAGGCCTCACGGCGTGGATAGGCCCAACGGCCCGCGTCGACGACCGGAATCGAGCTGATGGAGTCGAAACGATGTTAGTCGATATCGAAGGTAGTTAAGTAAAGTTTTAATGATTTTTTGCGCTTCAAAGTACTTAAAAAGTAGATTTCGAGGCGGAGCGGAAAAAGTTAATCTGAACCCAGTGGCGGAAAAAAACAATCTAAGGATGGAGTCGATCCCCATGCGCACTATCGTCCAAGGGAGGAGTCACCTATCTCGTGACTACAAAAGACTTCTTCCAAGACGACAACAACATGCAATCATCTGAGCCCAACACCAGCTGGCGATCTAATGCAAAAGTGTAGTATCTGCAGCTCATATGCCTCGAACATATGTTTATCCATATCGCTAGTCCGCCTGATGGGAGCTCAGCTGATGATGGTGTTGCTTCAATACTGTAATCAATGTAGCCCGATCTACGTACTGGCTGCAAGGCCCAGTTTTTTTTTTAAATACACAGATGTCATATTCATCTATAAAATCTCCCCAGTCTGGCTCATTCACTTTAGATTTTAAATCTTCTATAATTCAGAATAGCAGTTAAATCCCTGGGATGCCAGCCCTAGGCAATGTATTCAGAGGTGAAGGGCTTAACTTCGTCCCAGGTCTACCAGCATTCACACCGTCTGTATTGCTAGGTTCTCCCTAATTGGCGTAGATGTACTAATCTTAATAGAGGTGGTAACCTTACTTGGAGTTGGGTCTGGGCCCTTCCTCTAGTCAATCTGACTCCATGTGAACTCCTATTAGTTCAGACTCAGTTGTTTTGTGAGATAAAGTTCGTGTGTGGGGATCATGACAGACTTCCCTATCTCCCAAGGTGCATGGTTTTATAGAAGGGTTAAGGTTGAATTATATCTGAGAACCCTTAGGGGGTGAAGTGCGCTGATCTAAGTTCACTAAGCCATTACCAATACAATCTCAATAAAGTCATACCGGTCATTTACTGTTCATCGGACCACATTGAAAATGTCATATCTCATCAATAAATAACAATGTTGATGGAGTCTTATCCAACGTATGACTTTATTCTATAGGGAATCATTGGTTTCATTGATCCCCTCTTGATCATGTACAGTTTCCTCCCATTGTCTTCTTGGGTGTTGTGTGTTCTGTGCAACAGCCCTGTAGTACATGTTGACTGTAGTTGGTGCCCTGGATGTATGCAATTTAGATCATTAGCGCATTTTCTTTGACCACGTACCCTTATTGTGGAAAGATGTTGAAGAAGTATTATTACCTCCCCCTCTGAAATTCTGTGTTCTCCTAAATATATTTGACTATTGGCAAGAAGGGGTAGGGTAGTTGTATAGTTTCTCTTCACTGGTGGACTTTATCCAGCATAGCATGACACACTGTTTGCCAATGCTAGACGTCAAGTTGGGACAATTACTGCCATTACATCCCCTCCCCCATCTAGTAGAATTGACCCTGAACAATTCTGTTTTTTTGCTAACAGAGCAACTTGATTACACAATTAACCTATTGCTTATTTCAATTGGGTAATAGTTTGTTTAAGTGAACGAATGTCAGTGATATTGCAAGCCATGCCCTTATCATGCAGGACATGTACCACATAGGTTTTTATGTCCATCCTTTTGGAAGGGCCGCTTGCAGTTCCAGGTGAAGGAAGAGGGCTAAGGTGATTTGTGCATGCAACCTCAGGTGCTGCAACACTATTAATCCCTCCTCTGTTGTTAATTCCTTCCACACTTTAATTATCTGCAGATGTCAAAACAATTGACTGTGACGTCTCCTTTTTTTTGCTTACTATCAGAGAGGCCTTGTGTGACTCTTGCAGCCTCATTTGGTAAAGAGGGAGGAGGAGGTACTTTATGTAAAGATGCTGGCTTATGTCCCTTCTTAAAGATGTCGGCAACGTTTTGACCTGAAACACTGATCAGATGTTTTCCATTCACTTAAAATACATCCTTCTTCCTCTATAAGATTGTCAATTTCCTCTATTGTACAGTTGTCAGCAGCATGATAAACTGATTTTTGGCACTTCGCCACCCACTGTGGGCTCTCCTGAGCTTTCCTCTTTCCCATTCCCTTCCAATCAATGTGCCAGTTGACTGCAATAAATAGAATGACTGACGTTACCGTTATAGAAGATTCCCTTCCAAATTGGCAGGCAACAATAGTAACTTCTTAGTGGGTGGCCCTGCCTCATCCTGGCACAAACAGGCTAAGATGGGCCTGGTCTGTGTGCTATGTAGCGTTTCTCCTGTGTCCCGCCTTCTCCATAGGGCAGGGGGGCTTGGTAGGTGTAGTAGTTCAGCAGTCAAATGACTCCTGCATGCAGCGAGTCCCAGCACGCTATATAACGCTTCCCCCGCAGCCCCGCCTTCTCCCTAGGGCAAGGGGTCTTGGCAGATATAGTAGTTCCTGGCAAGATAGCAGAAATAGTAGCCCAATGACACCCACGTGTGGGGAACCCTAGCATGTCCTGTAGCGCCTTCCTTGCTGCCCGCCTTCTCCCTAGGGCTGGGGGTCTTGGTAGAAGTAGTTATTCAGGGCGGGATAGCAGGAATAGCAGCCAAATTACTCCCGCGTGCCGGGGGCCTCAGCCACTATGTAGCACTCCCCCACTGCCCTGCTTTCTCCATAGGGTAAGGGATCTTGGTAGATGTAGTAGTTCAGGGCAGGATGGCAGGACTAGCAGTAAAATGACTCCCAAGTGCAGGGAGCCCCAGCGCGCTGTGAAGTGATTCCCCCGCGGCCCCACCTTCTCCCTAGGGCAGGGGATCTTGGTAGATGTAGTTGTTAAGGGCAGGATAGCAGGAATAACAGCCAAATGACTTCTGAACAGTATTTGTTTACTGAAGCTACAGCATGCCTGTAAGGACAATAGTCTTCACCTCCCTGGTTGGTAAGTGCGTCAAGAACCTCAGCCACCCTTCGCATGACCATTGCGAAAGATAATTTTTTTTCATGACCAGGCCCAGGGGCAAGTTTAGCCCAGTGTCTGGTGAAGTGTCCAGACCACTGGCTTCTTGAAGGTACTCACACCAGTTGTCATCTATTTATGTTTGGGCAAGTTAATGCCCAGGATCATTGTCAGAATCTGTTCCAGATAAAGTATGCAGAGTTTGAGTCCTTCCTAGAGGCGAGGGCTGAGTATCGAAGTCTGATGGGTTGCCCAAAGGCTTTGACCCATGATAATCAGGGCGCATGCTCAATCAAGTTTAAAGTGGTGCCGAGTACGAGTCGAAAAGCACAATAGGGTGCACATCATCACCCGGCGTAGATCCTCCATGGTCGGATGTGGAACTAGGATTGGAGTGAGCAATAAAGCTGGTGGGGAACCTGGATCTTGTCCAGAAGGTACACCTGGTACTGAGGGTGGACCTGTCTGTGAATTCCTATATGGAGGTACTCGCAGTTCCTTGGTGCCTGAAGACATGCCAAATGGAGCTAGTAATGTGCCCAAGAGCTGCAGCGTGACTTCAGAGCATTTTTTGATTTGCCGTGGAGTGTTGCCTATTGCCCTGGAAATTCGGTTACTTCGGGATAACGGTCAAAATTGTTCAGAAGGGGAACAGCTACAGGAGTGAGACAAAGAGGCATGTTGAGGTCTTTATGTCATCTCTGGAGTACGAGAGTGACAAGAAGGGGCAGAGTTCCACTTAGACTTTGATAATTCGACTTACCCTTGACTTACCCTTAGACTCTGCACACAACAATGATCGGCCACAGAAAGGACTTTTGGGAGCGGGACCTTGTTGACGACTGGTCAGGGGCTGGAGTTTTGCAGTGCTTTGTGGCATAGAGCTTCGCCTTATGGTCCGAGAAAGTCTTGGGATTCTTCAAAACACAGTCATTGCAGGCTTTGGAGTTGTATTCCAACCCCAAGTACCACAGGCACGACAGACAAACCTGATAGGGATCAGTCACAGACATTAGCTCGACACAGTCCCTACAAAGTTTAAACCCTGTGTTACAAGGATTACATTTAGTCTCCATTTTAGATTTCCTTTTTTAACTTAGCATCTTTTTAAGATCGTGGTTTCAAGATGTTTATCACTTATACAAGAAAATGTCATACATGTATTTTTTTCTGGGTAGACAGTGTTGTTCTGCAGCCTGAACTGTTAGTTCAAGGGACACACATAGCATGTTCTCGCTTTATTATGTACTCGCAGGAGACAGCTCTTTCCCCCAGACTAACTAAAGAGGTTATTCTGCGTCTCGAGCAGAATGAGATAAGGCCGAAATTGTATTATTTAAACACTGTCTGTTTCGAATTCGGTGAGAGGCACTTCACACCGGAGTTATCCTGAATGCTGCTGAGAGCTGTAACTGAGATGCAGCTCTACAGTCCCGACCTCCATCCTAAGAAGGAAGGTAGCTGCACAGGCAGATGTAAGCAGGCTTTCACACTCAGGCAGAGCCCATTCGTTAATGCAATGATACCGGCTTCCTGAGACATTACACTCATTTGTTTCTTCTGTCTGATAATCTCAGTTCATGTTTCATTTACTAGGATTAGATCTTTTGTATAGGCAACTGAAAATTAATTATTGTTTATTTTTGTGTGAAAATTTTGGCATGCAAAAGTGACAAATGAAAGGGTTAGATCTGTTTCCACAAATTCCTTGGGAATATAAGTGGTTATATTCAAGGTTACTGGCAGCATCTTTGACTCCGTTTAGGAGTATAGATGTGGTACTGTGAGCTACCGAACCAAAATTTACTGATAATTGAAGTTTTGTTGATCTAATACACAGCCCTACTAAATTCGAAGAAACCGTGTGACACATGTAGACATAGGAGGACATTTTTTCCTTTGCACAATGGATTTTTCAAACAGTTTGAGAAGTAAGGGCCCTGTGATGAGACAAGAAGTAGCTGCGGATCAGCATCCTGTGGCGTGGAAGGGACAGACGTGAGGGTGCATGACTGGCCCCTATATATGGTTATGTGCATCACTTCTGGAGCAGAAAGACACTGGTGTAAGAGCCACAAAATGCCACATTTGGGCATGGAGAGGTACTGCTTACAGTTTCTGTAAACCTAGGGAAAATTCAAAGGTGAAGAATCTGCGGTTAGAAGTATCTATCAGAAATAGAGACCCTAGTGACATCCTGACTTTGACTCACCTGGTACTGGTGCTTCTCCCCAGCCTCCTGCAGCAGTCTCTTGTTAAGTTTTTCTTTTTCAGCCTGTAGAGTTTTTATTAGTCCCCTCATCCTGAAAGAAACATACAGCACCGATATGAAAGGGCATACTATTTAATCACACCCAAAAATATTCTTTATTGTTTCAAAAACCATATATACCCCTGATACAAATTCATTTCCTCACGCTAGATGCATGGAGTACGAGAAGCAGTGTTAGGGCTTAGGTTCAGCTCATTCAAACACATCATATGAGAGGACAATCTGATCCACAATTCTGAGGCCACTATCACCCAATCCCAAAAGTACTTTCTAAAAATCTGGCAGGACCCAGAGAATTACACAAAGGATGTGGTCAACTCAATAAACTGGTGGTTTGTGTAACCAAGAAACCGGTGCTCTAATCTTTGCTTCTCTGCTTAATCAAATTGTGGGATAATTAGTCTTGTTTCCCTGTCGCTCAATTAACTTATCTATGAAAATCACTAGCTCTTAGAAATCTTGTAACTGCGATATACATTTACACAGAATATAAGTGTATGTTACACGTCCCTCAGTGCAACAAAGTTTAACAAAGTCAACTGAAATACGGGCATTTGGTATGTGTGCCAAGCTGTGTTCCTGGGATGAGAGGTTTGGCAGACATAAGGGTCATCCGCAGAACATAGGCATAGTACATTCTCTTGAATGGAGTGGGGAACCTGTTCTGCCTCGGAGGAATGATGGCCTTAGACGAGATCAAAGGATACTTGTTGATTTTTAAACTACCTCATATTCCTAATGAGTGAATCTATAGGCACAAAGATGGTTTCTGATGCCAAGTTCTGTGATAGGAACTGTGTGCGAATCACCAGATACATTAAAAAGGTGATCATTATGAAATAATCTCCGCGGACATACATATTGTCTTGAATATAACATCATTGGTTTTGATTCTTTGTCCTGAAGAAGGTAGGGTATACTAGCTGTATGCCACCGAAATGCTGCATCGACAATTTGGAACATTGAGTTTAGAATTTAAATAATAGGCTTTTGTATTTTGTACTTATTTGACATTGCTTTCTCCTAACACAACCATGAAATAATAAGTAATGACATGGTTTTTATTAAGGAAACTTATCCAATACTTCGGTATAGAAAAGCATTAAAAAGGGTGTCAATAACAGAAGAAGGCTGGTTTTAGGAAGATATGATGCCTTTTTAGATTGTGTATCACACTTGATGGTATTCAACTTGAGGACATTTTAGATTGCCTGTTATATATTACTATATTGTGATATTATAGATATTAACAATTGCACTATTATAATAAAGGACAGATGTTTTTACAATAAACAGGTCTCATTGCATGGTTGGATGGGTGAAAGAGTGTTGAGTAAATGATTCCTGTGTAATAAGAGAGTTGATGGGCTCTCTCATAGATTTTAGAGTCTAATTAGTGCAATCAGACATTTAGGGACCTGCAAAGGAGCATCTACATTATTATTCACAATATGCTTTCAATGTGGGGTCTCCTGATGCACTTTATTTGGGATTGAAGCACCTGAAATACCCTACTATTGTCAAAATAGCCAGGATGCTCTGTTGGCTGCAGGGCAAACCAAGGTGCATGTTGGAATTTAGAGCTCTCTACTTAAATGCTCCAATCTGCATGCAAACCAATATGGTAGATAGCTTAACAGAATCACCACCACACATTAGAGGCACGAGAAAGGATAGCTACTTGTCTAAGAGGGTGAGAAAGGGAGAGGGAGAGGGAAGACAACTCTGAAAACATAATTAGGGGACAAAGTGCAAGGATAGAACACTGTATCTAGTTCTGGGGTTCTCGAGTTGTTTTAGGGCCAGTCTTACCAATAAACTAACAAATACAGTTTTCAGAATTATACCCCTGTACAACTACCACTCACTAAAAGCGAATGGAAAAGAACAGTCCTGTCATTAACTTCATCGATCTAAAAGCGGCATGCTGTTATTCACAGTGCCTAAGTATTCATCATTATTACCTTTCCAATTCCTCCTCCTTGCCTACCACCTTCTCACTGACAAACTGGATTCCCTCCTCAAGTTCCAGGATCCGTGCCACGTGGTCGCCCTGCTGGCGACCCAGAGCATCCCGCTCCTCAGTCACTGCTGCCTCAGATTCAGACAGGTCCTAAAATGGAGGTGGCAGGTACAAGTGAGTTGTTGACCAGTAGACCGCAAAAAGGTAAAAGTTAATTTTCAAGCATCTAAATTGCTGGAATGACATAATGTTTGAGATATGGGCTACAAGTCAAAGTCTATGGACATACAAATAGCATTCCTAGCGTGGCACCTTTATTTCCATCCATATGGTCCCTCAAAAAATATTTGAATTAAAATGTGGCCACTGTGATGCATGTGTTCTATTTCAGTGTTCCTGTCTCATGTTTTATTTGTATCAGTTTAAGTAAATCAGATGTACTTTTATTAAAACATTTGCATATTTCTCTTATTAATTCTGAGTTTATCACTTTTAAACACTGTGTCTATGCATTGAGCCAAGCACATTTTATATTTCAATATTTATTATTGAATGTACAACACAAAGCACATATTAACATAGAAAACTCTGAGAGTACAGTAAACATCTCACAAAATAAAACTAGAACACACTGAACAATCTTAACGCTACATTGTCTGCTTTAAACACCGCAATCAGACACTGGAGCCATGGTGAAGGTCCATGGCCTAAATATGGTGAAGAGAGGTGGGGACACTAGCAAAGGCGAAAGAATCATAATGTCTATCACATTCCTCAGGGTCTTCTATTCAATTATGTCCTCTAACATAGTTACAAAGAAACACTCCTCCTTGTCACTGACAGGCAGGAATAATAACGTTAGACAAAATACCCTATTTAATGAGTAAACGAAAGAGAATCAAGAAACTCTAGCTTCAGAAGCAGAACCACTTCAAAACATTTCTAGCAGCCCCCGCTTTTGTGAAGCTGCAGACTATGCAATCATGCTTTACTCCTACCTTGCAGGGAACCACAGTGATGCCTCAATCCCATTATAATAAGATCCTTCCTAACTAGCTGCTGTTATTGCCACCTCAATGCTGTCAACCTGCTCAAATCTAGAAAAATATGCACACTGCTTCCAGAAAGTTGAAGACTGAGTTTCCTAGCTTCTGCTCTGGCTATTACTTCCCTCTGTTTTATGTTTGTCGACACCACCAATACTGTGGCCATTTTCATTTCAGCCTCAAGAGCCTCAAGATATAAAATTATTTGTACTACAGTTAGCAGATCTCCTTTATTGAAGGATAAGGGTTACCCTACTATTTCCCAGGTATGAGCCATGTGCCAAATTTTCAAAATGTGTCATCTTATTCTCCAGACAACTGCATACTCCTCCGGTTTTTCAGTGATTCTAGTAGGCTTTCATTTCATTCCTCCTTTTTCCAGTGATGACACTCCATGAACAAGAGGGATCACTTCAATTTCTGAACAAGCCATGCAGCCTTTGAATGCCTCCAGTGAACCTTTCTTGGAAGACAAGAGTGGATCAGTTCTGGAAGTTGAACTCCACTAGTCTGTTAGGATGTCCGTGAACATGGACTCTGCTGGTGTCAGCACAGCTCCTCCAGGCTTGTCCTCCACATGTTCCTCACAATGTACTTTTTTTCTAGCTGGAGCCTTACAATCAATACCGTCCCTCCTTTCTTTGGGAGGTTACTGCTTTGTCTCTTTTGGCTGCATAATGTCTCACTGTCTAATCACAGCACGGTTAGGCCATTTGCTGTACGTATTATGGCTCATTATCTAATTAAGCTAGGTAGAACAGTCACTGTAGATTGCACTTTTTCCCCATCCACTCCCTCAGGTGCTCCAACCCTCATGCTGCATGGAGCTTATACAGTCCTTAGGGGGGGGCGGGGTGGGGCATGCGTGCTACACTAATAGTGCCCCTCTCAGCTCATTTGGTTGCCACAAGCTGTGCAGAAAAGGCAACCTTCCCCCAGCGCCAGTTACCTGGCAAACACAGTCACCATCCCAGTGACTGCAGGTGATTTGCCAACAGCATCAGATCTTACCTTGACACAGCTACCATGTTGGCATTCTTTTTTTCTCCCAGCTGAGAAGATGCCTTGGAAAAACAGAACACTGCTGTGTCCCAGAGACCATTGGATCCTGGAAATGCTGGCCTTGTCAACTCCCAGGACCTCTTAGAGGCAGACTCTCACATTGTTCCTGCTCCTCAGCATATTTTATGCCATTACAATATATACTTGTTATGTCCTGCGTCTATTTACTGAGTTTATGCCCTGCAACCATGGACCACCTTTTTGCGCAACTTCTACAAACTGCTTTTTGCACAGCATCTACACACTGCCTTTTTGCCCAGCATCTACAAGCTACCTCTTTGCCCAGCATCTATACTCTGCCTTTTTGCCCAGCATCTATACTCTGCCTTTTTTTGCCCAGCATCTATACTCTGCATTTTTGCCCAGCATCTACAGACTGCCTTTTTGCAGTGCATCTGCATATCACGTTGGTGCCCTGAATCCATTTACTGGTTTTGTACTTACATGCTCTGCAACTATCAACTGATTGCATATCCCACATCTACATATTTCTTGTGTGCATCTCCTACGTTTGTGGACTGCATCTATATGGAGATATAGACATGCATAGTTTACCATGGTCTAATAATGTGATCAATGGCAGAGTGGTACGTAAACATCACCAGAATGTGGTGATGACAACATAGGACACAATACAAATGATTTATTTTCATATTAAGCATACCATGATGGCTTTCCACTGGTTGAAACCTAAATCTCATTACTAACTCCTAAGTAAATCCAGTATATCACTAAAATAAACCATAGAATAGCTTAATGGGTATGAATTATGGTTTTAGTGCCCTCACCATTTTGGGCAAAAGCCTAACATGTAGCATCAACCAAAGACAATTTGTACATTGAAGAATACTTTGACTGATATGATATAGAGCTCTTTTGTCTTTTACGCTCATGGTCACCATACTCCTGCAACATAATTTTAAGTCAATAATACACGATTATCCACGTGATTGACATGACAAAATGGAGGGACTGGTGCATGCATGCATGCACGCACACGGCGTCTCCCTGTCTGTTCCAGACCCGTACCACAATATCTCCTCCTCTCCAGGCTTTAAGCCGGCTCACCTGGTACTTCTTCATCAGTTGTGCATGCTCCTCCTTTGACGTCTTCAGTTCCTCCTCCAGCTGCTCCACCTTGGCCTTCAGGCTGCACACCTCCTCCTCTAGCTGCAGCTTGCCCCTCATGAGCGAGTTCCTCTCCTCCTGGCTTTCCTCCAGCTGGTGCTGTGGGGAAGAGCAGGTTAGACGGACTGAAAGCCACAGCTTACTCGCCATTCGCAACCGCACTTCTGTTCATGAAACCTTCCAAGGGAAACTAACCGAGGCATTGTAGAAGAGAGGTGTAAGGAGCATTTAAGAATTTGTAGTTATCCTATCAGAACAGCCAGGGGATCAATTTCTTCCATTGTCCTTTCACATAAGTATTTTATGAGACCACTTACATTCTGACTTTTGAATTGATTTGTAAGTTACATAGGAGGCCATTTTTACTATCAAATTGCTTGCGCACAAATATTATCAGAAATATGATAACCACACTACAAATGCCAAATTAAAAAGATACAGCTATGGCCCATGCAATTAGCTCATATCCTAGGTTACCTGTCACAAGGAATACGTTCTCAATTCTACTGATTCATGATGCTACGAAAACAAATGAGAGTGGCCCTTAGCAATATGGAGAGCTCTCCTTGAGAATTTACCTTGCAACCCACCACTATGTGCAACTGACTACCTGTTTTCGCTCCAAACAACTCCAGAAATACAACTTTTGCTTTTAAGCGTAATGGGCTTCCCTACAAGTAATATTTTTTTCGTAAATGTTAGTGATATTTGAGTAAACATGCTTTGGTAATAAGCATTAGGAAAGGGGAAAAGACTGAGGTCTTATCCTGGGTAAAAAAAAAACAGCTCTGTGGCCTCCAGCATTGGCCTGCCACTTTGGGTATACTCCTGGAACCTGGCAACAAGGTGAAAAGTCTGGGTGTCTGGCTGGACTCCACCTTATTTATGAATCCACAAGAATCCAAGATGACTTCCTCCTGTTTTGCCATGATGAAATGGCTCAAAATGTTTCTGTGGATGCTCCCTTTCTCCGCCCAAAGAACTGTCGTTCAGGCCATGATCCTTTCTAGACTAGACTAGGGCAACATCCTCTATCTGGGTGCTGATAAGGCAGTAATTAGACGTCTTCAGTTGGTTCAAAACACCGCAGCGAGGCAGCTATCCGGCTTCCTAAATACACTTTAGTGCCTGGTCTTCTTCATGTCCTCCACTGGCTTACCGTGGACAAACACATCAACTTCAAGGCCTTCTGCTTTAAGTATAAAATCAAGTTTCACACTGGCCCTCAATTTTTGCAAAAGCTGCCTGTGCCTTATCTTCCCTCCCGCACATTGCGCGTTAGAAACCAGTCTCTTTTCTCTGTTCTGAAAATCAGACGTTCACGAATAGGCAGTCGCTCATTCTCTTTCATCAGACCTAAGTTCTGGAACACACTCCCTGAGTCGATTAGTGGTTGCAACTCCCTAATCTCCTTCTGCTTGGTTATTTTAGGTCACGCATTCAGGTTACTGCCGTTTGTCCTCCAGCGCTGGGAAACCTCACGGACATCTATGCGCTATACAAGAATCAATGATAATAAATATAAGACATGTTGATCAAATTGATTTTGGCAGACAGGTTGCTCAATTTATATATTTCAACCACACCCGCAGCATTGACTGGCACTTGACATGATTTTACAAACAAAGATACTAGGAAAAGAATCTTCCTTTGTGGAAATCTTCAGAGAATAAGTGCAAAATAGTGTAATCTAAACAAAACTCAGGTAGTCTCATTAGCTGGAATGTCATGAGGTTTTTAGATAACGTTCAGGGAGTTTGGTTCTCCAACATGATCTGAAATAACTAGCCATTGCCAATGTCTACATGCACAGAATTTTTTTTTCAGTTTGGACATGGACCAGTAACAGGTGTCCCAGGCCATACATGCACATCAATGCATTTGGCCAGTTCCCACTAGCACATATACACAGGAGGCCTCCTGAAGACCAAAGACCAGGCCTCCGTAGTGGGAAAATAACAGATTCATAAAACGAGAACGTCACAGTAAAAAAACACAACTTAAAAAACGGATGATGTTCAAGGATGTGTTATGTAAAATCATAGTAGTTATGAGAAACAAGGGTACCCCTTTAGTCAAAACCTGGGGTCAACGTATGGTTAAAAAGAACAATGGTCATGGGTGGCCTAAAAGGTCCTGGTTGAAACAATTATTTCTAGGTGGCCTAGAAAGGTCCAGATAAGAGAAATTATTTCTGGTAGATAAGTTAGACTTGGGAGACAGTTTTGTAAGGTTACAAACAAAGGACTTTATTAATGCTTACACAGTTAAGTTTTTTCGAATGTTTCAGGTGCTCACACATGTGACAGAAGTGCTTATAGTGACTGAGTGAAATATTAAAAAGCTATATACAAGGTGTCACAAGCAAGGGTATTCCCCGAAAAAATATATATACACAGTAGGGAAGGGGAGTTTTCCTTGCAAGGGTCGACGGCGTTTCGATCTAACATGACTTTAGATCATCATCAGGACGTGAGCTTTCCTGAAACGATTAAATTAGAATTTTACTACTATATCCTTACAAAAACATAGCTTCAAACAATGGAGTGAAGGGTGCTCCCAGTGGCATATAATTCATGCACATTTCTATACATATAGAAATAGGGCCAACCGTGAATGTAGCGCGCTTTTATTTTTATTCAAGGAAAGCTTTTGGTGGGAGTTTATTTTACGCGCTTTTTTTGTATTAAGCAAATTGTCTTACTTTGCACGTTGTGATAGATGTATTATCTGACTCAACGGTCAAGTTGTAGATACTTTGAGGTACTTTGAGGTATACGGTCCAACTGTATAAAGCAGGAGGATCATAAAAAATTAATCAATATAACCTATACACAAATATTCAAAACTTGTAGCTGTAGTGGGCTGTATTTTATGAAACTTACTTAGGTTTTATTGTGCCAAGAAATATTAGTTATTCATACTTCTAGGCTAGTTCTAGCTCAAGAAAGGGAGTTTCTTCAGAGTCTAGAAGTGAGAAAAAATTCAGGTTTTTTTGGCCTGCTTTAACACTTTTTTAAACTGGGTTAAGTTAAAGCAATTAAAAGGTAAAAAACGTTACCAGTAATGGTCCATTTACTCGTATTGCAGAGGTAGGGATATTCAATGGGAGCGGGTTTATTTATCTGTAAACAATTAAGGGGTAAAGATTACAATTACGAATTCAGTTTGTACATGCTGATCCTGTCTGGGTTTTAGAAGGAAGTTTTTACAATACCCGGTATCATTTGATGTCCTACGTTCCGGCGGGAACTGCAAGAAACAAAAAGCGGGAGGCATTTTAGCTGTAGATTAATGGTCCCATCATATGCCAAACGTAGTGCGTAGGCAAGGGATACCGATCTGGAGGGCGCATTCACTTACTTGATCGCCGCGGTCCGTGGCGCGACTACCTCTGCTTCAGTGCTACGGCGAATGCGAGCGCTGCAGCAGTTATTTCCTGGTTATGTTTTTAACGCATGCGCAGACTCGTTATTGCTAGCGTCATCCAAATTCGAGTAGCCAACGCGCATGCCTGAGGGTACAGTGTCTTTTACGCGCCTGCTCATTGGGGAATTGCTTGCAGAGTATACATGGGTGATTGCGGTTGCCCTTAACATAAAATGCTATACATTTTGAATTATAGGAGCTTCGCGTTATAAAAAACATTTGTGTTCCATACTCTTAAGAATAAAAGTCTGTAGTTAGGTATAGCTATTCCACTCATCCAGAGTGTTGAGTCCTTTCTCAATACTTTTGCAAAGAAAGATCCATTTACACTCAAGGTGATTCAAGATTGTCTGTTGGTTTCCTCCTCTGGTATTAGGCAAAAGCTGGTCCACCACTTGCCATTGTAGATCGTTTTCTGAATGTCCTTTTTCAACATAGTGTTCCACCAAGGGTGCAGATAAAACTTTGCAGCGAATTCTGCTCCTGTGTTGCGAAATCCTAGTTTTTATCTGTTGGGTAGTTTGGCCAATATACAGTTGTTGGCAGGGGCATTTGACACAGTATATAACATTCTTAGAGTTGCAATTAGTGAAAGTTTTTAATGTGTGTTTACAGTTCTCATATTCAAACACCTTAGTATTTATCGTGAATTCGCATGCAGTGCAGTTGTTGCATTTGTGGTGCCCTACAATAGGCGGTAGATTTAGACATGTCTCTATTGTTGTGTTTTTTTTGGCGATGGTGGCTGCTCGTACTAAATGATCTTTTAAGTTACGGCCTCTTTTGAATGAGAAAAGGGGCAGTCCTGTATTAAGTTCCAGGGGGGACAGTACAGGCCAATGTTTCTTAATCGCTTTGCATAGTTTATTACTGATTGTGCCAAAGGTTGTCACACAGGTTATTCTTTTTAATGCTTCTCTCTTTTTTGGTTGTAGAAGATGTTCTCTATGGGCGTACCAGGCTCGCTTCATAGATCTTCTCACCAGTTTTCTGGGGTAACCTCTGTTCATCAGTTTTGAACATAGAGTTTCTGCCTCTAGGAAAAAATCTTGTTTGAATTTGCAATTACGCCTGATTCTCAGGAATTGGCCGTAGGGAAGGCCATCCCGTAGGGCCCTAGGGTGCGAACTGTGGTATTCTAGGAGCGTATTGCGCTCAGTGGGCTTCCTGAAAAGGGTGGTGTATAGTTCCTCCTCATGACACTTGATGGTGACATCTAGATAATCAATACGGTTTTTATCAAAATTGAAAGTGAATCTTAGGTCAGGTTGGCTGTTGTTCAGCCACTCACAGTATTTTTTTAGGGTATCCTCATCCCCTTTCCAAATCATAAGCACATCATTTATGTACCTCCGCCAGCTAAGTATGTTATCTCTGTACGGGTTGCCCCTATTCAGAATGATGTTGGATTCTAAATCATCCACAAAGAGTATGGCAAAGTTGGGGGCAAAAATAGCCCCCATGGATGTCCCCTTACATTGTCTGTAGTATGAGTCTTTAAAGAGGAAATAGTTCCTGGTAAGGGCAATCTCGAGTAGATTCATGATGAAATCTGTGGGCACTTGATGTGGTGCTGGGCGCTTATTGAGATGGTTACGAATTACATCCATTCCTTTTTGTTGAGGAATATTCGTATATAGTGACTCGATGTCAAGGGTGACAAGGAGTTCTGACTCAGGGTGGTAAGGATGAGATTCAATAAGGTTTATTAGATGTGTGGTGTCTTTAATGTATGTCGTTGTGTCTTTAACCAAGTCTTTTATGAAGAAGTCTATATACTTCCCTAGGGGTTCCAGAATAGAACCACATCCCGAAAAGGATAGGTCTCCCTGGTGGTTTACTCAGGTCTTTGTGTAGTTTGGGAAGGGTATACAGTACTGGAATGCGGGGTTCCTTGTTGTTTAAGAACAGGTATTCATTCTTACTGATGTAACCTTCTTCTAAGGCATTCTTAGTGATCTGTTGGATCTTTTCACTTATCTCTTTTGTGGGGTTTTGTCTCAGTTTTTCATAATGTGCTGTATTGTTTATCTGTCGCTCAATTTCAGCTTCATAGATAGTGCGATCCTGAATTGCAATCCCACCGCCCTTATCACAGGGTTTGATCACAATAGTGTCATTCATTTTTAGTTCAATGAGACTATTTCTTTCTTCTTTACTGATATTATATGGTGTATATCTGTAGTCTTTTTTCAAATTGTCTAGTTCACGAAGGATTAGATGTTCAAAAGTAATCACTTCAGGGGGCATTATACTGGTCGCTGGATTAAAGGAGGAATTTGGGCGTAGGCCCGTTGTATCATGTTTTAAGGCAGCCTCTCTGTCTTTGAAAAAAGTTTGTAATCTTATTTTTCTGAAAAACTGAAACATCTCTGACTGAATGTTGAACCAGTTGGGCTTTTCTGATGGGACGAAGGATAGTCCTCTACTCAGTAGGGAGATGTCGGTAGAGTTTAGCTGGTGACTGGAGAGGTTAAATATGGGTATACTTTCCATATTAGATTGCATGTTGGGTTGCTGGGGAACTTCAGTATTTAATATTGGTAGCCCCATTGGTAGAAGCGATTCCTGGTTTGCCGCTCTCCCGGGGGGAAGTTGTACCTCGGTTTGGTTCTGCCTCCCCCTCTCCCCCTCCCTCTGGGGTTGTCTATGTTCCTCTGTTGGCCCCTGCCTAAAAAATGAGGAGGTGGTGGTGGATTGCCGTGGGATGAGGTGCTAGGACCCTCTGTCAACTCAGCGCCGTCTGATTCGGCTGAGGAAACTGAGAAAGTTACGGGGGCTCTGTTTCGAAAACGACCCCAAGTACCTGAAGGAAATTTTTGTTGTTCCTGATGGTTTTCAGAAAAGAAATCTTCCTGGAGGTAGGGGTAAGTTTTTTCTTTTTTATAATTCTTAATATCTTTTGTCACTTTGGTTGTTTTCTTGTGGATTTCAAAAGCTTCAAAATCCTGGATAGTTCGTTCAATCTTTTCAAGACAAGTTTTTGCGTCTGCCAGAGTGTCTAAACTTTTTATCGCCTCTTCTAGGGCTTTGATCTCTTCTAGTTCCTGTTTACTATGTTCTATTGCTGTGTCTATACCGAGCACCATTCAGTGGCGTGAATATTAAGAATTATAACAAAGAAAAAACTTACCCCTACCTCCAGGAAGATTTCTTTTCTGAAAACCATCAGGAACAACAAAAATTTCCTTCAGGTACTTGGGGTCGTTTTCGAAACAGAGCCCCCGTAACTTTCTCAGTTTCCTCAGCCGAATCAGACGGCGCTGAGTTGACAGAGGGTCCTAGCACCTCATCCCACGGCAATCCACCACCACCTCCTCATTTTTTAGGCAGGGGCCAACAGAGGAACATAGACAACCCCAGAGGGAGGGGGAGAGGGGGAGGCAGAACCAAACCGAGGTACAACTTCCCCCCGGGAGAGCGGCAAACCAGGAATCGCTTCTACCAATGGGGCTACCAATATTAAATACTGAAGTTCCCCAGCAACCCAACATGCAATCTAATATGGAAAGTATACCCATATTTAACCTCTCCAGTCACCAGCTAAACTCTACCGACATCTCCCTACTGAGTAGAGGACTATCCTTCGTCCCATCAGAAAAGCCCAACTGGTTCAACATTCAGTCAGAGATGTTTCAGTTTTTCAGAAAAATAAGATTACAAACTTTTTTCAAAGACAGAGAGGCTGCCTTAAAACATGATACAACGGGCCTACGCCCAAATTCCTCCTTTAATCCAGCGACCAGTATAATGCCCCCTGAAGTGATTACTTTTGAACATCTAATCCTTCGTGAACTAGACAATTTGAAAAAAGACTACAGATATACACCATATAATATCAGTAAAGAAGAAAGAAATAGTCTCATTGAACTAAAAATGAATGACACTATTGTGATCAAACCCTGTGATAAGGGCGGTGGGATTGCAATTCAGGATCGCACTATCTATGAAGCTGAAATTGAGCGACAGATAAACAATACAGCACATTATGAAAAACTGAGACAAAACCCCACAAAAGAGATAAGTGAAAAGATCCAACAGATCACTAAGAATGCCTTAGAAGAAGGTTACATCAGTAAGAATGAATACCTGTTCTTAAACAACAAGGAACCCCGCATTCCAGTACTGTATACCCTTCCCAAACTACACAAAGACCTGAGTAAACCACCAGGGAGACCTATCCTTTCGGGATGTGGTTCTATTCTGGAACCCCTAGGGAAGTATATAGACTTCTTCATAAAAGACTTGGTTAAAGACACAACGACATACATTAAAGACACCACACATCTAATAAACCTTATTGAATCTCATCCTTACCACCCTGAGTCAGAACTCCTTGTCACCCTTGACATCGAGTCACTATATACGAATATTCCTCAACAAAAAGGAATGGATGTAATTCGTAACCATCTCAATAAGCGCCCAGCACCACATCAAGTGCCCACAGATTTCATCATGAATCTACTCGAGATTGCCCTTACCAGGAACTATTTCCTCTTTAAAGACTCATACTACAGACAATGTAAGGGGACATCCATGGGGGCTATTTTTGCCCCCAACTTTGCCATACTCTTTGTGGATGATTTAGAATCCAACATCATTCTAAATAGGGGCAACCCGTACAGAGATAACATACTTAGCTGGCGGAGGTACATAGATGATGTGCTTATGATTTGGAAAGGGGATGAGGATACCCTAAAAAAATACTGTGAGTGGCTGAACAACAGCCAACCTGACCTAAGATTCACTTTCAATTTTGATAAAAACCGTATTGATTATCTAGATGTCACCATCAAGTGTCATGAGGAGGAACTATACACCACCCTTTTCAGGAAGCCCACTGAGCGCAATACGCTCCTAGAATACCACAGTTCGCACCCTAGGGCCCTACGGGATGGCCTTCCCTACGGCCAATTCCTGAGAATCAGGCGTAATTGCAAATTCAAACAAGATTTTTTCCTAGAGGCAGAAACTCTATGTTCAAAACTGATGAACAGAGGTTACCCCAGAAAACTGGTGAGAAGATCTATGAAGCGAGCCTGGTACGCCCATAGAGAACATCTTCTACAACCAAAAAAGAGAGAAGCATTAAAAAGAATAACCTGTGTGACAACCTTTGGCACAATCAGTAATAAACTATGCAAAGCGATTAAGAAACATTGGCCTGTACTGTCCCCCCTGGAACTTAATACAGGACTGCCCCTTTTCTCATTCAAAAGAGGCCGTAACTTAAAAGATCATTTAGTACGAGCAGCCACCATCGCCAAAAAAAACACAACAATAGAGACATGTCTAAATCTACCTCCTATTGTAGGGCACCACAAATGCAACAACTGCACTGCATGCGAATTCACGATAAATACTAAGGTGTTTGAATATGAGAACTGTAAACACACATTAAAAACTTTCACTAATTGCAACTCTAAGAATGTTATATACTGTGTCAAATGCCCCTGCCAACAACTGTATATTGGCCAAACTACCCAACAGATAAAAACTAGGATTTCGCAACACAGGAGCAGAATTCGCTGCAAAGTTTTATCTGCACCCTTGGTGTAACACTATGTTGAAAAAGGACATTCAGAAAACGATCTACAATGGCAAGTGGTGGACCAGCTTTTGCCTAATACCAGAGGAGGAAACCAACAGACAATCTTGAATCGCCTTGAGTGTAAATGGATCTTTCTTTGCAAAAGTATTGAGAAAGGACTCAACACTCTGGATGAGTGGAATAGCTATACCTAACTACAGACTTTTATTCTTAAGAGTATGGAACACAAATGTTTTTTATAACGCGAAGCTCCTATAATTCAAAATGTATAGCATTTTATGTTAAGGGCAACCGCAATCACCCATGTATACTCTGCAAGCAATTCCCCAATGAGCAGGCGCGTAAAAGACACTGTACCCTCAGGCATGCGCGTTGGCTACTCGAATTAGGATGACGCTAGCAATAACGAGTCTGCGCATGCGTTAAAAACATAACCAGGAACTAACTGCTGCAGCGCTCGCATTCGCCGTAGCACTGAAGCAGAGGTAGTCGCGCCACGGACCGCGGCGATCAAGTAAGTGAATGCGCCCTCCAGATCGGTATCCCTTGCCTACGCACTACGTTTGGCATATGATGGGACCATTAATCTACAGCTAAAATGCCTCCCGCTTTTTGTTTCTTGCAGTTCCCGCCGGAACGTAGGACATCAAATGATACCGGGTATTGTAAAAACTTCCTTCTAAAACCCAGACAGGATCAGCATGTACAAACTGAATTCGTAATTGTAATCTTTACCCCTTAATTGTTTACAGATAAATAAACCCGCTCCCATTGAATATCCCTACCTCTGCAATACGAGTAAATGGACCATTACTGGTAACGTTTTTTACCTTTTAATTGCTTTAACTTAACCCAGTTTAAAAAAGTGTTAAAGCAGGCCAAAAAAACCTGAATTTTTTCTCACTTCTAGACTCTGAAGAAACCCCCTTTCTTGAGCTAGAACTAGCCTAGAAGTATGAATAACTAATATTTCTTGGCACAATAAAACCTAAGTAAGTTTCATAAAATACAGCCCACTACAGCTACAAGTTTTGAATATTTGTGTATACGTTATATTTATTAATTTTTTATGATCCTCCTGCTTTATACAGTTGGACCGTATACCTCAAAGTACCTCAAAGTATCTACAACTTGACCGTTGAGTCAGATAATACATCTATCACAACGTGCAAAGTAAGACAATTTGCTTAATACAAAAAAAGCGCGTAAAATAAACTCCCACCAAAAGCTTTCCTTGAATAAAAATAAAAGCGCGCTACATTCACGGTTGGCCCTATTTCTATATGTATAGAAATGTGCATGAATTATATGCCACTGGGAGCAACCTTCACTCCATTGTTTGAAGCTATGTTTTTGTAAGGATATAGTAGTAAAATTCTAATTTAATCGTTTCAGGAAAGCTCACGTCCTGATGATGATCTAAAGTCATGTTAGATCGAAACGCCGTCGACCCTTGCAAGGAAAACTCCCCTTCCCTACTGTGTATATATATTTTTTCGGGGAATACCCTTGCTTGTGACACCTTGTATATAGCTTTTTAATATTTCACTCAGTCACTATAAGCACTTCTGTCACATGTGTGAGCACCTGAAACATTCGAAAAAACTTAACTGTGTAAGCATTAATAAAGTCCTTTGTTTGTAACCTTACAAAACTGTCTCCCAAGTCTAACTTATCTACCAGAAATAATTTCTCTTATCTGGACCTTTCTAGGCCACCTAGAAATAATTGTTTCAACCAGGACCTTTTAGGCCACCCATGTAAAATCATGGCACATCATAAGAGAATACTAAAACGGTTTTGGAACATGGAATAAGAAAAGATTTCCCAAACATGCGCAGGACCCTGAAACCAAATAGCACAATGACTACCATGATTTAAAAATACATCCCCACAATCCAAACCCTTAAAAAGACTAGATGCCATCATCTAGGAATACTAGCCCAAGTAGGGTTGGGAAGGGAGGGAATGGAAAGTAAGAGGGTGCAGTAAATGATGCCATCCTACAGTTACCTGATTGTGCTTCAGGAGAGCTAGGAATTATGTGGAGATGCCAGAGGACTGGGAGCCAAACATTTCCTTTAGGAACAAAATCTCAGCCTGATTTAGTAGGCAAGATAAAATTTGATATGATTCAATAATGTGAATTAATGATGTTCTCATGATTTCATATCTTGAGAACCTGGAGACAGGCAGAAGATCGATTCGTCATAAGATGTGTAGAAGGGGATAACCTAAGGGCACTATGGCCAAACAAGGAAATACAAAAATAAATCTTCATTTGTGAGAATTTTACTTGATGATCCAGAATATATTTTCCCGTTATCTCCATTTATTGCATTTGCAAGAGACGCGACCTTTTCAGTTACAAAGAGAGGGAAGATTCTCGGAAATCTGAATCAAGCAGTTTTTGGGCCACTGAAACATAATTCTAAACTCATAAAACGCATCTCAAACCACTAATAGTGGACATGCATCAATCACACTCAGCTATCGACTCCCCTGCATCTCCCACATGAACACTGTTTGGCACTCTTAGACTTTCTGTCATTCCAATGTAATTTATACTCTTCACTTAAATCTAAAAAACATATGAACTGTTATTTAATTTTCGATCTTCAAAGGTGGGTAACTTTTGAGAAGTTTGTTTCTAATTTCACCACAAACTTGAAAAAGTGGAGGAAAAAGAATGGCTATATTAGACAGACATGTTTTGCAGCATTAAAACCTGCAAAACCAACGTTGTGTAGGAAATCATCTTGGCCAAAAGGCATTTTCGGGCAACAATCTCTGTAATTGCTTTATTTTGAAGGTAAGATTTTGCTCACCAGGTAAGATGTACAAAGTCCATAGAACTTACAACTTCACATATTTGTGAAGTAATGAACTTCACACAACTCTGTTACTAGAATTTAAACTTAATATTAGCACTTGTTTCACAAAGGACAATTTATTACAGGTGGCTCTTTGGACTACTGAATGATATGTGTTGTAATAAACTTGCAGATGGAATGATATCAAGGGGTATAAACATTGAGATAAGATCAAATGGCTGTTGGGGTGCTGAAGGAGACGGAAAATAGAAGTAACTGTATATCCAATATACATATCATTGGAATCCTCATCTGGAGAACTGTATTTAGTCTGGAAGCATGATCCACTTGGGCAAATATGGACTACCGTTTGTCCAGTTATTGATGACCTGTTGAGTTAATTGCTTGAGCTTCAAATCTAATATGCAAAGCATTATAATTGAAATAAGTCAATATTGGACGAATGCAGGTAAGAGAACAATAGAGACATTCAGAATCCCAAGTGCAATAAACATGATTTAGAAGCAAAGTTAGAAGCAACGTTTTTAGAATGAAAGGATTCACATATCACCTTAAGTCAAAAACTTAAGATGAAGGGGGATCATCAATAAAGTAGAAAAATGCTGACTCTTGTCTAATTGTAAAGATGTATTGATTCTCTATGAAGAGACAATCTAAAACTTCAAAAAAGGCTACCACATAAAACAGTAGTACAAATTAATTATTTCTGAAGAAAATTAACTAAAATAATTAAGAAACAACCCAAAAAAGTCAGACCCCTGAAAAAAAGGAGGACATTGAAAATAATTATAACCATAGAAAATGCGAAATGAAACTAGTATAGGAACCAGGGTTGCTGCATTCATTTATCCATTGCAACCGCAGCTAAAGCAGCAAGGTATTAGACTAGAGGAGACAATGCCAGAGTGCAGCATCGATCAAAAAGGCAAGCTGAAAAACAGGACTGAATCAGGAGTAGCAAGATTTTAGGGAGGGAATGACAAAATAAGAATAAGTATTTAATTATGTAAGAAAACACTGTGCAGCTGTGCAAGATCAGTGGGGGGGGGAGAGAAGGGAGTGGAAAATGATGAGAAAAGGAGTTCATCATGGAACACATTGGTGGGGTAAAGTATAACTCCAATGCCCCAGTCAAAAGAAACAAAGAGAAAAAGAGATAAAGTACTATTCTGTACTGTATTTAAGAATTTGTATAGAGTTCACTACCCCTATAAGGGGTTTGGAAATTCTTATCCATGCAGGGAGCAGGCTACACATCAGGGTGAGTGGTTGGGAAGTCTATTATCATTCCTTTCATTACATGTGGGAAATGTTTCCTTGTGCCTGAGGACTACTGAGCTACAGTTATCGTGTTATTGGACATAATGCTTAGCAGAATGATGGATGAGGAAGTGTGAGAGACAGAAACACACTTTTATAGTTAGTGTTATGCTGGCATATCTGATTAACTCTAGAAGGTCCCTTTATTGTGATGGTTGTTTATATGGAAAAAGCTACTTACCCAGTATGCATCTGTTCTTGGCATGTAAAGCTGTAGATTCACATGCTTTGAATAGTCTGCCATCTAGTGTTGGGTCCGGATGTTTGCACGTTGTTTTTCTTAGATGACGTTTTTCCCAGTCACGAGGTAGGTGACTCCTCCTTTCGGTGATTGTGGGCATGGGAATCGACTCCATTGTTAGATTGTTTTCCCGCAGAGGGTGATAATGGAGTTAGTAAGAGTAATAGAATAGAGATGTCCATGTGTATGTATCTAAGTAAGTTATCACTGTAACGGGTATAGGTAGCCGGGGAGGCGGGTGGGCTCATTTGAATCTACAGCTCTACATACAAAGAATAGATGCATACAGGGTAAGTAGTATTTTCCGTTTGAGATATGTTAGCTGTAGATCACATGATTTGCATAGACTATATAGCAGTAATCTTCCAAAGCGGTGGTTAACCTGTAGCCATTGCAGTGGTTTGAAATAGTGTACGTAAAACTGCTTGGCCCACACTAGCTTGTTGTCTTGCTAGAACATCTACACAATAGTGTTTTGTGAATGTGTGAGGTAAAGACCATGTTGCAGCTTTGCAGATGTCATCTATGGGGATATATCCTAAGAAAGCCATAGAAGCCCCTACTTTGTGGGTATGAGTGCACTTTAGGGGGAATTATCCACCTTGCAATACCTGATTTTGATATGGGATTGCCTTTATGAGGTGCAGCAAAAGCAACAAAGAATTGTTTCGTCTTACGGAACAGTTTTGTCCTTTCTATGTAATAGAGTAATGTTCTTTTAACGTCTAAGGTATGTAGAGCACATTCTGCCACAGAATCTGGTTGAGGGAAGAACACAGGCAACACAACAGATTGGTTGATATGAAAGGCAGAAATCACCATGGGTAGAAATTTAGGGTTAGTCCGAAGAACCACTTTGTTTTGGTGTACTTGTAAAAATGGTTCATCTACGGTTAGTGCCTGAAGCTCACCTAGTCTCCTCAGTGATGTGATAGTTATGAGGAAAGCTACCTTCCAAGTGAGAAATTGCAGCTCACATTTGTGCAATGGCTCAAAGGGTGGACCCATCAGTCTGGTGAGGACTATATTGAGATTCCATACTGGAGCAGGTGGAAGTCTTGGAGGAATGGCTCTTTTGAATTCCTTCCATTAATGCCCTAATGAAGAGAGACAGATGTTGTCTATTTTAAAGGTATGCAGCTACTGCAGCCAGATTTAAGAGTATGGATGCGTATGCTAGATTTGAACACTGTAGATGCAGTAAATAGCATATAATGTTTTGAAATGAAACATCAAGCGGGTTGATTTGATTGTTATTATAATAAATTACAATTTGCTTCCACTTTGCAGCATAGCAAGCCCTTGTGGTAGGACGTCTAGCCTCTTTGGTGATGTTCATGCAGTCTGGCAGAAGATAGAGGTGCCAAACTCTAAGAGTTCAGGTGCCAAATCGCAAGTTTGAGATGACTGGAATCTGGATGTCTTATTTTTTAAGACTGGGTGTAAGATGTAGTTTTTGGTGAGGGACTAATGAGAGCTCCAACAGTGTATTGAAGCAGGGTTGACTGGCCCATGTGGGAGCAACTAGGATTAGTGTCAGGGACGCCTGTATGAGCTTTCACACTACTGATGGAATGAGTGGGCGAGGCGGAAAAGCGTAAGCAAGTAACCCTAACCAATTAATCCATAGTACATTGCCTCTGTAGAATGGGTCTGGATACCTGGATGCGAAGCTTGGGCATTTTGCGTTAAAAGGTGTGTGGCAAACAGATCTAGGTCTGGGAAGCCCCACATTTGAAAGAATGTGAGGGGAACTTGAGGGTGGAGTCTTTGATGACTGAGCAGATCTGCTATTTGATTGTCTACTCGTGGAAGGTGTTCTGCAAGCAGATACATTTTGTGACATATGCCCACCTCCAGAAGGTCTGTGCTTGTTGTGACAGCTGGAGAGAATGTGTGCCCCCCGTTTCTGTATGTAGTACATTGCTGTATTGTGTTTCAAGACAGCTTTGCCTACTAGATGAACTTGAAAGGCTTTGAGCACAAGAAAAATCGCTGGAAGCTCTAGATGATTTATGTGAAGCTGCTTTTGCTGCAGGCTCCACATCCCCTGAATTGTGTGAGTTTGGAGATGAGCTCCCCAACCAGTATGCGATGCGTTTGTTGTTAGCACTGTCTGTGGAACCAGGTCGATGAAGGGCCCCCCTTTGGAAAGGTTTTGTGGATTCCACTACTGCAGAGAGCGATGAGTATGGCCGTCCACAAACACTAGATCTAATAACTGACCCTGAGACTGGTTCCACTGACGTGCTAAGCATTCCTGAAGGGGACGCATTTGAAGTCTTGCCTAAGGGACTATTAGTTTAACACACAAGTTACTTACCTTCGGTAACGATATATCTGTAAGAAACATTAGTAGTGATAGATTCCTTACCTTAGAATTACCCCCAGGGATCAGACTGGATCCGGAAAGTTTTTTGTCAGCAGTACCCCTGTGCGTCGGTAGGCGTCGTCGTGCGGCTCCGCATGCGTCAGATGCACTGTTGGCGCGGGGACGACGTAGCTGGAGCTACTTAGACGCACCCAAGCGCGCTGACGTCAGTTCTGTACACGACTTTCCGCGCCAGAAACGCAGAGCCATGCAAGATACTGACCACTGGTGCCATGAAACTGGGGCCCTGAAAGGGATGACCTTAACCATAGAAATCAGTTGGCAGAACGGGGAGGATGGGTGGGGCGGTAAGGAATCTATCAATAATAATGTTTCTTACAGATTTTTTGTTACCGAAGGTAGTAACTTGTGCATCTGAAAGAAACACGTAGTGATAGATTCCTTACCTTAGAATAGATACCCCGGCAATACCAACCCCGGTGGTGGGTCTGTGAACCAAGATCACACCAGGATGTCCTGGAGAACAGAACGGCCAAAGAAGCAGTCTCTCCGGACTTGGCTGTCCAGGCAGTAGTGCTTGGTAAGCGGGTGCAACGAGGCCCACGTAGCTGCCTGACAGATGTCATGCAAGGGAACTCCTCGTCCCAGAGCAGTAGTGGCTGCCATCGCCCTGGTAGAGTGGGTGCGCAACCCCACTGGAGGCTCCTTTTTAGCCAAGGAATAACAAGCCTTTATGCACAGAATGACCCACCGAAAGATGATCCATTTGTGCACAGCCCGACCTTTCTTGGCGCCCACGTAGCCAACAAAGAGCTGGTCATCCACCGGAACTGTTGTGTGCGGATCAGATAGAAAGAGAGTGCACGTTTTGGGTTCAGACGGTGGAGCCTCTCTTCCTCTGTAGAGGGATGCGGAGGCGGAAAGAAGGTGGGCAAAGTGATGGTCTGCCCGATGTGGAAGACAGTAACAACCTTTGGCAGAAAAGAAGGAAGAGTCCTTAGAACAACTTTGTCCGGATGGCCAGAGAGAAAAGGAGCAAGCTCACTCACTCTTCTGGCAGAGGTGATGGCAGCCAGGAAAGCAGTCTTTACAGTGAGAAGACGAGGAGGACAATTATGAAGTGGCTCGAATGGAGGGCACATCAGAAAGGTAAGAACAAGATTCAAGTCCCATGAGGCATCACGAAAGGAACAGGAGGGAACATGTGTGTGATGCCTTTTAAGAATCTGTTTACAACTGGGGACTTGAAAAGGCAAGGCTGATCTGGAAGCCTTAAAAAGGCGGAAATGGCCAAGAGATAGCCTTTGATAGTGCCCAGAGCAGAGCCCTGCTGAGCCAAAGAAAGAAGGAAAAGAAGGACCTCTGAAAGAGGGGCAGAAAGGGGATCCACAGCCTTTGCCGTGCGCCATGCCACAAACGTATTCCACCTGCAGGCGTATACTGTTTTAGTGGAGGGACGCCTGGCTGCCAAGATAACATTACAGACTTTGGGGGGCAGGTCGAAAGACATCAACTGCTGCCGCTCAATCTCCACGCAAGGAGGTGGAGGCTGGACAGGTTCGGGTGGAGGCCCGTCCCCTGCTGCTGCGACAGAAGATCCTCCCGAAGAGGCAGACGGATCGTGGGATTGATGCTCATACTGAGTAGGTCGGGATACCATACCCTTTGAGCCCAATCCGGAGCCACAAGAATAACTTGGGCCCATTCGCACCTGATCTTCTTCAGCACTCTGGGCAGAAGTGGTATAGGCGGAAAGGCGTACAACAGACTGCAACTCCACTCGCGACGAAAAACATCGCTGAGCGAGTACCGCCTTGGAAATTTCAAAGCGCAGAACTGATAACATTGCGCATTCTCTTCGGTGGCGAATAGATCTAACCAAGGCTCTCCCCACTGCTGAAAGAAACCTTGCACCACGTCCGAGTTCAGACACCATTTGTGATCCATCATGCACCGGCGGCTGAGTTTGTCCGCCCTGGCATTTAGAGAACCTGCCAGATGTTGAACCACCAGGAACAGGCCCTGGTGTTCCAGCCAAACCCAGAGACACAGAGCCTCTTGGCAGAGGGTCCACGACCCCACCCCACCCTGTTTGTTGCAGTACCACATGGCGGTGGTGTTGTCTGTGAACACCTGCAGTACCTCCCCATGACAGAGGGGAGGAATGCCTTCAGTGCAAGTCGGATCGCCCAAAGCTCCAGCAGGTTGATGTGGAGCCTGGACTCTGCCGGAGACCAGAGGCCTCCAATCTCCGCCTCTCCCATGTGCCCGCCCCATCCCAGAAGGGACACGTCCATCACAACTGTATGTTCCGGTTGGGGAAGGGAGAGGGATCTGCCATTGACCCAATCACGATTCGTGAGCCACCACCGCAATTGTCGTGCAGTGCCCTCCGAGATCTGGACGTGATCGGACAGGTTGCCCTGATGCTGTGGCCACTGGAACTTCAGGTCCCACTGCAGAGCCCCCTTATGCCATCTGGCATGATCCACTAGCAGGATGCAGGAGGCCATCAAGCCCAGCAGCCGAAGGGTCATCCTGACCGAAACCCAAGACAGAGGCTGAAAGATCGGAATCATAGCCTGAATGTCCTGGACTCGCTATTCTGGACGATAAACCTGAAACCGCGCTGAGTCCAGAACTGCTCCGATGAAAAGGAGCTTCTGCGAGGGAATCAGGTGCGACTTCAACACAGTGATGGAGAGCCACAGCAAATGCAGGAGGTCGGCCGTAGTCTGGAGGTGGGAGACAACTGCCTGGGGCAAGTCCGCCTTCAACAGCCAGTCGTAGAGATAGGGGAAGACTGAAACCCCTGATCTGCGCAGATGAGCTGCGACCACCGCCATCACTTTCGTGAACACCCGAGGGGCGCTGGTAAGGCCAAAGGGGAGCACAGTGAACTGAAAGTGCTCCTGGCCTACCGAGAATCGCAGGTAGCGCCTGTGGGCAGGAAGGACGGGAATATGAAAATAGGCGTCCTGCAAGTCCAACGCCACCATCCAGTCTTGCGGGTCCAGGGCAAACAAGACCTGAGCAAGTGTGAACATCTTGAACTTCTCCTTCCGGAGGAAGCGTTTGACGTTCCAAAGGTCTAAGATAGGACGCAGGCCCTTGTCCTTCTTTGGGACCAAAAAGTAGTGGGAATAACAACCATGACTTACCTCTGGCATTGGAACGCGCTCAATGGCCCCTTGGGCCAAGAGGGCCGCAACTTCCTGCTGGAGAAGTGCCAAGTGATCCCCCGACAAGCGGTGGTACTGAGGTGGCATGGCTGGAGGGGTTGTCTCTAAGGGGAGGGAGTAGCCCCTTCGGACAATTTGCAACACCCACTTGTCCGAAGTGATGTTGCGCCAGTGGTGATGATGGCCTTTGCGTCCACCCACTGGTGTCTGATGGGCCTGAAAGGTTGGACTAGGAAGACTTGGAAGTGGATGCTGCAGAGGTGGACTGGCCTGCCCGCAGGCTCCCTGAACCGGTTTGACGGTTCCCACATCCCCGGCCACGCTGACGTTGTCGCTGCTGTGGCCTGTGGATCTGCGAACGCTGTGGGGCGCCTCTTCCATGGCCACGAAAGGAGAGAAAAGCAGAAGGCGGAGGAGGCCGAGTGGCCAACAGGTCCAAGGACTTGGCTGTAGCTCGGGAGTCCTTGAAGCGCCCCAACGCACTGTCTGCTTTGCTGCCAAAATGGCAAATGCAATCAAAAGGCATCATATCCATCAAGGTGTTCTGGACATCCCCTGAGAAGCCAGTTGTCCTCAACAAGGCATGGCGCCGAAGCACCACCGTCGTGGAAATCAACCTGCCCGTGAGTCGGCGGTATCCAGCCCACAACGTATGGTGAACTTCGCTGCATCTCTCCCGGCCGCAATCGCCAGGGAAATAACTGCCTGGACCTCTCCGGGCAGTTGGGCAGCACCTGCGCAACCATGTCCCACAGAGAGTGGGTATGACAGCCCAAGAGGCATGCGGTGTTCACCGACCGCAGCCCTAAGCTGGTAGATGAAAGCAGCTTTATGCCAAGCTGATCCAGCTTCTTGGATTCCCTATCCGGAGGTGCGGTAGGGAACCAGCTCTGGTAAGCTGAGGCTTGGACAACCAAGCTCTCATGGGTGGGGTGTTGGGTAAGGAAGAGGGGGTCATCCGGAGCCGGGCGATGGCGTCGGACCACGTTCCTATCCAAAGGAGCACCTGTGTTGGGCCTGGACCAGGTGCCCAAAAGAACGTTTGTCAGTGTTTCATTAAAAGGCAGCAAGGGCTCCGAAGAGTTTTCCACCGGTTGGAGCACTTCTGTCAGGAGGTTAGTCCTGATGGCCACCGTAGGGAGTTCGAGGTGGAGAGCCTCGACTGCCCTACGCAACACTACTGTGTAATTGGCTCCCTCCTCCGTAGCCACGGTAGGAGGAGATATCATGCCAGGGTCAGGTGAGGTGTAAAGACCACTGGCATCCCCCAAATCCTCTGCCCAGTCCACATCATAAGCACAGTCCTGTGCTAGAGGGTTCTCAGACCCCTCCCCTTCTTCCCCTTCCTCCGAAGCCTGTGGAACAGAATCAAAATAAGGAGGACGGACATAGGGCACAAAAGGCCCCATCGGTATCGGCGTCGGGCGACATCGATCCGGCACCATGTCCAGGTCAGGGCTGAACCTGGGGACGACGTCATCCCGAGGAGCGGGCGACGTCGGAAGTGGTACCGGGGAGATCGGCGCCGGTGGAGGTGTCACGAGGTCAACTGGCGTTGATTGGGGTCCGATCACGATCCCTGGGGGGCCTGCGGCGTCGGGCCGGAGCCGCCGGCGACACCGGGGCCCGAGCCGCCAGAGATGGTAAAGCAGGACCCCCCGTCGTTCCTGCAGGGCCCGCAGGTGCACCGGCAGTGTCCAGACGGCCCAAACAGTCGGGCCATGGCAGCAAGAAACTCTTGCACCTGAGCAGGCGTTGCCCCTGCACCCAGAAAGGGTTTCTGCGCTTGCTGGCGCGGAATAAGAAAGAACTGACATCAGCACGCGTGGGCGCATCTAAATAGCTCCAGCTATGTCATCCCGGCAACAACGACGCACGCGGAGCTGCACGACGACGCCTACCGACGCGCAGGGGTACTGCTGACGAAATACTTTCCGGATCCAGTATGACGACTGGGGGTAATTCTAAGGTAAGGAATCTATCACAGGTGGAGGAGTGTGGCTCACTGCTTAGAGCGGCAGTCCCTGGTACAGAGGTCTGGCCGGGACCAGGGTTCAAATCCCGCCTCGGCTGATTTGGCGGATCTTGGGCTCATAATTCCTCGGACCTGATTTCTCGCCTCGGTGCCTACTCTGAGCATGAGTCCCACGCTGCAACTCTGGGCAATAGCTTGCTTAACCTCCACAACGGCCCCCTACAGCGTTGGGGATGCCTGGTTGCACCCCGGGGATGCCCAGGAGTGGACATTTCACGGGGAAAAGCCAGGATGGGTTCCCTAGCGGTATGAGTACAGCGCCAGGACACACTGCTTGCCGGGGTATCAGTGCGCTTTACAAATACGTCTACATTTACATCACTACGTGTTTCTTTCAGATTTTGTTTTAATTAATGTCATCAACAAAACATCAGCTTGTAAGGAACTATTAGGATGCTAGATGCCATCATCCCTAGTAACTGCATGAACATTTGAGCTGGCAATGACTGTTGAGGCTGGAACTGACAGAGTAGAGTCTGCATGTTGCGGATTCTGGCCGGATTGGGATATGCCAGAGCCTTTTGTGTATTTAGAGTGGCTCCCAAGTATGCTTCTGTGTTGGAGGGTTAGAGATGGAACTTGGACAGATTTACTGTGAATCCAAAATCGTGGAGCAGCTGCACTGTTTTGTGAGTGTGTCGTAGACAGCTTTGTTGCGAGCTAGTTTTTGTGAGCCAGTAGTCTAAGTATGGAAAGACGTGAATGTGCTGTCTTCGTAGATGAGCTGCGAATACTGCCAGGCATTTGGTGAAAACCCACGGGCAGTAGTGACTCCGAATGGGAGCACTTTGAATTGATAATGTTGGCCCGCTATCACAAACCTAAGGTATTTGTGGTGAGTGGGGTGTATTGGGATGTGGAAATAGGCGTCCCTTAAGTCCAGAGTGGACAGAAAGTCGTCTTGCTGAAGGAGCGAGAACACTTGTTGGAATGTCACCATATGAAAGTGATCCAATTGAATGTATAGATTCAGGTCTCGGAAGTCTAGCATAGGCCTGAGAGAGTCGTCTTTCTTGGGAATTAAGAAGTACAGGGAGTATACACCGGTCCCTTAATATTGTAATGGACTGGTTCTATAGCTCCTTTTTCTAACAGAGAGAGAACTTCTTGCTTGAAGAGGTTAAGATGTTCTTGTGACATTGCATGTGACATTGGAGGAATGTTTGGGGGAGTGTCTGTAAGATCAATGCAGTAATCATATTGGATAATTTGTAGAACCCATCTGCCTGATGTGATTGTATTCCAGACAGGTAGAAATTGGGAGAGACGTCCCCCGACAGGAGTGGAATCATTGGGGGTAGCGGCAGGAAGTCACTGTTTGGTGTTTGCTGGGGAAGTGCGTGTTGAGTTGCCTCTGCCTCTTCCCTTACCTTTGTTACCTCTAAAGGAACCTCTTGATGAAAGTGCTGATTATTGCCCTTGTAAGAGGAGGAGAGATTTTCTGGTGCAATGTTTTTGGAGCCACTCCTGCAAAAGGAGCGACAAAAGAATCCCCTATTGGCGAACACAGTGTCTTTCTTCATTTTCTCTAAGGAGGTGTCCACTGTTGAGCCAAAGAGGTGTTCTTTATCGGATGGTTGGTTGAGAATAGAGGCTTGGACCTTAGGCTTGAACCCTGAGATTCTCAGCCAAGCATGCTTGCGTAGCAGTACGCTGGTGTTAACTGTGCGGGCTGCTGTGTCTGCTGCATCTAAGGCGCACCTAATAGAGGTATTAGTGATTAATTTACCCTACTGAATTAGGTCATTGGCCTTTGTTTTGTGCTCGTAGGGCAGAAACTGCATTAATTTTTCTAGTTCATCGTAATGTGCTCTGTCGTAGCAAGCTAATAGAGCTTGTGCATTTGCAATTTGCCAATGATTGGCAGTTTGCGATGCTCCTCTTTTGCCCGAGGCATCGATTAATTTTGACTCCTTATCAGGAGTAGGGGCCTCACCCGTGGTTTGCGAATTTACGCTCTTGCTTGGGAAACTAACAGGGAGTCTAATGGAAGCTGACCCTTGATGTAAGTGGGGTCAGTAGGTGCTGGCTTGTACTTTTTCTCTACCCTGGGAGGAATAATTCTTGCCCGAATGGGTTTTTAAAAATGACGTGTGTATGGTCAAGCAGTCCCTTGAGCATAGGTAATGTTTGAGTAGATCTCTGAGAGGAACCTAATGTTTCCAACAAGAATTCCACCCCATGGTAATGAGCAGACCTATTAAGTAGCTCTATATACCCTATGTTGTAGTCGGGTCATGAGGTTTTGGAAGGGTATAGATCCGGAGCATTGCCAGTGTTCGGATCTGTGTCATAGTCCTCCCATGAGTCATTAATGTCCTGTGGCCTATCTTCATCCCCATCCCCTCATTTTGGGGATCAGGTGAACGTGGTTGTGGAGAATTTGTGGGTGTGATAAGCAAATTTGGGTCAGTGGGTGAATGGAAGAGATGGGTTAGTACCCACATTCTTGCGCTTTAAAGGAATGTGGTAGTCCTCCTGTAGGCCTATTTTCCTCTTTTCTGGCAGTTTAGCGTGAATATGGCCAGTGTCTTGATGGATGACCAGTTCTTTTTTTTCAGATCCGTGTTTCCAGGTGGAACGTCGAAACGAGGCTCTTTTGATGGCAAAGTTGTTTTTTTCCTGGGCGCCGTAGTTTTCGGTGTCAAAGGTTTTGGCTCCGAAGATTAATTTTCGGTAGCGAGGGGATGGCAACAGCGACGTGCTTTGACTTCGATGCTGAAGGTTTCGGTTTGGGCCGACTGGATCCCTAGCCGAAAGGCTTTGCCTTGTGTTTCGGCACCGAGCCCGAGGGCGGGGCGTCCAAAACTTTTTCTTGGTGCCGACCTTGGCCCGAGGGCAGAGGAAGGACTCGGAGCCTTATTCTTTGGCAAGTGTTGGGGCAGGGGGGTATCTGTACTCACGGACGCTGACCCGGTGTTACTTGCTCCTGTTCTTCCACGTCAGAGTCGGCCTCGGAGATGTGTTCTGCTTCCTCTTCGGCTCCTTGAGCGTGGAACTCTTCTCGATCGGAATCTTCACCAAAGATGTCCAGTGTGGAGCCGCTTTGTTGTTGCATTTTGTGACGTTGAGCCCGACGATTACAGATCGTCTTCTTGGATTGAGATGATCGGCACATGACGCAGTCCTATTCGTCGTGTTCCTGGGATAGACACCATTTGCACACTTTGTGAGACACCCGGGACAGAATTTGAATGAAGTCCGTTCCATCGACTGCTAGCGAGCCGGACGCGGGTAGGCCCAATGGCCCTCCATGAGTTTTATGATCGAAGACTTTGAGTCGAAACAATATGCGGAGAATGGAAAACGCGATCGATAAACAATACCGTCGAGGGTAGTGGATTGCGGGTTGAGGAGAACCCGAGAAACTGTGCCAAACCAGAGCGCCGCAATTCACATTCAAACTCGATGGCAAAAAAAACAATCTAACAATGGAGTTGATGCCCATGCGCACTATCACCGAAAAGAGGAGTCACCTACCTCGTGACTGGAAAAGACTTCTTCGAAGAAAAACAAGGTGCATACATCCAAACCCAACACTAGATGGCAGGAAATGCAAAGCATGTGATCTACAGCTCACATGCCTCGAACATTATGTTCTCAACTGGATATTTGATGCTGCTTGTGGCAGGAGGTCATCAACTTTACGATCTTATGGATATGAAGGGGGAAGCGGTATAGATAAACGGTGAGGGGGTTAACCTTGGTAGAATGTTATGTTATGTTATGTTATTTTTATTTGTACCGCGCACAGCTGCCCCAGCAAAGGGGCGTCCTGGCTGCATTAGAGGTCTCCTTATAAGCTTACCATTTTGAGATGTCAATTGAAGACATTTGTCTGAAGAAGGTGCGCTGATTTATAGTGATCCTTTTGTGAGTGGTCCGAGTATGCAGCTATTTGGAACCTGCAGGGCGGTCTATGCTAGAGTCCTCTGGTGACCTGCAATTTATTGAAGAGCTCTCTGGTCTTGGCAGGATGGTCTAGTTAGTGTTGAGTGGCTACTTAAGAGGACTGGTATAGGCTTTATCTCTGTCATCCAGTTGCCAGCAAAGAAATGGCATTGGGTCCTTTAATACATTATATTCAGGTCCCGGCGATGATGGGGGATTAGTTAATTAATTGATATATGATATGATGTGATTTTATATTCAAATGACGCTAGGGAGGGTAGAGTAAATGTCCTCAATCTAGTGGTTAAAGGTGGGTGGTAGGGAAGACATTGTTCACCATGTCTCTGAAGTGTGGGAGTGCTACGGCTAGAGTCTGATAAATCATTAAGCAGGTTGCAGGTCAACAGGTGCATTGTTATAGTGGTTACTTCTAGTACTGATTAGAGAGGCATGTCTTGTGACTGGGGTAGCATAGTAATTATATTCCACCCCTATGTCAAGGTCACTGCAAGGAAATGTTGGGTGAAACACCACAGTTTGGGTAGGGTGCCTGCATCCATCTTCTCGACATGGTGTGCTGGGTTGGACTGTTGCATAGCTTTGGACTGTGCTTTTACTAGTATAAGGTTTATGGTTTTGTACTCTATCCTAGGGTCAGTGGTAGACCTAATTATCTCAGAATCAACCATGTTTTCACCTCTCCTTTCAACTTTAAATGCTCCTGGATACTTCAAATCTTGACTGGCAATAAGTGCCAGAGCTTGGTGGCTTTTATGGAGAAAGAAGGGCCTCTGATGATTTCTTAAAGTAAAGTGGTGTGAAAATCCATGGTGCTAGCATGGAGCGCAGTATCCCATTTTTTTTTTTATTATTTACACTTAATTTGCAGGTATTGTGATTCTTTTCCTTGAGAGGCTCTGTGGCCAATGCAAAACATTTAAGTACAGGAAGCCAGTGGAGTGTTTGCAAGATTAGATTAGAGTCTTGCTGCAGCATATTAGATTTGTTGAATTTTAAATGGGATAAAACAAGGGTGTCAAGGAATGAGCTCTCGGCATAGTCAAGCTTGGAGATCACATTAGTGAGTTTAGCGTGTAGTTTTTGTTGGTATCGCACTTATTTTGATGTAGCTGATGATGCAACATTTTCCTTAGGCACTATGGCTATAGGCTATAGGCTGGTGTTTGTGCTGTTGTCCATAGGTCATGATCTCTGTCTTCTGAACAAAACTGAGAGATACACTTCAGAACACTAGGGACTGGGTCTTCTTAATAACAATGAACATAAAATCCCCTTAGACCAATTCGGACTTTATTATCAAAACATTAATAATGAGAACATCACATTAAATCAGACTAATGTGCCAGCTGTGAAAAAAGACTAACATAATATATATACAAAAATTTACAATTTATTTGTTCAAAAGATAGGTATCACAATGCACATATATATATAAATATACGGAAATTAAAAAATAAACCGTCCAGCTTATAGGTTTGGAACCCCTTCTCATTTCTCGTCATTGAAATGGTTCAACTACTTTATTTCCTATACGTAATGTGAGTCAGTAGTGTGTTTGAAATAAGGAATGATACTTTATATGCCTTTTGAGGTCTGTTAAGCTGTGCCATTGGGAGAGCTCTCATTATATATTCCCAGCCATCTAAGGCCTGCTACACTCTGCCACTGAAAGACTCATAATGTTATTCTACCTGTTTGATGAGGTCTGCTGAATTCTGGAGGGGGAAGATCTATCACTGGATTCTCTTCAGCGACATGCTATGCCCCATATTTTCAGGGTCTGGTGTGGCGTTGTTTTTTTGATTCATGCTACCCACATTTCGGGCAGCTGGAAGGTAACATGAATACAGCCTGGTAAGAAAATGTGATATTCTCAAAGGCTTTGTTTCAAAATCGCGAACCCACCCTTCCCCTACAGTTCGTATCTTATTGCACTGCAGGTCTTCCATGTGGAGATGTCAGCCTTACCTGCAGTACTGTGGCTTTCGGCACCACCAGCAGCATGTCTGTGCTGGCCTCGTCATCTTCCAGCGTGACCAGATCGTCCAAGGGCCTTGGGTCACCAAAGGTGAAGGGTGAGCTCTGGCCGCATTCTGTCCCATGGCAGTCCACATAGCGGAACTGGTATTGCTGCTCTCCAGGCTTTGGAAGGTAGTATGCTGCAAAGGAAGACAATTCTTTTCACTTCACTCCTTGTGATAGGTGTTCTATGCATGGCTCTAGTTCGCATTTGAGTAGATACAGCTTTACTTAGACACTGGACATGCAGTTTAATGGTTATTCCATCTAGTATACATCTTTGGGATTGCTAGTTTGGTATAGACGTTCAGCAGCAGAAGTACAGGACAGTGACCATTATTGCAGACACTTTTTGTGCACACAAAAGAGTAAGGTGGGAGGCGGAAAGTGAGAAAAGCAGAAGCCAATCATTTGGTATGTAATAATACCAATACTATAAAACCCCCACCCATAATTGGAACATACCCCTTTAACATGACAGGTACATAGCACGAACCACTGCCTGTGGACTCCTGTAATTACTAACCTATATGACTGTAACATATTCTGGCACCGATGGTGGGAGTTGGGGAGGGGGGGTTACTTTTAGCATTTATTGAATAATTGGGTAGGATAGGATAAGAATACCCTATATTGAGACTTCCTGTATTTGATCCTATTCATACCTAGGTCTGCTACAAAGTAAAGGGTTACTTTAAGTGAAATTGAATAACATGGAAAATGTAATCAATGATGTATGTTGTGCGAAACAAAACCCAATAAAATCTGTTTAAAAAAAAAATACTATAAAACCCCCATAACAAGAAGTCATCCCTGCAAGAAAATACTGAGCAGCACGATTAACATACGATGATTTCAATGATAGGGGTAGACACATATCGTAAGGGACCACGGACTCAGAACAACACTAAGGGTACATTTAGAGAAGACAGATGTACAAGAAGTGCGATATACAGTGTTCATGGAAATAGCATACTGCACAGTGCAAGGTCTGACTATAAAAAGACAACCAGATGACCAAAAGATTGAAAAGTTACTTACACCTGTAATTCTATTTCTCCTTTGTGGGAATATGTATTAAAGTCATGAGGAATGAATTGTCCCCCACAGTTTCTGAAGCACTATTTTAAGAGGCTACTCCTAAAGGACATCTTAGAAAAACAATTTAGAACACACTAACTTTAAAGATTATGCAATGCTGCAATGGCGTAATTAATTTTTCTTATGTTGTTTAAAACAAAGACCAAAAAACTATAAATATGTCCCTAGTGAAAATTAAGTGACAGATTGAAACTTTCACAAATCTTTTTAAATGAATAATGGAATCAAACAGAAACACATTCAGCTAGAAGGTAGCAGACTTAGAGGTTAAAAGCAGCCTAGGCTCAAATAAGGAGCCAGTCACACGAGTACCGATCAAGCAGGAAGTAGAAGTCATTCCTATTCAGTTTTAGGGGACCTCAGAATTTATACTGTGTGAAAATATTCACCTCACTGCTACCACCCAAAAGGAGGTGACTTAATAAAGATAGCCATAAAAGAGAATCCAGTGGTTACTGTTAGTTATTCCGAGTATACTCTCAACAAAAAAGACATACATTTACTCTGGTTACTGAGTGATCGATTATATTAATACCATTTAAGTGAGATCATTGGTGCAGGGCCCGTACTCCAGACCGGCGAGGCTACCGACTTGACCTTGGTAAGGTTTGCAGGGCTTGGGGGTCTGTCCATTGCACATGCAGCAGAGCAACGTTTCTGCCTTCTGACATGAACCCCTTAGGCTGCTGCCTTCCCCTCATGGCATCCTGCCTCCAGTGGGCTGGTTGCAGAGCTTTTTGTCTCTGGACCCTCCCCCCCCCTACCCTCTCCCCACCCCCCTTGGCCAAGCGTGATGGACACTCAACCCCTCCTCAGGGGGAGAGTTCTGATCCTACCTTTGGGTCAGTCATGATCAGCAACCACCATCTTGACTGCATCTCTCCATGCCACTCGAATCTTGGCGGCTGGATGACCGTACGCTCCAGGGGCCGCCAATCTTGTTGCCTGCATGTACCGCAGCTTCTTTCTGCCCTCTGGGGAGGGGCAAGACTTTGCCGAGGCCAGCCTTCACCAGCTGGAACTCACGCTCTAGGCACCATGTTCCCTCTGAGGCTAAATCACACTCATTTGAATGTCTGTTTTGATCATCAAAGACTTTGATTGGTGGGAGAAATTATTTCAATGGCAGATGGACCATAAAGTTTCAGAAGGTATTTTGGTACAGTGATTCTTTCTCAGCAAATGTACACCTTTTGAGCTTTCAAGTAGGATAGAGTTGCATCTACTGTGTGAAAGGAGAAGTCCTGATATAAAGAAACCCCACTGATAAACCTATTTTGGTTGACACCACCATTACAATGATAACTAAGCTTCTGGCATTAGAGTGAGATTGTCTCCCCATTTGCCAGAGAATGGGGTTCAATGATTAATCTAGTCACTGTTAACATGGGCACATGTTGAGACATGCATTCAAAACTAGCAAGATGCACAAAGCCATGAAGGACAACAGAGATGAGATTTGACAAGCAGTTGGGTATGGTAGCTTGACAAGAATTTGGCATGTGATTTGAAAAGAAACATTTCTCTCCTCCAAAGAAAACATTCTTGCTTCTTGAGCCTGAGACCTGAATTGGGGGTGATAATGGATTGTTATGATTGACTGCCCGAAGAGAACAGACATTTTTTGGAAAGCTTGCACAGCACTTTAGCACAGCAAGATTGTTATTGACCAGCGGTCTATGTATGGAAAAATGAAGAATATAATTTACCTTAACTAATCACCAATTGATGGATTCTCTCAGGGTGGATTTCTAGTCACTCAGTGCAATTCTGTACTAGTAATTTTTTTACATAGATAATTCCAAGACTCTCCAATGCATATGGGCAATCAGGGTAGGAATGGAATATGTGCCCCTGTAGGTTAGAGGTGCACATTCAATCCCCTTGATGAAGATTTGATTCATTCTGCTTTAGAGCAATTGTTTTTAATTTTTCTTCCTTCACCAATTGATTTGATGTCGCTTTTTCAAACACGATTGCAATGTCAGTAAATTCCCCTTCCTTTTCTTGTGATTTGGAACACGCTGCACAACTTATTTTTGAAGTAGTAAGATGACTTCATAAAAAAAGGTTTAAGTGGAACTGAGACAGCTCTCTTGATGGAGGTGAGGACTCGAACCTCCTAGAATATACATTTTGCTAAATTGTTCGTCCGCATCTGTCTCTTGTTATGTCTAGCAGTCTCCGGTTTCCAAAGTTGACAGGTTGACTAATGGTAAAGCCAACGTTTTTCTCCAGTTGTAGGCATCCACACTACCACTGAGAGATGTTGTATGCCTGTTCCGGTTGTATGACGATCCATCGCGTGCAACGTCCTCGCGGGCGTTCGCATCGCGGACAAAACATCGCAATGGCACTTACATCGGCCATTTTCTCATCGCACGACGTTGCGCCGCAAATGCGGCCTTGAAACAGGATCGGGTGTCACATCGGCGACATAACATCGCGCGACATGACAACGCTAGATTTTTTTGTAGTTGTACTCGAGAAGCCTTTCTCTCCCGGCTCAGCCGCCCCTCAAGAAAAGTTGATTATTTCCAACACTGATGTCACTTCCCCAGCAGTACAATGCGATAATATTAAAAATGTCTGTCCCTGCTACGGAAACTCATTTTATCTGTGCTGCATCTATTGCAATGCCAAATGTCCTGTCCCTGGCTTTGTTACCCCCACCCTGCGGAAACTAGCTCCTTGTTAATTTGTGGCCAGCCACCTACTCATCCAGCTCACGAACAGATGAATCGATATCAAAACACAATACAGCATTACAACTTTCTGTGCTGCCAGTCTAAAACTACTTACTCCAAGTCCCCCTGAATATTTAAGTCCAAAGGTGGATGCCAATTTAATGCTCACGAACTCCGCCTTTCAACACGGCGGCGCTCCACTCAGGCAAACCACGTAGCACCCAGAAGTGAACTGAAAGCATGTTCATTCTAACAATCAGGGCACCCCTCTTCAGGAGAGAAGCGCCTAGAAGTAGTGCAGGTCATGCTACTTATATTCACACATCTCATATGTATGCAAAGTGCCAGTGCCGCCTCATTGCATACATAGCATCGGTGCTGTGAACCCTCGGAGACCTCTCACTAACATATAGTAAGGCTCGTGGCATGAAAGCCATTTGTTTTTGCCTGTATTTGGTTCCTGTCTCCTGTAGGGTCGCCACGAGCAGCGCTGACCTCGCCACGAGCAGCGCTGACCTTCAGGGGGGCTGGAGGCGAGGGGTCTGCGCACAATGTAGGATTGTAATAGCTGCCAAAAAGATAAATGGATTAGTCACATTTACATGACATTGAATTTTTGTGTTGCAAGTAATGCACACAATAAATGATCATTTAATGTGTTTCGAAGGAAGTGAATAGTCGTGAAGGACAATATTAAGAAGAAACAGGTGCGTAAATGAAAGCAGGCCGTGTGGGCTGACTGCTAGCTATGCCGACTTTAGTGCTGTTAACCAGGGTTAGAGCCTCCTATCAAGTCGCCAGTGCTTTAATTACTTTTTATGTATTTACAGTGATATTACAAGATATTTTATAATGGCGCAGATGTAAATATTTATAAGACACAGGGTGAATGCATGGCGGATGGATGTGTAATAATGGATGCATGGATGGGTGCATAGATGGATGGATGCACGAATGGGTGTATGGGTGTATGGATGGATGCATTGATAGATGGGTGGATGCATGGATGGATGGATGCATGGATGGGTGTATGGGGGTGTATGGGTGGATGGATGGATGCATGGATGGGTGTATGGATGCATGCATGGATGGATGGATGCATGGATGTGACTAATCCATTTATCTTTTTGGCAGCTATTTCCAGATTTCATGTAGGCGACGGTCAAATTAATGAAAAAAGAAGGGTCTGTGAAAGTTCGAGCATCACATTTAGGTGTAGCACTTCCGACTTACTCACTGGGCCTTCGTAGAAGAGTGCAAAAGTTTAAAATTTACAAGCAGTTAAGCAAATCTGGGCAACTTTCACTCCGTTTTCAGTTGCATATATTGGTGTACCTATTTAACCGAATGGCACTGTTTACTGTTTCCGATGCCATTTTTTATGTACAAGAATAAGTACTGGTATTCAACCATAGTTGCAGCCAGCCAATGGGTTTATTAAATATGATGCTTGAATCAGATGTTTATTATACACCCATCCCACCCACCCACATCCATCCATCCACCCATCCCACATCCATCCACCCACCCACTCATCCATTAATCCACCAACACCCATACACCCATGCCACCCACCCACATCCATCCACCCATTCTACCCACCCACATCCATCCATTTAGGAACAAAATTCTGGTCGTATATCATTTTGGCATGAGTGGAGGCTCGAACCTTGTCTGCCAGCACCAAAGTCTGGCAACCTATCCGTCAGACAACATATCTTTTTTTATTTATTGACGTATTGTACGTGCCGGCTTGAATCCGCACAATTCCGCTCGCATATGCGCTGCTTTAATAATGCAATGTATGTTCAATGTACTGAAAAAACTTAATTGCCATTTTCTGAACACAATTCTGGTCGTTTTTATTTATTGACGTATTTCAGACCACATATCTGTTTTTTATTTATTGACGTATTGTACGTGGCAACCATATCTTTTTTTATTTATAGAAAATGCGGTAAAGAAATGTCTCTTCTTTAATAAACAAGCTCTTCCTAAATAAACAAGCCGTGCGAAATGCTAGTCTGCTCGCGGTAAAGAAATGTCTCTTCTTTAATAAACAAGCCGTTTCTCGTAATGTCTCTTCTTAAATAAACAAGCCGTGCGAAATGCGAGTCTGCTCGTATCTGTTAATGTTCCAATAAGCGATTGCCGATGTAATGGTTAACGATGTACAAGGAAATGCGATGTACTTGCATGCGTCCTGATGGCATGCGATGTGATGTCGTGCACGATGTAACAGCAGCGATGCACTGTCAGCGCGATGCGATATATCCGCTGTAAGCGGTGCTTCCCGCCTGTTCCTCTTACAAGTTTTCTGAGCTGGTACACTGTCATCGGTTGAGGTTAATATTGTCGCTGGCTCTGAGGGATGTAAATTCAATGTTGGTACGAACTACAATCGCAAGACTTCTAATGTTGCCTATGAGCCTCTTTCTTTTTATGATGGCCCACAGACTTTGGACTGTTTGCTTCCTTCTTCTTCTGAATTTTTTATCATCTGCATGGTGGCCAAATAAGGATGGTCTCAAAAACAGAAGATTCAAAATTGTTTGCTTGCCATCTGATTTTAATCCTGAGAGATGCAACCAGGAAGATCTTCTTAGGGCAGACCATGGTAGTACTCATGAGCTGCAAGTACTGGTAAATCTGCTGTAGCAATTCTTAAAGGGTTCAAAACAACATGTCTTTGTTAACACCTTCCATGCGGGACTAATTCCCCCGCGGTGCGGGGGAGAGGGGGTGCGCGCACGGCGCCGCGGTGCTTGTGACGATCCCAGCTTGTCATGCTGCACAGTGGAGCTGTGCTCATGACGAGCTGAGCTCGTCACGACTCCGCCCACTCCCATGGAACGCCCGCACAGGAGGGGAATTAGCCCGTGGCAGTTATGACGAGCTGAGCTCGTCATGAGCACAGCTCCACTGTGCCTCATGACGAGCTGAGCTCGTCACGACTCCGCCCACTCCCATGGAACGCCCGCACAGGAGGGGAATTAGCCCGTGGCAGTTATGACGAGCTGAGCTCGTCATGAGCACAGCTCCACTGTGCCTCATGACGAGCTGAGCTCGTCATAAGCGTCGAAGAGGTTAAGGACTGCACAGCAGTTGTCACTAGGCTATTGCAGAAGATCATCCACAAACCTCTGAAGTAAGTCCCACAGTAGCAGTGGCGTAAGACAGTCCCCCGCAGCCCCCGTGGTGCAGGGGGGACCCCAAGCTCCGTGGGGCACCATTAGCAAAGTACTTTGGTCGGAGCTCTCCCGATCGTGTCCAGAGGGGGCCCCTCCACATGTCTTGCAGGGGGGCCCCTTCAAGTTTAGTTACGCCAGTGCACAGTAGATGATTCTACCAGTCTAAGTGGGCTAGAACACTAGTCGCTTTCATAGAGCTTGCTGCAGCTGCATTACTTTCTGAATAGGGAATTTAATGTTAATGTTATAGTTTCCTCATCAGGCGGTACAGTTGATAAGAGTACAGTCATATGTTGTTTCCTGGCAGATCCTACCGTTACTACATTTTGTCAGAGGGTATGCCTCAATACACATGGAAGCAGGTAAGAGGCCTGCGCTTCTTTGTAAGCTTTGGCACTGCTGCTTTAATAGGCTTTAGAGGGCTCTTTTGTAGTGAGGAAAATGAATGTTTTCAGTATAGAGTGGCCATCTGAAAGTTAAAAATATAGGTAACAAAGTTAGTAAATACAATGAGACTTTTGTTGAGTCTGAGCGTGTAGGAATGTCATGTTCAAGTGAATACTTTGTATGAGGAATATGAGCTCTCCCATGATAGCCGCAATGATGCCTTATTTTTTAGGATTATGACTATGAAAACAATGACATCTTCTTAGGGTGTTCTGCTTGGTATATGAAACACTTTCTCTTTGGAGTTTCACAATAACAAAAGGGTGGACCCTTGCAGACCCATATGAAAAGAACCAGGAAGCATGGAAGAAATGATCTTCTCATCAAGCTCTTATATTAAAACAGCACCCAGAAAATAAACCATATGGTGCAACATGATAGCGCGAAGGTGGTATGTTGTGCACTACAAGTTCTGAACACACAGAGGTATCCCAGGGAGACGGAGAAAGGGAGGAAAGAAGTGCAAACTCTTATTGTATTATAAAAAACCTGATGAACACATAGATCATATGTTTCACGGTGCAAATGGTGATATGAAAATACTCTGGGGGAGTCATTTGTGCAGTACAAGGTCTGAGCTAATAAAGACAACCAGGGGACACTAAGAAGCTTAGATGAGCAGTGGAAGCTATGATTGTATAATGACAACTGATAAACACACATTACATTGCTAAGCGTGCGTTGTCTATGGATCAGTAAACTGAGAAATCAGCGAGACAGATATGAAGTGAGAGCTTTGACCAGTGATATACATATGTTCAGATTAAGACACAAGTGTTTCAAAACTAAGTGAATATCACCAGTGGATGGATATAATACACTCAAGTATCACAGGATAATTGTGTTTTTGCCATGGATCCTTTTACATTCCTAACTAGGGTTCATTAGTTCAAAAGATGAATCTTGCTGAAACTCTTTGTCTATGTGCAAATTCATAAAATCCTAATTGTCAAATATTGCTCAGCCCTGGGTCCATCTCATGAGCTATCCAGTGCTAAAGGTCTCCCCGAATAACTGTATGGAATCCGATTCAGCCAGAGGTGAAAGGCTCCATATGGCCAGTCATTACCACAGATCAGTAGCAGCTGCTTCCGGATAGGAGTGGTGGTGGAGGTAATTAAAAACTAAAAACACTTACCTTTTTGCCAGCCGCCACCTCTCCTCCGTCTTCTTCAGCTTCTTTCTTTCTGCAGTCCCAGCAGCAGGAAGCAGCCAGCAAACTGTCTCTCCATTGCCAATCACACCGCTGCAATGCAGCGTTGTGATTGACCTGAGCGACGAGGATCGGCGCTCAGACGGGGACTGGGAGGGTTTGCATGTTCCTCACCAGGCTGTGTAATGCAGCCTGGTGAGGAAGATGCAGAGTGCGCATGACTGTTAGAACTGCCCGATAGGGTCGGTCAAGCAGTCACGCCCACTTAAGGAGTGACAACCACTCCTTCCTTGCTCAGTTCAATAGGAACAAGCATTGGCATAGCCAATAGGTCTCGCCGTTGGGATCTTTTAAGTGTTTAGCTAGAGCTTTTGGCTAAGCCAATGTGTAAAAGTTATGTTGTAGAAAAGTGTGGCTGCTGTCTAGCATATTGAAAAGTTGTAATACATTTTAAAACAAATGTTGGTTCCTCTGGTGCACTTCGACAAGTGCAGATTTCTACATTTATCACTATTAAAAGCACGGACACTGTGGACTACATCTGGATTAAACAAACATTGGAGTTAGTTTGAGCACGATAGGAGTTGCACAATTGCACAGGAAGCAGCAACGTGTGGTAAAACATGGATGAGTGGAAGCTCTCAAACACACCAATGATGGACCTGTGTGCCACAAGTGAGCAGGAAGGGCTCATTCACAATGTTCTGCACAACATACTCCTTATACAAGACTCACCACGGAATATACAAACACCGACTCTAGTGCCAGAGATAAAACCCTGACGTGGACACTTCTGTTCATCATTTGTGAACTAGTAGACCAAGGGTGCCCAATACAAGTTCAGGGGGGCAGCTCTATGCTACATCTTTGGACCTAAATAATGACTTTGTAAACAAGTCACATCTAGTGCCGTGGTATGCACAGTGCCTCCGATGGTTGGAGCTTTAGACACTAATGAAGTAGTAGTAGGGCTGGATTGCATGGAATAGTCCAATAGAAGCCACACCTAAACAAGGAAAAAGAAAGAGAATGAGGAAGTGGTAGAATTACACTGTGAAAAGACAAGAAGTATAAGAAAGAGAGAATGAAAGTAAAAAAGAACTCAAAAAAACTTGAAACTGGCCAGTTGTGGTCAAGTTACCAAACCATAATCCACGCCACCTGCACACTGCTCCTCGCTTTACACATGGTGTCACTAAAGACATTGTTGATGGCATAATTGATGACATCACTCGAAATACTTAACAAAGTGTGGGATTATATTAAATGTTCAACAGGGAATCAGAGAACAATTCTAAGATTTGCAGGGCAGTCCAGAGGATCAGCATGCCTGATGGCAGGAAAAAATAATTTTCGTCTCAACCCAGGCATGTCTCCGAGATGTACCTACAGGTGCTCAGCCATCGGTCACAAGTCCAAAAGCTTGTGCTATAAACACAAGACAGTCATAAAATTTATGACAGCGCGTGTCACAATCACAGCAAAAACATAAGTCAGGTCGGACAGTGTCAGTGTCCCAAACAGTGCCACAGACCACAAATGCGCTCAGCTGATGTTGTGCTCACAGTCAGTGCCTAAGACCATACACACACTCAGCTGATGCTGTGCTTAAAGCCAGTGAAGTGACACAGATCACACAAGAGCTCTGCTGATGCCGTGCTCAAAGCCAGTGAAGAGACACAGACCACACAAGAGCTCTGCTGACGCTGTGATCAAAGCCAGTGCAGTGCTTCAGGTCACACACGCATTAAAAGTCAGTGAAATGGCACACATCACACTAGAGCTCTGATGATGCCGTGCTCAGTCAGTGAAGTGACACAGATGACAGATGAGCTCGGCTGATGCAGTGCTCACCTTCCGAGTAGCGGCAGACTGGGCTCTTACCATGTTGTTCTCCTCGCCTTCACTGATGATCAATCAGCTGGGCTTCCTGCCTAATAGAGTTCAGGGAGCCACTCGGGTGAGCAGGTGGCCGCACACAGACTTCTGCAGACACACAGCCTCACACACAGGCAGACGCCCTCAGGGGCAGACAAGTGCAGAGGATTGAGCCTAAATCCACTGGGTCGTTGCCCCCGCTTTAAAGCCCAGGGGCAGTCCTTTAGATAATATACCCCTATTGGAGGCTTTCATATACGCAGATAACCAACTCCTCCAAGCCATGGCAGCTCAATCAACGATTTGGCTCCTACCTACCCTGCACACGGCCAAACACCTCAAAGTCAGCCTAGGCGAGTTTGCGCGCTGTGCCTGCTATAGCCAGACAGGTGAAGACACCAGGAGGAGGAGCTGGAGGCGTGGGAGAGGCAGGCTTGTGGCGTTCATAGACCCTGGTGTCAGACCAGCACGTGCGGAAGGCGCAGTGTGTCCTTAGAGGGCAGGGCTTGGAGGACGTCACTCGTTGACAGAGCACAGTGACGCTGATGACGGGATCAATAATTGAACCTACTTCCCCCAAACAGTGGCGAGCTGGCCGCCAATACCTAATTCCCCCATTACACCACATTGTAGCAAAATAAAATAAAATATGATTATATGAAAAGGGAAGTAGAGATGGAGTAGCGACGAGCAGGGTCACGTAAGAAGACACGATGAGGAATGCAGCCTGGATGCCGTGAGAGTGAGGTGCAGAGTGGAAAAAACAAGCACAACTGCAAAACTTAAAGCGAGCGTGCTAATTGAAAAGAATATTAGGAATGTTAGGCATGCAGCTGGCATCCGCCCGTGCTGCTACTCCCTCCCGAGCACCCTAGGCCAGAGAAGGCGGGACATGCACCCGCCTTGGGCAAATTGCATGCTGTCTTTCTTAGAAAGACGCATGCAAAGCCCAAAAGCAAGTGATAAAAAAAAAAGCACAAGCACGAGCGTGTGTTTGTAGTTTAAAAGCCCTTACTAAATGCCTCGCAGAGCAGCCCATGTGCGCTGGCAGACGCGAGACCTAAAAATATTAATAACAGTACGTTATTATCATTGTATTTTTCCCTATGAGCAGTGGGGCGATACTCCTCCGCCACAGTGGCGGAGCCACCACTGCACCTAATTATGAGAGGAAGGGAACTATGTAATGCTGTACAAGTCCATGAGGCAGGGGCGTAACACAGGCCCCCACAGCCCACGCGGTGCGGGGGGGCCCGAAGCTCCAGGGGGCCCCCTCGGCACTGCACTCTGTCCAGAGAGCTCCTAATTGAGCCCCGGAGGGGGCCCCTCTACATAACTTGCAGGGAGGCCGCCTCAATTTTCGTTACGCCAGTGCCCTGAGGCTGTTCAGTTTCCCTGGTGCAAGTCTCTTCATCTCTCTATGACACAGAGCCAAGAGCTGAAAAGCTCTATATCCATAAGCAAATGCCCCAAGTCCACCTCATCTTAGACAAGAGTCTCTGCATGTCTGTCTCAATCCTGACTCCGTCCAGTCACAGAGGTGAAGTGCTCACTGGCCCTGTGTGAATCCCAGTGTTCAATTCAAAAGCGGAGTGAAAGGTTTTGTGCCTCAAAACACACTTCATTGGCCAATAAAAAAAGGATATGAAATATTCTGCACAAGCAGTATGACTCTTTGTCACAATGAGGGCTTACTTTACAACTTTTGGCACAGTAAATCTAAATCCAGTGTGCTGAATGTTCCTCCTCTGACAAGGGAGCATTGGAAAATTCACCATAATAAATGGTCTCTGCCTAAGTGATTAAATCTACCACTGGAATAGCTCACAGAAGAAAGAAATGCAAATGGAAAATCCAGCACTTTCTGCCAGAGGTTACCACCAGCAGTTATTGCATGAGACTGGGATTCTTTGACACCTCCCACACTGACCTGTTCTGCTGCTGCTTTATTTAAAAGAGCAGTGGAAGACAGCTGATCATTCCTTTTTTGTTTCCACAAAGATCCATAGAAACACCTTCTGTCCAATCAAACGTTGTAGAGAGGAATAGCAACAGGTGGGCGGAGCCTGAGTCTTACTCTCAGTATTGGTTCTTAGAGCTCTCTTTCTGGTGATCACATAAGATCTAGCGACACCAATGCTGCCAAGATGATATAAGAAAAGTCTCACATTTCAATACAATAAAAATGATTTAGTACAACAGATTAAAAACCTGTCTGTCCTCCACCGTCATCGCTCCCAACCTCCACTGACTTTATAGCTAGAGCTGTACAGACCTTGAAACTGGACGCTGCAGTGAAGTGAGTTCCCTTCGCCGCTGCCATCGTGGGCTGCAGACCAGACGAAGGTGGAATAGTCCTTCACGGAGGTGGCATCCACCTGGAAGAGAGGGGGAGGGAGAGATGTAACTCAATAGAGCCAAGGAGGGATGACGTTTTCCAGCTCTGTGTGGCCAGTGTAAACACTGATGCTCTGATTGAAGTCTCTGGAGCAGGAATTGTTTTTGGAGACATATACCTAAAAGGAGTACACCCTGGGTGGGATTAACAGTGTTGAAAAATACAATTAAAATCTTTCTGATGAAAGACCAGCTTTATTGCAAATTATCAATATTTTTCTTAAAGTAGGCGGTTTTCTGAAAAGTAGAACTCTTTGAACGAAAAACCACAACAGGTCTTGCTAATACGCCAGTGGTTGGATGGAAGGAAATAAAGCACTAACTTGAATCCACAGCAGAAAGAAAGGGGCAGAGAAATATAAAACACAGAGCAAGTCTCTTCTTTATATAACAATAAACGTGTTTCTGCACTACAACGATCCAAAGACAAAAGAGAATTAATCACCAAAATGAAAGTCTATCGTGTTTCTGAAATCTCATACCGATAAGTGTCCTAGAGGATTCAAGCCCTAACCAAGGAGGCTGTATAAAGTGCAAAGCCCTTCATTCATCATGTGTCAGAAACGTCCATCCACAAAGGGTTTGGAGACTTCGACTTCTAGCCTACCATGAATTCAGTTCATTTAGTCCAAGACACTTCAGTTCTACACAGAGTCCTACTCTTTGGGCAACTCGAGGGTTTCCCCTCCTCAGGGACTCCTTCCTGTCTGGGCTTCTGAGACTTACACTCTCCTGTGAACTTTTTCTATTGGGGAATCGGAGACTTTCCCTCCATAAGTGATCCTTAATCAGGGGAGCCTAAGATATGTCCTCTCCTCAGTGACTCCTACTCATTGGGGCCCTGTATGGTTCTATTCCTCAGTGACTCCTATGTAACAGGTCCTCAGAAACTTCCACCCATCAATGAACACTTTCCACTAAGTCTTCGGAGGCTAATAAAACTCAGTGACTGCTTCACTTTAGGGCCTCAGACTTCCCCCTGTCAAGTATTTAAAAAAACAAATCAACACCCAATTGGGATACTACCGCCCTTCAAACAAATGGTTGCAGCCACATTTCAAAACCAAGCATTTTTCATGAGCTGATGAGCAGGTAATGGTTGGCTTATGAGTGAAGCTGATACCACTGGACTCAAAAGTTATTAAACAAGTAAACTCATACTTGTAACTATTCAGGTATGAATGCGATATACAACAGTGGCAGATGTCATAACTAGGAGGAAGCTAGTTCCCCAGCCCAACTACTATGATGACTACAAGTGCTATTATAAAAGATGACTTTGGAAACAAGGAATTATATGCATGAGAGAGGGCACCTGCCTGGCAGAATTTGAGCCCAACTAAAGCCTTCCCCGCACTAGATGCCCATGCACAACATGGAGATGGATATCCTTACCTTGAAGATACCAATCCAGTCGCTGGCAGACCAGGCAATGTTGGGGGGCAGGGTGTAGTGGCACTCCACCTTAGTGTTGGGGATATAGGTACTTGCCACATTCAGGAACGCAACCCCTAGCAGGGTCTTGTCAGGTGCCACCGCGCTCACAAAACTCTCTTCCATTGTGTCCAACAAAGAAAAGTCTCTTCTCTACCTATAATGGAAAACAAACAGCGAGTTGCTAAACAGAAGGTAATATCAGTCAATTCAACTAATGAGTGATGCCTATTCCAAAATAAGGTTCTAGTTTAATCTCAACATCCATAAAAGAGGGGTAGACCACGTTTGTCCATTAGGGACAGAATATCAAGGTAAACACTGGCTATGAAAAGAACTTCAATTTAGAATTAGTTTACTCAAAATGCATCTTTTGTGGATACCCAGAAAATCTGAGCAGGCTATACTGGATCTCCACTTGACATCTCTTTTGGTGAGGTAGCAACCTCTGTCTCCTCGTCATGCTACTTTTATGATCTAACCAGTTCGATCTTTTTGTATCATCAACAATCAAACTTTATTTAGGCAAATGCTGCCATAAAAGCACAATAATAAACATTTGTGGATATATCAGCATAAAATGGCGTAATAAAATTGAAAAGCAATTTCAACAGTTACTCTCTAGCGTTTAAACACTAGGGGCCAGATGTAGGTAAATTTTATTTTCCGACCTCTTAAATACCGAGTCATACCGACTCGGTATTTCAGAGGTCGGAAAATAAAAATACCGAGATGTAGGTAATTGCAGATGTGCAATTACCGAATCGGAAACAGTCGGTAATTTCCGATGCGGTAAATACCGACCAGTTAATGCCCATGCATTCCTATGGGCTTTGAAGCCCATAGGATTGATTGGGCATTTACCGGTCGGTATTTACCGCATCGGGAAATACCGACTGTCACAAGGGTGCAGGGGGTGTCACTTTGACACCCACTGGCACCCCCAAAAGAGGCTCGGGTGCCATGTGGCAGGCATACCTGCCCTAAGGGCAGGTCTGCCTGTCATATGGCATAGGTGTGCATGCACACATGTGCATGCACACCAGAATCGGTATTTTACCATCAAGTATTATTTGATGGTAAAATACCGATTTTGTACTGCTTGTGGGACTCAGAAGAGTCCCACCTACATACCAATTTACCGGTATCCGTAATGTTACCGACTCGGTATTTTACATACTCGGTAAATTTACCTATCGGTAAATTTACCGAGTCTGTAAATTACAGGGACCTACATGTCAAATTGCTTTTACCGGGTGGTAACGGCCGAATTCGGCCGTTACCACCCGGTAAAAGCCTACCTACATCTGGCCCCAGATTACAAGAAGATGGCGTTATAGAGAGAAGCGGCCCCCCTCTAAAGTTTGTCACTTAAGGACAAGTAGACACAGTCAACATCTCATGTGGAGTTGATTTTTAGAGGGAAATTAAAAAATATCATCATATATTGTATGAAATTTTAAAATATAAATAAGCTAAAAGAACAGGTTAAAATAAGTAGACATCAATTTTTACCATTTAAAACCAGGAAATTGATCATGAATAAGACAACACCATCCTAGTGCTTTCTCCTAGCTTCTCACTAGACATCTGCATTTGCACCACATTGCAAATAAGTATTTTGATATAGCAACAACAATAACCGGGTGCGTGTCATATTTTATTAGTCTATAAACTTCTCTATAATTTCTTATTCCCAAGTTCTAACATAATTGAAGAATCCATTTAGATCTAGCCATGTGGTATACAGAGCAAAAAAAGATCACATGGATCTCTGTCTCTTCTGACTCGTTGCACCGGGACATAATCATTTATTAGCACCCACCCAATTGTTAGTGAGAGCATAGAGGGGGAGTGTCCCGTGCCGAAATTGAAGGAAGAGTTTCTTGGCTAAGATAGGTTGGATCAAATCTAAAGCTGGCTCCAGGCAATAATGCGATTTTACATCCAAAAACCTGGAGGTTAGACTAGAAGAATTAGTCGATTGGTTAATACTAATCAATCTGTATTCTTTCCGGGCAGAGGTTGGTGATTGTTTAGAAGTAGCGGGACATGAGACCTCAGGTGCAGACCACAAGTCAATTCTCCCTATTTTACGGAAAGTGCCCTGAATAAAGGACAGCCAGGGGATCTTCCCCGCTCCCAGTGTTGACGTAACCGATTTAAGTTCCTCTCTGTAGTCTTTTTACATGTAGAGATACCATTAAGCAGTTGTTTGCCTGTGCTTACGATCAATCACAGTTTAATTACATAGCGTGGACTTGAAATCTCAATAAACATGGTTTACAAAATGTACAATTGTTTATTAAAAAATTGTACAATTGTCTGTGGTATGGATTTAGAAGTAAGACATTCATGTGTCTTCCTGTGAAAACATCGGGGGTCAAAGGGTCTCTGAAGATGATAAGCCTGGCTCACAACCTTCCCTGCAGCAAACCACTGGCTGAATGCGAGAGCCACCATTTGTTTGCAGGCAGATTTGAAACAGTTACCTCAATGCATTTCTTGAGATCATGATTTTAAGCAGGGGCGGTTGTCCATTCCATCATTTTCCTGGCAGGCAGCTGGCTGAAGGCTGCTTTTGGAACTGGCTGACTTCAATCACCCAAACAACCCTAGTCAAGGCTTTCTGAGTTTGGGGCTGGTTTAAATATTTTTCCTGGGCTTTCAGTCCTACCTTAACTTGAAAAAGCACCAATGATCGGCTTGTAAGATATCTCTACGGCCTAGGCGATTGCCCAGTGAACAGAATGATTCAGTTCTAAGTTCTAGGAGTGCTCACTCAACCTCTTATTCTTCCTATCTTGGTAAAGAGAAAACTAGTACTTTTACACTAGTTTAATGCGTTTGTGACATTGGGCCTGGTTTATATGCTGGCAGATGTCCTGTTGTTCCGCCAGGGCAATGGAGTAAATTACTTTGCCTCCGTAGTGGAGGTCCCATCCGCCATATGTCGAACTGACTACCACGCAGGCAATATTGCTTGTTGATAAAACAAACACTGTCGGAACTAATGAGTCTGGCTTGCATTTCAAGTCCTGACTAAAATATTTTTAAAACAAAAAGCCTACTGAAATGCAAAAACACAAAGGACAATATCTTCTTGTACACAATGTAGCTACGAGATAAAGAATTTAAGGTGTGATGATTCACTGTACTTTTGAGCTGGACAATCGTCCCTTACGCATTGCAATGTGTACCCATTATAGAAGGAGAAATAATACAGCCAACAGCATGATGTGAAAGAGAAATACTCCTCTGGGCAGAGCCATTCTATGTATATTTTAAAGAACTGGTAACAATAGATCAACCAGCTGCGCTGTCCAGGCAGACCCAACAATGACTCTTTATACCGATAGGCTGAGTTCCTCTGATCTGCTTTATTAAAACTGAAACTCATATTACACGTACCAAAATGTCAAACAAGAGATTACATAATGAACAAGCTTTTGCAAAACCAGCAGGTCTCACTTGAACCTCTTGGCTTGGCCATAGCTACTATTTGCTGATGCTGTGCAGTATTGACGAAAAGTATTTTTTGTTGATTCTGTGTAGTAACGTACAAACAAACAAAACAAGCATTTCAATGCAATAGGTCTCACATTTGCGAGCGTTTAAGTTATTGGCATTGAAAGTGACAATGCCTTTTATTTATGTGATTTTAAAAGGAACACATATATAAAAGGCATTGTTGTTTTTAATGCCAAGAGCTCAAACTCTACCAAAGGCGAGATCACTATATTATTGGCCACGCCCCTTTTTTTAGACGCTGCTGGCATTTTCATGTTACTGTGAGCTCACTCTACACCACTTCAATCTACCCCACTCCACACTATTTACCCCACTCCAAGCTAACCCACTCTACTCTACCCAAATCTACCACACCCCAAACTACCCCACTTACCTCTACCATAATTTACACCCCACTCCACCCTACCTCAATCCACTCTAATTCTTTAAAATCAACCCCAATCAACCCCACTCCAATCTAACCCCATTTACCCCAGTCCAAGCTACTTAACTCTGCTTTACCCCATTTACCCCTCTCCACCACCCTACTCTACCCGAATCCACAAACTCTACCTCAATCTAGCCCACTCCACTCAACCACACACCAATAGACCCCACACCAGGCTGCCTCACTCAGCTCCACCACAGTCTACCCGACTCTACGACAATCTAACTCAATGTAGTCCGCCCAATTCTACCCCACTCTCCCCAATCTACTCCACTCCAATCTACCCCAACCTACTTCACTCCAGTCATTCCCACTCTATCCTATTCCACTTTACCCTAATCTGCCCCATCCCAATCTACCCCACTCCAATCTACCCCACCCACTCCAATCAACCCAAATTTACAACACGCTACCCCTTTCCAATCTACCCCGCCTCAATCTACACAACTCTGATTCTATCCACCACCATCCCACTCTAGCCTACCGTAATGTACCATACTCTAACCCACGTTACTCTTACTGACCTACCCCATTCCACTCAACCCAAATCTACCACACCCCAATCAAGCCCAGTCTACCCCATCCAGTTTTCCCCAAGCTAACGCACCCCACTCTATCCCATTATAATCCCCCCATTTCACCCCACCCACTACAATCAACTCAAATCTACCCCAATTTACCCCATTCCAATCTACTCCACCCCAATCCACACTACCCTACCCCACTCTACCGCACACCCCACTCCAGTTTACCTCAATGTAACCCACTCTATTCCAAAACCAATCCGCCCTCTTCATTCTACCCCACTCTATTCCACTCCACTCTACCACAATATACCCACTCCACTCTATCCCAATCAACCCCAGTCTACCTCAATCCACTCTACCCCTTTCAAATCTACCCCAATCAAACCCACTCCAACCCAATCTACCCCACTCCAATCAACCCAGTCTATCCCACTCCAATCTACCCCACTCCACTGTACCCTAATGTACCCCTCTCCCCACTCTCCTATACCAAAATCCAATATACCCCATTCCATTCTACCCTAATCTACCCTACTCCAATCTACACTCTACTCTACCTTAATCCACCCATTCCAATCTACGGCACACCAATAGACCTGACTCCAATCTGCCCACACACTGCTCCACTACAATCTACCTGACTTTACCCCAATCTACCCCAAAGTACCTCAACCCAATGTACCCCACCTCACTCTACCCCTATCTACTCCTGTCCAATCTACCTACTCCAATTGACCCCACTTTACACTCATCTACCCCACTGCAATCTACCCCACCTCACTCTAACCCATTCCACTCTACCCCAATCTACCCCCACTCCACACTACCCATTCCAACCTCCCCCACTCCAATCTATCCCACCCACTACAATCAACCCAAATCTACCCCCACTCTACCCCATTCTACTCCATTCCAATATACGGCACTCTATCTGACTCTACCCACACCACCCCACTCCAGTCTACCCAAATGTATCCCACGCTACAGAATCCACCCCGCTCCAATCTACCCCACTCTACCTGGATCTACCCCACTCCACTCAAATCTAGCACACCCTAATCTACCACTGTCTACACCAATCCACTATATGCAAATATACCCCACCCTACTCTTCCCCAATCTATCCCACTCCACTCTACCCCATTCCAATCTCCCCGATCTGCCCCACCCACTACAATCAACCCAAATCTACCCCACTCTATCCTACTCTACCCCACACATCCCACTCAAGTCTACCCCAATGTACCCCACTCTATCCCAATCCAATCAATCCCAATCACCCCTCTCCATTCTACCTCAATCTACCACCTCTAACCCACTCCACTCTACCACAGTCTACCCCACTCCAGTCTACCCCAATCTACCACACCCCAATCTACCCCAGTCTACCTCAATCCACTTGACCCCTTTCAAATCTATCCCAACCAACCTTACTCCAACCCAATCTGCTCCACTCCTCTACCACAATCTAATCTACCCCACTCCACTTTACTCCCATGTACCCTCTTCCCCACTCTAGTCTACCCAAATCCACAAACTCTACCTCAATCCACCCCACTCCAATCTACCACACGCCAATAGGTCCAACTTCAATCAGCCACACTCCGCTCCACTACAATCTATTCCATTCTACACGACTCTACTTCAAAATCTATCCAAATATACCCCACTCCAGTCTACCCCACCCCAATCTACCCCACTCTTCCCCACCCCACTCTACCCCAATCTAATCCACTCCAATATACTACACTTTACCTCATTCCACTTTACCCTAATCTACCCCATTGCAATCTACCCTTTACCCTATTTCACTCTACCCCAATCTACCCCACTGCAATCTCCTCCACTGCAATCTACCCCACTGCAATCTACCCCACTCCACTCCACCATAATATATCCCACCCAATCTACCCAACCCCACTACACTACAATCAAGTCAAATCTGCCTAACTCTATCTTAATCTACAGCATTCCAATCTACCTCACTGCAATCTGCCCCACTTCAGTCTTCCCTAATAAACCCCACTGCAATCTAACACACACCAATAGGCCCCACTCCAATCTGCCACACTCCACTCCATTACAATCTATTCCAATCTACCCGACTATATCACAAAATCTATCCAAATGAACCCCACTCCAGGCTACCCTCCCAATCTACCCCACTCTTCCCCACCCCACTCGACCCCAAACTAATCCACTCCAATCTACTACACTCTACCCCATTCCACTTTACACTAATCTACCGCATTGCAATCTACCCCACCCCAATCTACCCCACTCCACTCTACCCCAATCTACCCTAATGCAATCTCCTCCACAGCAATCTACCACACTCCACTCCACCATAAAATAGCCCACCCAATCTACCCCACACAACTACACTACAATCAAGCCACATTTGCCCCACTCTATCTTAATCTACTGCAATCCAATCTACCCCACTACAATCTACCCCACTTCAGTCTTCCCCAATGAACCCCACTGCAATCTACCCCATTCCAATCTACCACACTCTACTCTACCCGACACCATTCTACCCCATCCAACTACAATCAACCCAAATCTACCCTCTTTACTCCTACCCTACCCCAATTTACCCCAATAAAATGTATTCCACCCTAATTTACACCACTTTACCCCACTCCACTGTAACCCATTCTACCACACCCCAATCTACCGCTATTTACCCCATCTACCCCACTACACCCCAATCCACTCTACCACACTCTACTCTACTCCAATCTACCTTGCTCCAATCTACTCTATGTTAATCTACCCCACTCCTCTCTTCCCCAGTCTACCCCAATTCACCCCACTCCAGTCTACCCCAATCTAACTCACTCAAATTTACCACACACCAATAAACCCCACTCTAATCTGCCCCACTCCATCAAAATCTACCCCAGTCTACCCCACTCTACCACAACCCACCCCACTCCAATCTACCAAAATCTGCCCCACCCCAATCTACTCCCCTCTATTCAAATGTCCTCCACTTCAAGCTACCCCACACTCCACTTTACCCCAATCTACCCAACACCATTCTACTCCACTCCACCCATATCTAGCCCACACTACTCTACCCCACTGCAATCTACCCAACCTACTCCACTACAATGTACTCCATCTTCCCCACTTCAATCTACCCCACTCTACCCTAATCTACCCCACCCAACTCTAAACCCACTCTACCCCAATCGACTCAACCCTAGTCTACCCCAATCTACCCCACTCCAATCTACCCCACTTTACCCCTCTGCAATCAACCCCACTCTAAACCAATCTACCTAATCTACTCCAAACTAATCTCCTCAACCCCAGTCTACTTCACTCTATCCCATTCCACTCTACCGTAATGTACCCCACCCAATATACGCTGATCTACTCCTCTCTAACCCACTCCACCCCCCCACTACTCTATCCTAATCTACTCCACTCCACTCCAATCTACCGAATTCCAATCTACCCAAATCTAATCCAGTCCACTCTACTGCATTCCACCCCACTTTACCCCACACCAAACTACCCTGCTCAACCCCAATCTACCCCACTGCACTCTACCCCACTCCAATCTATTTTATCTGCCCCTCTCCAATGTACCCCACTCTACCTTAATCTACTCAACCCTAGTCTGTCCCATTCTAACCCAAGGTACCTCAATTTACCCACTTCACCCCACACTGCCCCTCACTTTCCTACACCAATCTACCACACTCTACTCCACCCTAATCTACCCCACTCAAATCTACCCCACCCTACCACAATCTACCCTTCTCCAATCTACCCCACTCTAAAACAATCTACCCCATTCGATCCAGTCTATCTCACTTCACTCTGCCCCAATCTATCCCACTCCACTCTACCCCAATTTACCACACACAATCTACACCAATAAACTCCACTATACCCAATCTACTCCACCTTACTCTACCCTAATCGAATACACCTCACTATACCCTAATCTGCCACGTTCAACTACTATCTACTCCAATATACTACCATACCCCACCCTAATCTATCCCACTCCACCCTACCCCAATCGACCCCACTCCACTCTACCCCAATACAATCTACACCACCACTCTATTCTACCACAATATACCCCGCTCCACCGTACTCCAATCGACCCCAAACTACCCCACTTCAATCTACCCCACTCCACTTTAATCTACCCAATTGCAATCTATCCCACTCTAGCCCACTCCACTCCACCCCATTCTACCCCACGCCTCTACCCCACATCACTCCACTCCAATCAACACCACTTTGCCTCATAACAATTAATCCCACTTTACCCCACTCCAATCTACCTCACTATACCAGACTCCACTCTACCCAATCTACCTCACTCCACTCTACCCCAATCTACCCCATCCCACTCTTCTCCACTCCACTCCAGCCTAATCTATCCCACTTCACTCTACCTCAATCTACCCGACTACATCTACCCCTATCTATCCCACCCCACTCTACGCAACTCCAATCTATTCCACTCCCATCTACCCCACCAAACCCCAGTCCACCTAGCCCTACTCCACTCACTCCAACCCACTTCACTAAACACCACACCACTAACTTTTATCCATGCCGAACAGCAGTCACACTGGTGTACAACATGGCTAAAATGCATTGCAAAAGCCAATAGCTCTAGAATAGGCAAGATTTATTGTCTTTGCCAATGCATGTTTTATTCTGCCCCGTCTTAACTTCCGCATTGAAGATGCTGGAGGGTGCCGTTAAGTGCTACATTAAACAGCATCATGTTTGCTTCTCCTCCGCACATGTACCTAAACAAAGCACCATCACGACCCGAAAGAGTCTTCCAGCTGAATTGTCAACTATGAAACTAGGGGCTCTGGTCCCAGACAAAAACTTGGTATTAAACCCAATTTGGGATCGGGGGCAATTCATTTTATCTACAGGTGTCTATGTTCTCTTTTGGGTCTAAATGTAAGGCATTGAGAAAAGAGGTCATTAATTACTTGCTCTAATCATTGTTTGCTCCCTCAACAAATAATGCCTGTCTTCAGCTCAGTTACGTCATGACATACTGTCTCGGCCAATGCAAAAGGCATAAACTTTCTCAGAGAACTCAAGGGGGGAAACGGAGCACGCTGCCTCTAATCCCAACAGAGTTCTCCCCATTGCATTCTGGTAAATGCAGTATGTTCACTTCAAAGTTGCTGTAGGTTTTCACCAAAGTTGTTTGAGGTAATGTGGTTATCTCTAGACATATGTTTCTGGGTTTAGCCCTTCATAAGTAGAGAGTAGAAGTAGTAGAGAGCAGGGAACAGTCATCTGGGGTTGCTGAAATGCTGCCCAAGTCTTCACAGGTCACAGTACCACTCCACAGAGGTGCATCCCAGGTGAGCTTGTCAGCTCGTTCTATCAAGGGAGCCTTTTAAACACAAGGGCAGAAGGATCACACTGCCTCTTATCCCAGCACAGTTCACCCCATTGCATTCTAGTGAGTGCAGCATGCTTACTTAAAAGTTGCTGTAGCCTTTTGTCAAAGTTGGTGCAGGTAGTGCGGTTATCTCTAGATACGTGTTTCTGGGTTTAGCCCTTCATCAGTAGAGAGCAGAGAATGGTCTTCTGGGGTTGCTGAAATGCTGCCCTGGTCTTCACAAGTCACATTACCACTCCACAGGCACAGCAGTGCATCCCTGGTGAGCTCATCAGCTCATTGACTTAAGGGAGCCTTTTAAACACAAGGGGGAGGGAGCAAACTGCCACTCTTCCCAACACAGTTCACTCCATTGCATTCTGGTAAATGCAGTACACTTGCTTCAAAGTTATTGTAGCTTTTCACCAAAGTTTGTGCAGGTAGTGTTGTTATATCTAGACATGTGTTTCTGGGTTTAGCCCTTCATCAGTAAAGAGCAGAAGTAGTAGAGAGCAGAGAAAAGTTATCTGGGGTTGCTGAAATGCTGCCCAGTCTGTCTGGTTGGAAAGCTTCCCTAAGAATGCATTCCGCCCAATGCTTACCATTGGCTTTGTGCTTTGTAACTCACATTTGCTTGCTTTATATTTGTTGGTTTTAGGCTGTCCAGCATGTCTTTGTCACTCTTGTAGAGCTTGGCCTGTTTACAACCACTATGACTAGCTCCTTACATTCCTCCGCCACACTCACGTTCTGAGAACTCTTTTTTCTTTTTTATGAGGCAGTCCAGGGGAGTGTTGTCTGGCCCAAAAACTAGCTTAGGAAGCAGTAAATGCCCTTGGAAGAGATTTCCTGGCTCCTATCTTTCTGATTGACTGATCCTACTTATCTTTGCCACATTAATCATCAATCTCACAGGTCCATGAGGAGCTTGTTTATTTTGGTCATTGCTCTTTATTAATAGCATAATGTATTCCTCAATTTATCACTCATGCCATAGGCGCTGGAAGTAGAGGAGTAGGGGGCGTTGAACACCTACAAAATAACCATGCTGGAGTTCAGAAGTGATTGGGCAATTAACAGACCTTTTACATTTTTTATATGTTTGCCTCATTTGATGTGCATTCAAAGACAGAGGTCAAATGTTAGGTTCTGTCTTCTGAGGGAGTAGGTGTTTACTTTTCTTTCTCTAATTGCAAACTTAGAGGATTTATTTGGCAATATTGCTGGGTACTTGACATAGGAAAGGTTGTAGGCTGTTATTTTTTCTAGCACACGACAAAATGTAAATGTCAGTAAATGAACTGTACAATGATTTCAGTATATATCAGAATTCGGAAAGAACAAATAAAGCTAATTGTTTGTAATTCTGAAGTCTGGTGAAAACAAATATTTTAAAACAATCAAAACAAATCAATACGCTAGGTGATTCTCATTTCCACATATTATCGTTGTGCGGTGTTTAGTTTTATCAGTAGAACTGTATGTCTGTGTAAATGTAATGGTTATTTCAATTGAAAATGTTTTGTCTGTAATGGCAGTAGGCTATCACACCAAGCATACTCCACCCTACGACACTCCATGACACTCAACAGCACTGTACTTCACTCTACACCACTCTGTTCTATATTACTCTGCTCTACACCATGCCACTCCACTCCACTCTACGACGCTCCACTGATTTCAATTGTCTGTAATAGCAGTACGCTACCACACCAAGCATACTCCACCCTACGACACTCCATGACACTCTACAGCATTGTACTTCACTCTACACCACTCTGCTCTACGATACACTGCTCTACAATATTCCATTCCACCCCACACCACTCTACTCCATTCTATGCCACGACACGCTACTCCACTCTATGGCACTCTATTCCTCAACACTCAACCTACGACACTTTACTCCACTCCACTACATTCCACTCTACTCAACTCAATGCTATGACACTTCACTCGATAACAATCCAGGCGACTTTACTCCATTCTATGCCTCTCCACTGTACGCCATTCCAATCCACGACACTACTCTACTCTGACACTCTACTCTAAGCCACTCCACTCTGACACTTCATTCTAAAACACTCTACCTCTCTCTACTCCAACCTAAGCCACCCTACTCCACAGTACTTTGCTCCACTCTGTGCCACTTCACTGTATGCTAATCCATACCACTTTACTCCATTCTACGCCACACCACTGTATGCCACTCTACTACACAACACTTTACTCCACTCTGACATGACACTCCGCTCTATGACACTCTACTTCACTCTATGCCACTCCACAGCACTCTATGCTGCTTCACAACACTACTCCACGCCACTCTAATCTACACCACTCCACTCTACACCAGTAGCGGCTGGTGTATTTACAGAGTTGCGCGAGAGGGAGGACAAGGGGGGATGGACAGAAGAGGTAAATGATATAAATTACATAACCACTTATCTGCTGCATTGCCTCCTCGTGCCCCACTCTTCTGCAGGCACCGGGTCCCACGATGCACTGCAGCAAATCCTGATGTTGCTTTCATGCTGCTGAAAGCAGTGTCAGGCTTGGCCTGAGCACCGATGGTTTGCTCTCCCAGGTAGACTGGGAGCCTGTGCCTGCTCTCTCTAACCTGGCAACGCAGCTGGGGTTGGAGAGAGCTTCAGTGCGCATGACGGTTTGGACAGCCTGAGACAGCCGGCCAGACCATCATGCACACTGAATAGCAGTGCCCAATACTACTCCTCCAGCCTGTCATCACCCAGGCCCCGCCCCCAAGACTTGGGTCTGAGGGGAAAAAAATAAAACGATAATAAACAAGGGTTATAGTTTTCTTTTTTTCGCTTGCTGGCAGGTGGGGTGACGCTCCTCTTCCATAAAGAAGGAGCCGCCGCAGTTCCACACCCCTTTACTACATTCTACGCCACTCCACTCCACAACACTCTATGCACTCTGACACTCAAAAACACTCCGCTCTGCGCCACTCTGCTCTATGACACTTTATGCCAGTCTGACACTCTACGTTACTCCGCTCCAGTCTACACCACTCCACTCTATTTCACTCTACTCCAGTGTACACCACAACCGTCTACACCACTCTAATCCTCTCCACTCTTCTCTATGCCACTACACTATATGCTACTCTATTTGACGCCTATCAACTCTATGCCACTAACTATTTAGCCATGTTGGTGTACAACATGACTAATACACTTTGGCACAGCCAATAGTTCTCACATAGGCGAGACCTATTGGCTTTGCCAATGCTCATTTTTAGGTATCTTGAAATCAAGGAGAGGGGCTCGTAAAGTCCGAAAGGGACAGAGCACCAGTAACAATGTAGTTAAAAAGATTTTACCCTTTGGACTCTAAGACAAATTTATAAATCAAATCTATACATACCACACTCATACACTTGGAAAAACTCCAAAAGCGGTACACTACTAATATTACAAAGATTTATTTAATACCAAACAGATAATGTTTAAAAAAGATTTTTCAATCACAAGTCATTGCATTTCAGTATTAAAAATATGCATCAAAGTCATCACAACAGAAATTAAAAAGGTTAAAATTGATAATTCTCAAAAAACATAACATCAAATAGCAGCGGGTTAGCGACAATAGAAGGTAAGCCATACGGAAGGAAAAACTGAATGAGGCAGCAACAATCCGCCCTTGCTGTGTTAATCTATAAATAACTAAAGACACTGCATGAGACCGTAAAAATCGGTCACTATGCTGTTTGTCCTGTTTCAGATTTATCAATGGACATTGCGTCGACGCGTTTCGGTGGAGCTATAGGATTACTTCCACTATCTTCAGGACAAGTAATAAAGAAATCCTTCCACCTTTGCTTCCTTTATCAATATCTAACAAAAACATAGTACAATAGAGGCTCTGTGTATGTCGACTGGACGACTGTTTTCTGTAGTGACGCTGCTTAGAGTACTGTGCGCAGCCGCACAGAGGAGACACCTGAAGCCGCGGTTGGAACTGCTGAAGCTGCCGCCGGAAAACTTCTCGAGGCTCGGTACTGGGCATTTTTCACCGCGACCGGAGCTGCCAGGCAGGTAGGCAGCCGCTGGGTGCTTCTCGAGCCGGAGCCGTGGGTGGTCTTTTCGGTGTGGCCGGAGCTGCTGGCGCGGCCGGGGCCGCTGGGTGCTTCTCGTCGCGGCCGGAGCCGCGGGTGGCCATTTCGGTGTGGCCGGAGCCGCAGACTGTCCCTTTTGGCGGCCCGAGCCGCTGGGCATATTTCATTGCTGCCGAAGCCATCCAATAGTTGCCAGGCGGTTTCTGGTGCTGCTGGAGCCGTTGAGACTCTTTATAACTCGTCTAGGTATATTTATCTTGCGGCCGGAGCCGCCAAACATTCCCTTGCGGCCAGAGCCACCAAAAAACACTGTTAAAACGTGGCCGGAGTTGGAGGCCCTAAATAATTCTCGAGCAAGAACCAGAGCCGCACTCAGTCCACGATTGCAATACCCTCGGTAACAGTGCACTTCCACATCCACATTGGGCGCTGCGAGGTTGTGAGGACACGGGGGAAAGTACTTGATTGCAAGGAGAACTAGCGGCCGCTCGGGACTGCGAGGACCAGCATTCTCCATTCCATCAACAGCTGGTGCCTCTTCCCGGGCGCGCTCCGCCCCCATCTACCGCTCGTAGCAGTTGCAGGACCATTGGAGCTTTTGTTCTACCTCGCCTGGAGTTATTCTAATCCTTGTTGTGTCACTGACATTGGGCGCTGCGAGACTGTGAGCACACGGGGGAAAGTACCTGATTGCAAGGAGAACTAGCGGCCGCCCGGGACTGCGAGGACCAGCATTCTCCATTCCATCAACAGCTGGTGCCTCTTCCCGGGCGCGCTCCGCCCCCATCTACCGCTCGTAGCAGTTGCAGGACCATTGGAGCTTTTGTTTCACCTCACCTGGAGTTATTCTAATCCTTGCTGTGTCACTGACATTGGGCGCTGCGAGGTTGTGAGCACACGGGGGAAAGTACCTGATTGCAAGGAGAACTAGCGGCCGCCCGGGACTGCGAGGACCAGCATTCTCCATTCCATCAACAGCTGGTGCCTCTTCCCGGGCGCGCTCCGCCCCCATCTACCGCTCATAGCAGTTGCAGGACCATTGGAGCTTTTGTTTTACCTCGCCTGGAGTTATTCTAATTCTTGCTGTGTCATTGACATTGGGCGCTGCGAGGCTGTGAGCACACGGGGGAAAGTACCTGATTGCAAGGAGAACTAGCGGCCGCCCGGGACTGCGAGGACCAGCATTCTCCATTCAATCAACAGCTGGTGCCTCTTCCCGGCGCGCGCCGCCCCCACCTCTACTTATTTTTTGTACTTAACTGACACTCCCAACGCGCATTGCGGGACGCGCGCAGGACCTAGCCCAGGCAAAGGGCGGGCCCTCTTAGGCCCTCAGAGGCCGAAGTAGGCTGGGCTGGGCCCACTCATTTTCATTTTACGTTTGAATTTATTGTCCCTCTATCTGTGTCTTGCTCAGACAGTGTCTCTTTGTTGGTTAGTTTTGGCTTTGCACTGTTTTTCTCGCCCAATTCCTTACAACTATTTTATTTATTAGTTAATTTGCATTAAGGACTACATTTGATATCTCACTTTTTTAAATATAATCATGACAGCTAAAAAGCTTCGTTCAGGGAGACTTCGGTTAGGAAGGTCTTGTGCAAAAACCAAGTCTAACCCACTCAGAAACAAGGAGGTCCAAAATCTGCAACTAAAGGGCCAGTGTCAATTATTCCAATTATGGGAGAAGCCTAAAGATAAGAACAATCCTACAGATATGGGTGTAGTGTGTTCCCCTGGGGGGTCTCCCAAACCGACATTGGAGGGTCCACTTGTGGAAAATAAATTAGCCATGAACTCACCGTTTTGTGAAGAAATTAATCCAACACAACTCACTGCTTCCCGTTTTATTAAATTGCCCGCACCTAGAGTTGAGTGTGCGCAGCAGCATAATACTCTTACAATGCCCAAGGTAAACCGGATTCAAGAACTAGCAGGTGGTTCCCCTCATAGGGAAGTAGGAAATGAGGACTCTCAAATGCTAGATATTGATCTGGAACTCTGTGGGCGCTACTTAGTAGATGGATCTTTGAAGTTATTCGAGGCCACAAAAACCCCGCTTGGTTCCATTCCCTCGGGTCTCCGACTCTATAGTAGCACCCCTTCAATTAAATCCCAAGATATTTCCTCCCTGTCCAACATCTCAAAAAGCCCTGAGCTGAATATATCTGGCATTCATCCAACTGTCTTCCCTCGTCCAGAGAGTCTTGATAAACCTATCTCTGAGTCCCTGCTCGCTTTAGAACATCTGCTGTCCTCCATATTACTGCTATTGGGTAAATTTGTGGGCAGTAATGATTGTGTTCTAGAAACAGTTACCCAGATATTGAAGGTCCTCTTAAATAATTCTTTGGAAAAGATACCCGGTATAGTTCCTCAAGAAGGTTTGCTAGGGCCTAAATCCGGTGGTGATGTCTCTCCAGGATCTAGGCACTTAGACTTTCCCCATAATTCAACCCAGAATTCCCCGCCTGCCTTCGTCAGAAATGAGCTTACATCAAATAAGACTTTATCAGTCCCTAAATCATCTGCATACAATTGTATTGTGGACTTAGCTCTTGAAGTTGTAGAAGATACTGGCGAAGTAGTTGACTTAAATACTGTCAAAGAGTTCTTTCCTATCTTTGCCCAAGAGACTAAGGAGAAGGGGGAAAAAGAAAAAATGGAAAAGCCACAAAAGTGTAGAGGAAAAAAGAGGAAACCTATTCGCAGAATCAAAAAAAAGAGGCAGAGACAAATAATTTTTGATGAGGTTTTAGACCAATATGTTAAGAGTGATGATAATATTTCTTTGCCGGCTACTGTTGGGACTGTAGATGGAAATTTGAAGCAGGGCCCCAATTTGCAAAGAGATGATGCTCCAGCTCCTCTTGCGGAGTACAACGATAACACTTCCAGTTGTACGAATCCCAATTTAAGAAGCCCCATTATCGGATTGGGGAGGTCAACGAACCCTTTTCCGATAGTGAAGACGATAAAATCTGCTCCTGGATTAGCATCTGCTCTTAACCCAACTGCTCCTCCCTTTTTCGCCTTGGTAGATGATGCAATATGTATCAATAAACCCCCGGTAACTCCAATAGAGGATAGTATAGATACGCTGACGTTGGATTTTCTACCTCTCTTCGATACTGAATTAATAATGAATAGAAGTTGGCTTCTTAAGTGTTTTAAAGAGATGGAGAGTCTGCAGTTAATCCAAACCAGCGACATTGATTTGGAATCAATTTTGAGAGTCGAGGCAAGTTCTTGCACCAGGGTAAGGTTCTACTCCAAACTTATTGTGAACCACATTTTGAAGCAGGCCGAGAGTTTTCAGAGCCGCGGGATTGACGTAATACCCTTTCTTCCCATCTGTAGAGTTGATTCCTTTGACAAGAGGTTTCCTGGCTCGAGACAAGCCGGTCCTCCTTTCCCTTTTGAGGACTTAAAGATCTGCCTTTCTAAATCTAAACGCCTAGTAACACATATAATTCCCCCATCTTTATCCCTTAATGGAAATAGTGTAGAAGATAGTCAGCAATGGAATTGGTTACCTGGCGCTTTATCAGGCAAATCTACGGACAATCCCAAATTATTTTCTCATCTTTGGCAATAGCTTAAAAATTATTTCATGGAATGCTGCTGGAATCAATATTAACCCTGAAAAGTTGCAATATCTTTATTCCTTGAAGGCTAATGTGATTTGTATTCAAGAGACGTGGTGTGTGGACAAAATGATTGTGGGGAGGGATTATATCGTCCTATAAGGAGGGGCTGTCGCTTCTAAGAGGGGACACGCTAAAGGGGGAATTGCATGCCTGTTATCTAATCGAATAAAGTGGAATTATTCACACCACTTAGATCCGAGTAACCTTTTTCAGGCTGTGACATTATTTAGTTTTGACAATGTGGAAAAAAAACACCCCCTGGTAATAATAAATGCCTATATCCCCCCCGATGACTGTTTTAATGGAGTGTTAAAACAAGTTTTTGTCTATATTAAACAAATTAAGGATACAGTTCCCTCCCCCCATGTAATCTTACTGGGTGATCTTAACTGTAAAGTCTCCAATTTAAGCTTGGATCTATTTAGAAACAAGCTCAAAGAGGAATATTTCCAGATCCCACAAGCTCTTTTTCCAGTAAAAATCAGAACGAATAAGAGAGGGAAATTGCTCCTGAAAGAATTGTCCGAAACCGAGGGTATTATAGCTAACGGAAGGCTTCCCTCTGACACTCCTGCACTTTATACGCATAAATCCAATCACAGTGAGTCGATCTTGGATAATATAATCATTGAATATTGCCTTTTCTATCTTCTGAGGGATCTGGTGGTCTCACAGACTGCATTCAGTGACCATAAGGTAATTACTTTAACCCTTTCTATACTTCTGCCTCCCGCTGATCCTTGGGCTCTTAATGGTGATCTGGTCAATTTTGGTGCTAAAACTGGAAGGTGTTTTTGGAATTCAAGAGCCATGAGGGGTCTGGAACATATTCTAGATATAACACTAAAAGATCTCCATAATTGGCTAGGGGCCGAATTAATTTCCTTTGAGGTTTTTATGAAGTAGGTTACTCTAGCTGCAAGAAAATCCAACTTAATTACAAAAAAGTCCATACTCCCCAGTTCGGTCATCTCCTTAAATAAGGAAATAAATACACTGGTGAGAGAGCAATACTTGTCCAGATCTCCCGAAAGATACCGCAAAATAGCCCTCTTAAAAAGAAGGAGACGAAGGGCCAAGATTAAAATAAAAAAAGAAAAAGAGGATTCTTTCTGGATCAATCTGCGAGAGGCCGCAGTAAATGGTCACGCTAGACTATTTTGGTCTATAATCGGGGAGGGTTGTGGAACTAGAGTTAGTCCCCGCCCTATCCACATTTCTGAGCAAATCTGGGTTAATTATATTGCTAATTTATATGCCAGTAATGGGCCTGCGGCCGAGAATGTGGGATCCTGCAATGATAGGGATCTCCTAATAGATTTCCCGTCCGAAAAAACCATTGAATTGGCCATAAAAGAACTTCGCCTTTCAGGTGCAATGGGGCCTGATGAGCTCCCTATATCTGTCCTGAAGCAGGACCCAGTTTCCTGGAGCAAAATTTTGTTTTCTATATTTAGATTTTGTTTCCTGAATAAATCTGTCCCCTCATCCTGGAAAGGTAGCATATTGGTGCCTTTGTTCAAGAAGGGAGATAGGAACGAACCTAAGAATTATCGGCAAATCGCCCTTCTTGACGCAATTGGTAAAGTTTTCTCTAAATGTCTCTTATATTCTATTAAAGACTGGGTTGAGAGGAATCATATATTACCTCTAGAACAGGCAGGTTTTCGCAAGGGACATGCACTTCAGATAATCTCTGATAAATATGTAAGGGTTCGTGGAGGAAGAGTACATGCGACGTTTATAGATTTCTCCACAGCGTTCGACAAAGTGGATCGGCCGTTGCTGTGGAGAAAATTAGCCGCTCTAGGCATGCCTCCTCTCCTGTTAGATTTGGTTAAGGCCCTTCATTCAGATACATGGTGCCAAGTCCTTCAGTCCTTCAAGGAGGGGAAAGGGGGTTATCCCAAATCATTCCTTCCATCAACGGACTAAAGCAGGGTTTTCTTTTGGCGCCTTTGCTTTTTTCCTTATACATTTCAGATCTTCCTACGTCTTTATCTGCTAGTGATGGTATTGCACCATCATTAGGGGGATCTCCAATTACCTGTTTGTTATATGCGGACGATATCATTATATTGGATTTAACGCTCAAAGGGTTAAACAATCGTCTACATGCTCTACATCTTTATGCCGAACTCCATTTTTTAAAGATAAATACAGCTAAAAGTAAAATTATGAGTATTTCAGGGAGGAAAAAAACAAAATATGAGAATTTTGGTTGGTCCATAGGAGGTCATAAGCTGGAGGTGGTTAAGTCCTATGTCTTCCTGGGAAAAATAATATCTGATAACCTAAGTGACAAGGCCCACATTGATAGTAATTCCCGGAAGGCCCTGTCTCAGGGTAAAAGTTTGAGTGCATTGTACTCTGCCACAGGGAGAAGACATTTCTCTTACCTGCTAGAGGTCTTTAGGGCGAAAATCCCATCTTCCCTTCTGTACGGAATTGAAATAGTTGATATAGGGCAATGTTTTTTTTTACATGTTACAGAAGGAAAAATTCTACGGTTTTTAGCTTCTATTAACACTGCCTGCACAGTGGCGTCCCTAAGACTTGAGTCCGGTATCCGTAGTAGTTGGGTGCATGGCTTGGCAGGGTTAGTGCGTTGGGTAGCCAGTCTGGCCAGAGGGGAAGTGGGGACTTTGAGACACTTAATGAAGTCGGAATTGTTGGGCACTCTAAGGGAGTTCTCCTCAATTGTGAAGAACTTCAGGAGGGCTGTTGTGCTTTTACAGTTGGAGGAGAGCACTCTCTTCACTTTATCTGCCGTACAGTTAAAATCACTTTTGAAACAGGCCTCGTGGGATCTTAGTTTTAGGTTGGACAGGGAATCTATCCTTGCGGAGAAGGGAGTATCCCCCCTCACTGATACTTACATACTAAAACGCAAGCAACCCTATGTCGCCTGGAACCTATCCCATGCCATATGGCGTTTTTTGCTGCTCTTGAGGCAGGATTTACTCCCTCTTAATAAGCTTATGGCTAGGTGGTATGGTTGCTCTGCAATTTGCAACTTTTGTAATTTGTCTACCCAGGACTTTATACATGTTCTCTTTATATGTCCTGTACTTCGTTTATTTCGTCGCAAGTGGTTAAGACAAATTTGTTTGAAATTGAATATCCTTACAGCCAATTCTTTCTTATATGCTTTATATAATCCTCCTAATGAAATGTTCTGTTTTAGCATTTTTAATTTCTTTAAATGTTTCTTAGATATCTACTAGAGGGTTTTATTTAACTGTGTTGTACTGATTATATTGTATTTTGGTAAAAATGTGTTAATGTCTTTTGCATTTGTACGAGTACTCTGTATTATGTATCTTTTTATGTGGACCTCTTTGGAGTTCCAAAACATAATAAACAAACTTGAAACTTGATAGTACAATAGATATATTATAACTAGGGCTCCCGGGTTTCCGGTTTTACGGATTTTTACATATAAATACAGACGGATATCTATATTTCCTTTGTCTGTATTTATATTTAGAAACTGCAAAATACTAGAAAATGTTTCCACGCTGCCGTGCTTGAATCCAGCCACGCCCCCTTCCTGCTGCTGGAAATTCCTTCCCGGGCGCACACACAGCCATACCAGAGTACTACACAGGTCTTTTGAAAGACCATTTACTTGTTAATGAGGCTTTATTCTTCTTACACTCCATGCCATAGCCTCCCCCAAAACCCCTGACTCATCCGGTACCAGGCCGCATACAGTGCACGTTTTAAGCACTTCAATTCACAGTGCTGCAGCAGGAGAAAAATGAATATTTTCCCCCGTGAGTGACAATCGGCATGCCCTGAGCCCTTGATTGGGAGATTTCATCCCAGAACGGAGACTGGGGTGTGTGACCATTGTTTCCTCTTTGTTACTGTCTGTTTACCGGCTCTTTCTTGGCCTGTTTGAGGCTCCTGGTGTTAAGTAGTAGCAGCTCCTGTCCTGGAAGGAAGACGCGCTGTCGAGAGCCTGCTGCCTAACCTAATCAATCATCCTGCGAACCGACGGAGTGAATCAATGCTGACCGTGGGTGACGTAGACTTGAGGTGAGCGCTGGCATGTTCATCATGTTATTATTTTTAATGCGCAAAAGCATTGAATTCACTATACAAATGTATTTATAAGTACTTTAAAGTACTCATTGTTTGCACGTTTTACGAGTCTTAGGATGCAATCTAATTTTACGCAAGATTTTAAATGCATCCTTTCGTTATTTTACTAACTGTGATCAGTGATTAATGCAATAATGAAGCATTACTGCAATATTCATTGAACAATTGCGGGTTTAGCACTTTTACAGCCCGGTGGTTCCTCCCTGCACTAAAACAGAAAATGTTCCAGTGCAACGGACGTTAGCTCACTTCGTGTGTCCTACGGGAGTGGATATGGGCACTCTAAGGACCCACTGACACATGCCCACCACATGGGCAGTTCAGTTAGTGCCTAGCTATGGGGTGGTCTATTCCACCTTTCAAGATGCGGTGAACCTGTGCATACTTAGTGAATCTGGGATTGTAACAGGGTGTGCGCGTGAGCACCCTGCACCCCGTCCCCTGAGGAAGACCTAAAACCCCCCACAATGGTAGGTGCAGGCTGTGACTGAAGCCACGTCCAGGGTGCCCTCAGTCCGTCCTAAAGTGCCAGAAAAGCATACATCACACACTCCTGAAACTGCAGGTGCACCTATGTGCCATGAATGAGCGCTCAGACTGAATCACCACCAGCCCACGGGACAGTGCATTTCTTTCCAGCATTAGGATACGTGCAGGGGATGTGGACTCACAATTGCACACCTACACGTGCTCCCGTAGACCGCATACCGTACGTTACAAGACAAGCCAAGAGAACTGAGTGGATGGGGCAGTTTCTTTCCTGGGTTTCCTCATTAGTGCAACTGCGCCCATTGTTCAGCATCTCGCATACAAATCTCGTGAGCCCTCGGACCTGCCTTGTCCCAGTGCGACGGGAGGCCCAGCTAAGAACTTGGGGGTATGGTTCGGTCAAGATCTAAAATTTGCGGATCACATAAAAAAATTGACCGGCATCTGCTTTGGCACCCTGCGTGCCCTGAGGAAATTCTTTCCTCTTCTGCCTAGGGCAGCCAAGGAGTCTGTCCTTCGCGCTCTGATACTATCTCGGCTCGACTACGCCAACGCCTTATTTAGTGGTCTACCTGCGTACATGGTTCACCGCCTGCAGGTGATACAAAACGCTGCAGTACGTCTGCTTTTTTCCCTCCCAAGGAGGTCTAGCGTGCGTAGCCACTTACGCAGTTTGCACTGGCTACCAGTTCCTCATCGAATTTTGTTCAAAATTCTTGTGTTGGCATTTAGAGCAGTCCATGGCCAGGGACCAACATATCTGCAGAAAAGGTTTTCATTCTACACTCCCAACCGTGCCCTTCGATCGGCCAACCTCTGTTTATTAACCACCCCTAAATTCAAATATGCACGTATGGGAGGCCAATCCATCTCAGTTAAAGCAGCCTCTGCCTGGAATGCTCTCCCCCTTTCTCTCAGAGCCTCGCCAACCATTGCTGTGTTTAAGAAAGATCTCAAGACCCACCTGTTCAATGCCCCTCTCATGTAGTTCATCCAGACTCTGTTTCAGCACTTATGCTCTCAATTTCACTCACCGCGCCAGGATACCCCGTGGTAACAGAGCGCGCTACAAAAGTTTTAATAAACATAAACATAAACATAAACAGGTAACTACGTGGAAATCATTAATGCAAACTTACGCTTTGCATTATCGTTCGCCTGGAAGCTGGCGAACTGTGTCGGTGTTTTTAAATACATTTCCTTAAGTGGGCTCCTGCAGAGCTGTCCTGGTGCATGTAGGCCAGTGAGGGAGTGCAGTGCCAGCGTCATCCTGGCCAATGACTACACCTGGCGCGAGCACTGGGGCAGTGGGTGCCCTCTCGGGAAGTCATTGGCTTCTAGCTGGTATCGGTGCTGGGTACCGCCCTTTACTTGTGTTTCACTACACGGGTGCTGTTGTACGTCAGTTCGTTTCACCAGACACTACTTTTGTACTTCTTACTCTCCATGTGTGTACTAGGCGAGAAGTCCTACTCTAGAGGTTATTGTATGTTGTGAACTCACTCACAGGAGCCTCACATAACACATAGTGACAATACATTTATATGTGTTGTCATTTAAAATAATAGTCCGGTATGGCAATAGTAGCAGACAAGGCAGCTAAAATACAACACTGCAAAGGAAACCAGGAGTTATGAGGCCAATTATTATAGCACTTATTCGGTAAGGCGCTACATTTGCCTCATATGATTACACACCACAGATCGTGAACACCCTGCAGTGTCTGAGTTCTGGCAGGTCTCATTGATGGTATGATGTGTTTTGGTGTTCCTGCCATAGTCCGTGACATTTGGGTGTCAAGAAAGGAGTTAAACTGTGTCTCAATTGCTTCCATATGTTGGACCTGTCCTGGGTTTTCATGGTCAGGGGTGCCAGGTGTGCATTGTCAATTTAAATAAATGTGGAAAAATACTAGCTGTGGCGTCGTCTTTTACTTGTGGCAAAAATAAACGTGGATAAATACAGAAAAAATGCCCCCAAAAAAATACGGATAAATACAGACGGAAATGGCAAAAAAAACCAAGCATTTGCAATGCAATAGGTCTCGCATTTACGCGATTTTGAGCTATTGGCATTGTAAATGACAATGCCTTTATTTATTTTTTCGTTTTTAAAACATAAATAAAAGGCATTGTCATTAAAATTGCCAATAGCTTAAATTCGCGAAAATGCGAGACCGATTGCATTGCAAATGCTTGTTACCTTCTGTAAGCCATGCAAATTTGTAGTGTTCCAAAGAGTCAGATTAATGATGGCGCATGCCTCCTTGTTATCTACAGCGCCATCGCCATGTCTTCAGGCATAAACGAATATTGTCTGTGTGACAGCGATGGTTCCAGCCATCTATACTGTTCATGCTATCAGCAACCAAAGGGCCCGAAATAGAAACCCGCCCCGCGGAGATATCAAACTCCCCGCCCCACCCCACCCCGTAGTTTCGTTAAAAAATTGAAGGCTTTACAATCAAGATACAACAAGTTGTGACTGAGGTGCCTTTGAAATGCAAGTAAATCCCTATGCAGCAATATGTCTGTGTGATTGGAGGGCTGTTAGGGCTGTTAGGGCAGCATGAATCATTTTCCGCAAAAGGTTTGTTGACCATTAGCACAAACCTGCTCTGCTTCATTTTCATCTGAAATAATGTTTATATCTGATCGCATAAAATCATCAGGGGTGTCAACAAATAGGGAGCTGGGATGATCCTGAGCAAAATGGCTTTCTTTCTCCCTAATTCAAGAGCTGTATATATGTATAACAAGGACGAGGCTGAGCTCCCCATGAGGCTCCTGCCCCGGTTTACAGAGCAAGAGAGGCTCAGGCTGAAGCCGACTGCAGGTCACAGCCGTGTTCGCAACATTGGCAGTCCGACACTGTTTTCCGACATTGCTCTTCAAAGTGGACACGCGCCGGGACAGTTGTGAGGAGACCTGGGAGGGCGGGGGCTGCCCGCGCATGCGCGCCATTCCACTTTTGTTATGAGGAGCGAGCCCCGACGCCAAAGCTGAAGTCCCGGGTCCCAGGAGGGGGCCCGGGTGAAGACCAGCAAATAGCACTGCGGGGCTCCCATGCCTAAGGGGAGAGCCCCGCTGTGGCTGCAGAAGAAGCCCTGGGTCAGAAATGGCATTGGATGAGGCCGTCGATGCAAGTGTGGGGCTCCCATAAGTGAGGGAAGTCCCGCATATGCCAGGTAATGCGTGTGTGTGTCTACACGTTCAGAACTTGCTTGTCTAGGCTGCTGGGGGGGCGGCGTGTGTGTGTGTGTGTGTGTGTGTGTGTGTGTGTGTGTGCGCGTCTGTGTGTGTGCTCGTGTGTCTGTGTGTGCGTGTGTCTGTGTGTGTGTGTGTGTGCTCATGTGTCTGTGTGTGCGTGTGTCTGTGTGTGTGCGCGAGTGTGTCTGTCTGCGTGCGCGCTCCATTGTGACGGGGAACAGCATGCCGGAATCGTGGCGGGTGCTCACGCGCGCGACCTGATCCGATTCCAGCATGCTGCGCGTGCCCATCTCTTGTCTCCCTCTTGGCTCCTTGTAAGCAGAGCCGACGACAATAGGGACTCGCTGTGACAGGGCTTTCGCCCTGTGTCGCAGGTGCGAGACCTAAAATACCATAAAACCGGGAGCCCTAATTATAACTCATACTTCTATCTTTTAAGTCCAAACAAATACACATCATTAATACTTTAAATATAGTATAGTCAGTTTATGTCTAAACAAGATAATACTGCATTTTGACATCTACAATCATATAGCTCCACCGAAACGCGTCGACGCAATCTCCATTGTTAAATCTGAAACAGGACAAACAGCATAGTGACCGATTTTTACTGTCTCATGCATTGACTTTAGTTATTTACAGATTAACACAGCAAGGGCGGATTGTTGCTGCCTCATTCAGTTTTTCCTTCCGTATGGTGTATCTTCTCTATTGTCGCTAACCCGCTGCTATTTGATGTTATGTTTTTGAGAATTATGAATTTTAACAGTTTTAATTTCTGTTGTGATAACTTTGATGCTTATTTTTAATATTGAAATGCAATGACTTGTGTATGAAAATTCTTTTTTAAACATTATCTGTTTTGTATTAAATAAATCTTTGTAATATTAGTAGTGTACTGCCTTTGGAATTGTTCCAAGTGTATGAGTGTGGTATGTATGGATTTGATTTATAAATTTGTCTTGGAGTCCAAAGGGTAAAATCTTTTTAACAACATTTTTAGGTATTGCCTAGGCAGCGCTTGTGCTGTCTCTTCGAGACATGCTGTATTCAGGTATGGATTTTAAGCTCTGCCCATTTTCCGCCCATCTTTTCAATTGCTCCTGTGACTGTCCTTTGTAAATGGTGGCTTTTGATTTGTCAATAGGCTTAGCAGTCCCTCCATAGTACCTTCTTTTCTCCTGTTTTAACCTCCCACGAGGACACCCCCTGTTGCATGTGTTGTCACTCTGGATTTTTTAATTACAGTCGGTGAGCACTATTTTCTTAAATGACTTTCTCCTGCCCACTGTTGTAGCAGCAGGCAGGACACACTCGCCCACTACTGCTTTTTTTTAACCAGCGTGGCTCGCCTAACTCGATTGTGCGACTGCTCACAGCATAATTTTTTTTATAAGCAGAGCAGCACAACGTGCTTTTTTTATGCATTTTTTCAGCTGCCTAAAATATTATGCTTTAGTTTCAGCAGCGCGGGCTTCAGCTTTAACAACAGCAGCCGCAGTGCGGCTCGCATATCTTGTTTGAAAATAAAAAAGCACCAGTGACCTCTCAAGTGGCTCGGTGCCTGGAGGGCAGCATATAGAATACATGTTGTTAGAGCGAACTGCAGCCAATCTTAGAATGAATTGCCCAATGGAAAGTCTGCTTCAGCTCCGTCCAACGGCAACAGAGAAAGTGTGGGCCAACCACAGCCTGCAACACTGCCCCACACCATAGTAAAGTGAAGGCAAAAAAGTAGGAATACTACGCTGAGGACAAGTCAGATCCCATTTGTCACGGGCCGGTAAGTGGGCATGCTCAAGGGATCTCTGAATCGGTGTTTATCGATGACTTTAATTTCCAGCTTGTCTAATGTCCAGCCATAGCTAATATGGTTGGAACCATACACAATTTCACACATACAGATTTATGAGCTCAGTGGTTAGCCACCTTCATTCTTTAATACTGAAACGTCTGCAATAGTCTCTGTCGGGCACCCCTGCCTTCCCCCTGTTTGCGCATTCCTTGGGGTAGCCCTGGGCACCTAGTAAGCGAGGACATGTTGCTGGATAGTTGAGCATACCACACTCAACAACAGAACGTTCCATTGACGTAACCACGCTCTAAATGATGTGGTTTCGTTTTTTGTTGCTCTGTCTAGTTGAGTGTTCTTAGTTACATGTTATGGGAGGTTCACGCATGTGGTGTGACCTACACAAGGACATCCCTTCGGAAGGGAGGAGTTGAGGGTTTGAACATCATGGGGCACTTGACGTCTGGTGCAGTCGTGCGATGTACTGTATGTTGCAGGTTCGCTTTTAAAGTATAGGCATCTTGTTGTAAAATACTCTCTCAGGCTGAGGGCAGTTAGTATATTTTAATCGTAATAGAATAAAGAAACAGGTGTCATGTCCTTTCTGCGGTCTTTGAAATTGTCATTAAATTTGGGGTCCCACAATCCTATGGAGAGAATGGAAGACAACTACAATTTACCCACACAAAAGGGGGAGCGAGGGGTGCGCTAGAAAGGCAGGAATCGGATGAAGAGGAAGAATGAAACAAGGTTAAGCGGCTGGAAATAATAGTGTGCATTAATATTTTATATGCAGGCGACTCGTTGACTAGACCCTAAACCTACACAGACATCCAGTCACTCTGGTATACATTAGCTTCTTTTTTTTTTGTACATCTTAATTTTTTATGTGGGGGTCGTTGAGGGGTTTGGAGAACATAACTGAAATCGACAGTTTATTCATTTGCATTTTGTAGTTGTTTCTGACTCAAATAACTGGGTGCTGCATGGGGTCATTAAACATACTTTGCAGATGTAGTTAGAGAAAAAGTGTTTAACATCAGCACCACACAAGAAATGTATTCCAGATGTTTGCAGGGTGACACTTCAATAAACTCCTTTACCAAAGCAAGAGTTTTTCCACATTTAAGCATCTTTGAAACTGCCTATCTAACGTCCAACGATCTGCCAGGTCATATTGTTTCAAAAGTATTTTCGAGAAGGTAGGATTTTAGCAGGCACTTAAAATGGCTGGATGAGTTAGCTAATTCCATGTAGAGGTACACAGTTCCTCAAACGAGACGTGAGAAGAGGATCCTTGCTTGATGTGTTGGATTGGGAGGCGATAAGATTTTCTTATCAGGAGGGATCCCATGGAAAAGGTCTATGTATTTTAAAGGACACATATATATATATAGTTGCCCCTGAAGGAGAGCCCAACAAGAGTACCAGTCTTTTTAAGCCTTTAAGCCGACGCGTTTCAGGCTACCCGCCCTTTGTCATAGGCTTCTTTGAAGTTGGCAAGACCAATGAGCGCACCTTTTTTCCATTGGACCCCGCCCCAGTGGGCGTGACCGCACCCGCTGCCTTCTGGTGCCTGTAGTGCACTTAGTATTCCTCAAGTGAGTTTGACTTGTGCTCCTAGTTTGAAAATGAAATTGAATTCCCGGGTGGGTTGACGAAAATTCATGCCACAACTGCTGCTGCCACAATGAACACCTCCAACAGGAAACCTCTCGTCCTGTCGAGTGCTTGCCAGTTGGCGCCATCTCATGTCCGCTAATAGGCAGAGGGGCTCTCCCACGGCTGGGCCAGCCGTATCCAAATACCAACAAACAGTTTAGCCTGAAGGAGAGCCCAACACGAGTGGTGATACTTCACTTCTTTTATTGGAGGCTTAACAGCGTAGTGAGCAAGATTTTGCCAGTCTTTTTAAGCCCTTAAGCCAACGCTTTTCGGGCTACCCGCCCTTTGTCATAGGCTTCTTTGAAGTTGACAAGACCAATGAGCGCACCTTTCTTCCATTGGAACCCGCCCCAGTGGGCATGACCGCACCAGCGGCCTTCTGGTACCTGTAGTGCACTTAGTATTCCTCCAGTGAGTTTGACTTGTGCTCCTAGTTTGAAAATGAAATTGAATTCCCCAGTGGGTTGACGAAAATTCATGCCACAACTGCTGCTGCCACAATGAACACCTCCAACAGGAAACCTCTCGTCCTGTCGAGTGCGCACCGGTTGGCGCCATCTCAGGTCCGCTGCTAGGGAGAGGGGCTCTCCCCCGGCTGGGCCAGCCGTATCCAAATACCAACAAACAGAGTTTCCCCTGAAGGAGAGCCCAACACGAGTGGTGATACTTAACTTCTTTTATTGGAGGCTTAACAGCGTAGTGAGCACGATATATATATTCCAGTTGCGCGAAGAGAGGACCCATCCTACAAGTTGGCCGACCGTGACCAAGGTATAGGAATACCGAAACGCGTAGGTTGTTCGCCTGCTGAACAAATGACTGAAGAATAAAAATATAATTGGAACTCACCTGCGAGAGTGCGACCTCCTTTTTGTTTACACTGGGCTCAGTGAAAACAGGCGAGAAAATATATATATATATATATAATTACCTACTGGCGATAGCCAGTAGGTATATATAGTTAGGACCTAGCTACCATAGGAAATCCGCAACATTCTATTGGGAATAACTTTGGCGCCGGTTGAGGAATTTGCGTGTAATTTTCGAAAATTTTGGCCACCTCCGCTGCGCTCCTTCCCTGATAGTTTCGGGGGGATTCGTGAAGTGGGGGCTGAGAAAAAGAGGGGTCCCAAAACGTATTTTCCCCATGTTAATTTCCATAGGACGTTCTGACAAGGCTACAGCCCGAACCGCTGAACGGAATTACACCAAACTTGGCAAAATTGTAGGGACTGGTACGCAGAAGTGCCTTTGCTATATTTGGTGAAAATTGCTCCAGTGGTTTTTATGAAAATTAACTTCAAAAACACATATATATCTGGGCTGAGCCTAACCACACATCTCATCGTGAGATCTGATTGGCTGTCAGCACTTCATCCAAGAAGTGTTGGCAGCCATCTTGGGACCAATATACATGATAGCACCTCATTAAAAAGCATTGTAGTTAATAGAGGGTTTTAGGACTTTAGTTACATTATAAATCATTTGTTGATGGTACCATACTCATTTTAGGAATTGTGGTGTGTTCTAAGGTGATTTTACCATGTGAAAAAGCCTTCTGCTGGGATATCATGAATCATGTTTGAAAGAAAACTATTGTCTCATGCTTTTCCCACAGTCGTTTAGAAGGGGATCTATAAGCTAAACTGAAAGCATATTTTCTGTAAATTCACATTATCTTTCTCAGTCATGTGAGCATGAAGTCTGACATTCTCAGTAAAACAAGTACATCCAACAAGGACAGAGACTGTCAGTTGATTCCTTTGTGTTCTACTGCAGCCTCCTAGAGTGTTCTAAAGAACAACTAGAGCGCTAACAGTCCTACTTAATACAAAGGTATGGCACACCTGAAGCCATCTTGATTGGAATAAAGTGGTAACTCTTAAAACATTTAATTTAAAAATGAACAAAATGAGGGGGTATATTTTGCCATAGAAAGTATGATTAGTGCTGCAGAAAGAAAAATTAGGGCACATTTTGAGTGACTTCTCAAATTCTATGTCAGGACGGAGGCGAGGATTATGCAGTCCTTTCTTCTCTTTATTATAATCAGCACTTCAAAGAAAACCAATCAAAACGTTTTTCTTGAACCACAACTCCCATGAGCACATGGGAAAACAGTGTCCATAACAACCAACAGCCAATGATGGAGCCGTCCACCGTATAACTAGCCATGACGTCCTCTTCTATTCCTCTTTCTTCTCTGCTCGTCAGATAAGTCACACCTTTTATCTTCCTGACGTTTGGTTGTCTTGTGTAGATAAATTGTTTTGCTTGTGCAATAGCGCTTGCTTTGTGGTGATTTGCTTTCAGATCCTCGGCAGTCGACGTGCGTCAGGCGCTGCTTGCGCCGTCTCTGCCGTTCCCCTCATCGCGGGCTCTGTGGAGAGCGCCTTCGCTTCCCCTTAGCTCCGTAGGGCGCCGCTGTTCGGGTTAAGGCTGCGACTGCGGCGCTTGCCCCTCGGATCGGTGCGCTGAGGCAGGTTATCACCTGACTCACCAACCCTCGCCCGACACCGGGCCGGTGTAGTTACGCGCCCTCGTGCGCGACGCCCTCTAGTGGCGGTTGTCAGTCACCGCACCCTTATTTGACAGCGGTACTGTCTGAGCACCGGCGAGGGGGCTACCTTCTGTAATTAGTCAAAGGTGTTTAGTGCTCTCACCCTCACACAATGCAGACTGTTGATCAGTCGGCTCCCCTCACCCAGGGGACGGAAGAACCTGGCTGCCCCCATCCACTGCCGCCGGCGGTTGGCCGCGCGTTGTCACAGGCGCTGGTTTCGGTGCTGGCTCCTTTGCGGGAGAGTGTGGAGGCCCTCACTCAAAGTATCCCCGGGGTGTTCAGTGGCGCAGTTCCTGCGAACCGCGGAGCCAAAGACGCGCAGGGGGGGGGGGGGGAAAAAGTCGGCGAAGCGTCACGCGGGGCACTTGGAAGAGTTCGACCGCCTGAGGGAATCCTTCCATAAAAAAGTGCGCGAACGCTTAAAAATGTACCCTGCCGGGAGGGCTTCTACCCCGGAGAGGATGGCGACGAGGTCGCCCCGAATTCAGACCTTGATGATGGTTTCCCCTTGGAGGGAGAGGGTGTAACCGAGGAAATTGTATGCGTTCTTCGCCAAATTTATGAAAGACCCCAGGAAGGGTATTGATCGCTCCTGGCGCAGCTGCCAGGATAAGCTCCTGGACGCCGTAGGCCCCGTCACCCAGATCATCCAGTTGGCCGAGAGGGCCAAGGAGTCGGGGTCTCCGATGTCCACGGAGGTCGTGGCAGGTTGGGCTCAGCGGGCCCTATGCTTCCTGGGGAACGCAAATTGTGCGTTGGCGGCAGGGCGGAGGAGATCCCTCCTCATTAAGATAGATCAGAAACTAGGAGATCTGGCCACGTCGGAGGCGGGCCCTGTTGCACAAGGCAGGCTTTTTGGGGAGCCTTTTATTAGGCAACTAAACAAGTTTGTGACAACTTTCTCTGCATTCGACAGAGCACAAACGTCCATAAAGAAAATTTTTCCTGGACGGGTTTTTGCAGGGGCCGGACGAGGACGGGGTCGCTCCTCCGGCCGCCAGCCCCAGCATGGCCCTAACAACAAGGCCCAGCGGCGCCGAAATAATGGCTGGAACGATGGACGCCAGGGGAACTTCTACCCTAGCAGAGGCGCCGGCCGAGGGCGCGGCAGAGGTTACCACGGCGGTGCAAACGCACCAGGAGGCCCCTCCGGTGAGTGTTACCCCCTTTTTTTCCCCAGTCGTTCTGGGAGGGAGGCTTCGGGATCACCTCCACAACTGGAGCAGGATCTCCTCAGACCCGTGGGTACTCCAGACGGTCAGGGGGTTCAGGATAGAGTTCTATGGCACTCCCCTCCAGAGGGTTCGCCCTCGTCCCTTGGTTTTCTCCTCAGAGGACAAGCATCTTGTCGACACAGAACTCGCAGATCTCCTCAGAAAAGGCGCGTTTCGCAGAACGCGCCTGCACCCTTCGGGCTTCCTCAGCAATGTTTTCCTGGTCCGGAAAAAGGACAAAGGGTTCCGCCCGGTTATCAATTTACGAGAATTCAACGAGTGGCTAGTCTACCGCCACTTCAAGATGGAGGACATCCATCTTCTCCGGGACATTCTCCTTCAAGGGGATTGGATGGTCCGTCCGGATCTGAAGGACGCGTATCTCACGGTACCGATCTTTCCCCCTCACAGGCGCTTCCTTCAGCTCCTGTGAAACGAGGAGGTTTACGAATTCCAAGCCCTTCCGTTCGGCCTCTCGTCGGCACCATGGTGCTTTACGAAGCTCCTTCGGCCAGTGGTGGAAACACTACGCGAGAGGGGGGTTCGGATGATCATCTACCTCGACGACATCCTGATCATGGATCAATCGTCGGATCGTCTGCGGTCACACTTGACCATGACTATTGCCTGCTCCAGGACCTGGGCTTTGTAGTGAATGCCCCGAAATCGGATCGCCTCCCGAAGAAACAAATCTCTTTCCTGGGCTTCCTCATAGATTCCGACACGGCGAGCCTCTGTCTCCTGCAACAGAAGGTGAACAAGATCCGCAAGGAACTTTCTCAGACCCTGAGGAAAGACAGGATCTCCCTTCGACATCTGGCTCGTATTGTGGGCCTCCTCTCCTCCTCGATCCAAGCGATCTTTCCGGGCCCACTACACTACAGGGCTCTTCAACGCCTGAAGGCACAACATCTCCGGAAAGGCCTCATTTATTCCGAGCTCATCTCCCTTCCAGAGGAAACGAGAACGGAGTTGTGTTGATGGATAGAACACATGAGTGCATGGCTCGGGAGAGCGATCTTCGGATCCAGCCCGGATCTGGTCATAGAATCGGACGCCAGCAGAGCGGGCTGGCGAGCCCGTTGCGGCGAGATCACGATGGTGGGCCGTTGGTCGGAGGACGAACTTCGTCTCCACATCAACTGCCTGGAGCTTTTGGCGGGCTCCTTCGCGATCAAGTCTCTGACGCAGAACAGAGTGTCGTGCTGTATTCTGCTGCGCATGGACATCATGTCAGCGGTTCAGTATATCAATCGCCTGGGTGGACCTCGGTCCAAGGCCTTAGCGAACCTGACGTAGGATTTCTGGCACTATTGCCTGGAGAATCAGATTTCGGACGTAGGATTTCTGGCACTATTGCCTGGAGAATCAGATTTCGGTCTCGACGGAATATCTCCCGGGCACGCAGAACTCGATAGCGGACTGGCACTCCAGAAACTTCCTGGACTTCAGCGATTGGAGGCTGCACACAGCGGTCTTTCAGGCCCTGCAGGGAGCGTGGGGTCCGTTCACGCTGGACCTGTTCGCCTCCCGGCTCAACCGTCAACTTCAGAGGTTCGTGAGCTGGAGACCGGACCCGGAGGCGGTCGCGGTCGATGCCTTCTTACAGGCCTGGTCGACGGAACAGGCGTACGCCTTTCCTCCTTTTCTCATGATTCCTTGAGTAGCGGTTCAAGTACGCCGCCAACAGGCCTCTCTGGTCCTAGTGACCCCCCTTTTTGGCGGGCTCAAGCCTGGTTTCCTTCACTGCTGGAACCGTCTTGGGACTGTCTAATTCAACTGCCCTCGTTTCCGTCACTGCTTTCGGGGCCTCTGGGAGAGGGGCACCCGCTGGTACTTCAGGGGACCCTGTCCTCATGGCATGGAGGATTTCCGGGGACGGTGGCAGGACGACCGCCTTTCGGCGGGAGCAACAGAACTCATCAGCAGGGCCTGGGCCCCTGGTACGATCAAGAGGTACCGATCGGCTTGGCAACGGTGGCGTCGTTGGTGTCTGGGAAGACACGCCGATCCGGTGGGGGCCGACATTACCCTCGTTCTGAATTTCCTGGCCGAACTGTCCGACTCGGGGTTGGCGTATCGGTCCATTAACTCTTTCAGGTCCGCCATTTCGGCGGGGCATGTCCACGTCGATGGACGTCCGGCGGGAGAACACCCTTGGGTTTGCACACTCATGAAGGGCGCCAGGCTTTCTACTCCTCCCGAGCCCAGGTACTCCAACCTCTGGGATGTCAATATCATTCTCAGGTTCTTTACCTCTCGGCGTGATAACATCTATTTGTCTAGGAAAGAACTGTCAGCTAGGCTGGCTATGTTGCCGTGTCTGATTTCGTGTAAACGAGTCTCTGACGTGCGGGCGCTTGACGTCTCGGCACGCGTTTTTACTCCGGAAGGGGTAACGTTCACGGTGGCTAGTCGCACAAAGACTAGCATCAGGTCAGTATCCTATCCGTCCTTCTCGGACCACCCAAAATTGTGCGTGGTGCGTTGCCTTAAGGCGTACGAAGATATGACCGAGGATTGTCACCCGCCGGGGGAGCGTCAACTCCTCATTGCTCTGAGGAAACCTTTTACAGCGGTTTCGACTCCGTCTATTGCCCGGTGGGTCCGTTGGTTTATGGCCGAGGCGGGCATAGATGTGGCAACTTTCGGAGCTCACTCTGTTAGAGGTGCCATGGCTTCTAAGGCCATTCAGGTAGGTGGTAGGTTAGAGGACATCATGGCAGCAGCAGACTGGTCCTCGGAGTCTACCTTCAAAAAGTTTTACTTCAAGCCTCTCTATGGCGCAGCAGAGCTTGTTGTGGATAAGCTTTGAAACTGCATAATCCTCGCCTCCGTCCTGACATAGAATGCAAAATTTCCTAGCTAACGTAACGGAAAGTTTCAATTCTATTAAGGACAAGGAGGCGAGGATTATCCCACCCGGGCCGGGGCGGCCTCCCCCCCCGTGTACCTTCGTATTTCAGTAAGTACTACTTTTTGAAGTATTGTTCAACTGTATTTATGCAATGCATTGTGAGAATCGCTGTTTGTTAACTTGTCAGTTCACTGGTTGCAATCTGTAATGTTTAGGCACAAATCATTATGCTTCGTAGTCTCTCTACATGCTATGTATTGACGTGCCTCGCTTCTGGTCAGAAGAACTGGATAACGTTCTCCTTATTTACTTTAGGACACGACCAGAAAGAATGATGTGTCTTACGAGAATTTCTGCCTCACAGAGAAGACGAGGAATAGAAGAGGACGTCATGGCTAGTTATACGGTGGACGGCTCCATCATTGGCTGTTGGTTGTTATGGACACTGTTTTCCCATGTGCTCATGGGAGTTGTGGTTCAAGAAAAACGTTTTGATTGGTTTTCTTTGAAGTGCTGATTATAATAAAGAGAAGAAAGGACTGCATAATCCTCGCCTCCTTGTCCTTAATAGAATTGAAACTTTCCGTTACGTTAGCTAGGAAATTTTGCATTCTCTTCTATTTCATTAAAAAATTCTGACATGCAGTCTCCCAAGATGGCCACCAGAGACAAAAGAGCCCAAATGTAGCCCAAATATCACCCAGATGTAGCCCAAGTATAGCCCAATGACAGAATGTCCCAGAGTGTTCTAAAGAACTACTAGAGCGCTAACAGTCTTACTTATGACAAAAGTATGGCACACCAGAAGCCATCTTAATTGGAATGAAGTGGTAAGTCTGAAAATATTTAATTTAAAAAGGAACAAAATGAGGGGGTTCATTTTGCCATAGAAAGTATGATTAGCAGCAGACTTCCCTGGTGAGCAGTAGCTTTACTACAGTGATCTAATGAGCAACTAGAGTGCTAACATTCAGAATTTATGGCAAATGTGTGACACATCTGAATGCCTTCTTGATGGAACCAAAGTAAACAAGCATTGAAACTGCAATAGATCTCGCCCTCGTTTAAGTTAAACCCATTCTGTTTGTAATGAGGTGGCTTTTTAGCTTTGCTTTTATAAGTGTTTTTAAAACTTTCATGTAAATAACATGCATATGTATGCATATATTTATATGTATGCATGCATTTATATTTGTATTTATATAGATATGCAGATTATATATGGGTATATATGTATGTATATATATATATACACACATAAATGCATATGCATATATATGCATATATATATGTGTATATGTGTGCGTGTAGAGAGAGGTAGAGAGGTAGAGGTGTAGAGGTAGAGAGGTAGAGAGGTAGAGGTAGAGAGGTAGAGACTAGTAGAGAGAGAAGTAGAGAGAGGTAGAGAGGTAGAGAGGTAGAGAGAAGAGAGTGAGTAGTAGAGTAGAGAGTGAGTAGTAGAGAGTAGTAGAGAGCAGTAGAGAGAGTAGCAGAGAGTTAGTAGAGAGTAGTAGAGTGAATAGTAGAGTGAGTAGTAGAGAGTAGTAGAGAGTGAGTAGTAGAGAGTGAGTAGTAGAGAGTAGTAGAGAGTAATAGAGAGTAAGTAGTAGAGTGAGTAGTAGAGAGCAGGAGAAAGTGAGTAGTAGAGAGTAGTAAAGAGTGAGTAGTAGAGAGTAGTAGAGAGTGAGTAGCAGAGAGAGAGAATAGTAGAGAGAGAGAATAGTAGAGAGTAGTAGAGAGTGAGTAGTAGAGTGAGTAGTAGAGAGTAGTAGAGAGTGAGTAGTAGAGAGTAGTAGAGAGTGAGTAGTAGAGAATGAGTAGTAGAGAATGAGTAGTAGAGAGTAGTAGAGAGAGTAGTAGAGAGTGAGTAGTAGAGAGTGAGAAGTAGAGAGTGAGTAGTAGAGAGTAGTAGATAGTGAGTAGTAAAGAGTGAGTAGTAGAGAGTGAATAGTAGAGAGTAGTAGAGAGTGAGTAGTAGAGAGTAGTAGATAGTGAGTAGTAGGGAGTGAGTAGTAGAGAGAGAGTAGTAGAGAGTAGTAGAGTAATAGAGAATGAGTAGTAGAGAGTGAGTATTAGAGAGTAGTGGAGTAGTAGAGAGTAAGTAGTAGAGAGTAGTGGAGAATATTCCAAAGTTTGGCACAGCACCACTTGCACAATAAGTCCAATCAAATCATATCACTTAGAGTCCTTATTGAAGCGCTGAATCTTGGTGTATATTCAAATGCTTTTATTTTCCTTAAGTTTATGTACCACAGCCAGCTGACGCGTTTCGTTCTGTAGAACAGAACTTCTTCAGGGCGTTCTTATTTCCTTCAAGTTATGTCGGTATCCTGTTGTCATATAACTAGATATTTCTTCCAAATGTTAGACGAAACGTAAGTACATTCTTATTCAAAGTGACTAGGTATCAATTTTACCGACACAATTCGGGCAGACTTGAGTAATTTATAGCATCCTCAAAGTCAGTCTTTCAAAAATTCTAAAGTATAGGACATGATAATCCAAATCCAAATGTTTCTCAAGAAAAGTCATTTTCAATCTATCGGAATTTCGGCGTTTGGGCAGATATGACCCAGGGACCCCCAGTATGCAAGGGGAATTAGTCCCCCCTCTGCAAACGCGCTAGTGGCCTGCGTTGCAGAGAGGTGTAAAAAGAGGCATAGCCTCATTACACCTCTGCAATGCAGCCCTCTGGCGCATACTGGAGGTTCCAGGTGGGCTAGTTGACCCCCAGGGACCCCCAGTATGCAAGGGGAATTAGTTCCCCCTCTTCAAACATGCACGGGGGCTGCGTTGCAGAGAGGTGTAAAAAAGGTGTGGCCTCATTACACCTCTCTGCAATGCAGCCCCCTGGCGCATACTGGAGGCTCCTGGTGGGCTAGTTGGCCCCCAGGGACCCCCAGTATGCAAGGGGAATTAGTTCCCCCTCTGCAAACGCGCCAGGGGGCTGCGTTGCAGAGAGGTGTAACAAGGGGCATAGCCTCATAACACCTCTGCAATGCAGCCCGCTGGCGCATACTGGAGGTTCAAGTTGGGCTAGTTGGCCCCCAGGGGCCCCCAGGGGCCCCCAGTATGCAAGGGGAATTAGTTCCCCCTCTTCAAACATGCACGGGGGCTGCGTTGCAGAGAGGTGTAAAAAGGGGCGTGGCTTCATTACACCTCTCTGCAATGCAGTCCCCTGGCGCATACTGTAGATTCCTGGTGGGCTTTCAGGTCTTATATAGTTAGGAATTAGCATTAAAAAAAACTTTGAAATTCACTTAAAAAAACATAGGTTTCAGGCCTTATATAGTTAGGAATTAGCATTTAAAAAACCTTGCAAATTCACTGAAAAAACCATAGGTTTCAGGCCTTATATAGTTAGGAATTAGCATTTAAAAAAACGTTGAAATTCACTGAAAAAACCATAGGTTTCGGGCCTTATATAGTTAGGAATTAGCATTTAAAAAACCTTTAAAATTCACTCAAAAAACTATAAGTTTTAGGGGTGTTATAGTTAGCTGGACATTTCACCCATACAAAACCATTGAAATTGCTCCTATATAGTTAATTGTACTAACTATATTTCGGGCGCCCACAATCCACTGCTGATGATGTCACATATTACATCATTCATGACATGGTCAGTGACATCACTGATGACATCTCAAATGACATCACTGATGACATCACTGATGACATCATCCACGTGACAATCACATACACCTTTTCATACACTAGTAAAATCTTTCATCACTCTTTGTAAAATAAAGAGTATCATATTTGAATCCATTGTTACAGCAATACAAGTATCTAAAAACCCACTCAGTGATTTTAGATGTATACACACATCTAATCACTTACCTGTAGATTCACTCATACATGCTGTCAATGAACAATAGAACACTATCAAAAATACTTATACACCTAAATTAACATTACACACCAGCACACATCCTATTCACATATGAAGTCATCCTACTCACTTATGCAAACAATGGATCATACTTACATATTTACTTAGCTACACACTTATACAAACACAACTTCATCTATTCATTTAGATAGTAAGTCATACTTAGTGAATTATAAAATCATTATTACAAGTATAAAGTTATCCATACAGTCACTCACACAATCATTGAGTCTTATGTATACTTATTAATATACAACAATTGACACATACACTGCCTTTTATTTTTCTAGTTTGTTGGACATGTACCATTGAGAAATATATTTGCTCATCACCACACCCATAAAGATATTCACTCACCCAAACAACTGTTAGAACATGTATTTTTAACTTCATATATCTAGTGAATCAACTATTCACACATCTTTGGGCAGTCACCCCCCCCCCCACCGAACCACACACACATTCACTCTCCCATACAAATACTCAGTTAACTAATCAATAACTAATACAGACTTTCACATAGCTAGTAACCAACTGGAGAACCAGTTTACACAACAACTGACAAAGTGATACAGATATTCAAACAGTTTAGTCACTATCCACTATATTTAGTGAGACACTATAAATTGGTCAAGTAAACAGTCAATTACACTGCTACTAAATCCTCCATCCAAATATTTATTTTTATATATCCACTCAATCTTCAATGCAAATTGCTATATATATAATGCATATTTAAATAACGAAGCAAACCACATTCACTGGATGATGTCATCAGTGATGTCATCAGTGATGTCATTTGAGATGTCATCAGTGATGTCACTGACCATGTCATGAATGATGTAATATGTGACATCATCAGCAGTGGATTGCGGGTGCGCAAAATATAGTTAGTACAACTAACTATATAGGAGCAATTTCAATGGTTTTGTATGAGTGAAATGTCCAGCTAACTATAACACCCCTAAAACTTATAGTTTTTTGAGTGAATTTTAAAGGTTTTTAAATGCTAATTCCTAACTATATAAGGCCTGAAACCGATGGTTTTTTCAGTGAATATATATATATATATATATTATATATATATATATATATATATATATATATCTATTCAAAGCGTTGTATTTAATTCCAAACTCCTTGGAAAAGCACACCTCACTTCATCTTAAACAATGGTGGCCGCGCACCTTTCTTTTCTTCTGCGCGGCTCATCCAACTCGATTTTTTCAATATCGTTTATTTTTTGTAAGCAGCGCAGCACGTTGCACTTCATCTTCAACAATGGTGTCCGCGCCTTTCCTTTCTTATGCCAGCGTGCCACGTTGCTTAAAAAAAATATATAATATTGAAAAAAAACTCAGTTGGCCAAGTCACCCAGAAGAAAAGAAAGGAGCGCGGCGCGCCAAACTTCCTTTTCTCCCTTTCTCACTCTGAGCAGCAAGGGTAAAAGTGTACTTTTGCAGCCGCTGGCAGACATGATATTTCATGATCCAGCCCTTCTCTTCCTTGGAGAAGTTCAGTTCTGTCCAACAGCTCCACCTGGCCCTTAACTAGCTGTCTGCCTTTCTCCTTTTCATGTCTTCGTTCCCTCCACGCCCAAATCCTTAAAGCCCCAACTAATTCACACTTTCAAATCCAATGCGTCTTATTGGCCGTGTTGTAGGCGCTTTGCTTGCAGCACTTTTCCTTCCTACAGGCTGGGAAGCTACTGGGCTTCCCGGGCGTATTAGGTTATTTGCAGAGGTCGTCATACTTGGGCACGCACCAACAGTTTGCATTCAAGACATATCAGAGCAGCGGGTATATAAAGCATTCTGAAACTAATTTTTAAGGTTTCATTCCATAACCCCCTTTTATAAATCAGGCCCCTTTAAAAGACATTACTTAGCCTGATATGTAGCTTATCAAGTTTGATTACTGTGTCATACTGCATTTCAGTTCCAGGCTCTTTACCACCTCCTGAAGTAAGCCTTGGCTACTCGCTCTGTTCAAGAGGCACAATTACAAAATGAATAACTCCATCATCCAAGTGAAAACAAAAAGTCTTAAAATCAGAAATACTAAGGTTAAGCAACAGTATCTGCCATGGGTAACTGCCCAATAACGACCTCCTGCCCCAGGACCGAAATCAAAATGTTCATAATCTGCTTCTATCATTTTCCACACAATTACCATCACATACATCCTCTGCACTCCAAAACACATAAGTTAAAAACATTTACATTCCAGCTCCAATAGTTCTAACTCTAAAATATGCGAGCCCTATTGAATTGCAAATGCTTGTTTAAATTCTTCTTACTTACAGTCTCTCAGAGGCCTTTGGAATGGTTGATCGTTGGCACAGTGGCACTGTATAAACAACATGAACTAGTAGGTTAACAAAAACCAATCCTAAAAATAACAGCATTGTTGATGCGTCCTTGAATGACAAACCTCACAAATCTCTCCATAAAAACGATGAACAAACGCCACAGAGGACATAGCAACTATGTGTAACTTGGAACCAGTGCGGCTGCACACCACACAGTCAGCGATATGTGGACCAGAGGGGCCAGGAGGACTGAGAACATACGCAACCTGAGATAGTGTTAACAAGGGCTCAGACACGGCATATGTCTCCTCAGCCCCGCGCTGTCATCAATCCGGTTTAGAATGCGGCCGAAGGCTGAGGGCAAGCGCGCACGCGAAGAGCCCCGGAAAGAACGCGATGACAGCTGAGATCTGCGCGCGCCGAGGGGCACGGGCCTTCTTGGTGTCCGCGCGCAGAAGCTGCTCGTTGTCGACACAGCCTAGAACTAGGCCAGACATTTTTTTGAAACCCTGCAAAACAAATCCTTTGTTTTGAAAATGTCTTGCACTTTGAGAAATGTTGTGAATTTTGCGAAATCTCGCCACCCACAACAAAAAAAACCCATAAAACGAGCATATTGTTTGGAATTTTCAATGATAACCACAACATAAGGCTATTGATTGCGCATTGAACATACAGCCCACTTTGCAAGTTTTTTGGGGAGGAAGTACGCCTCCCGGTAAGGAACCCATACCTGACACTTAAAATGGCTATATATTGGCGTTCTAGGCCACCAACTTGTGGTTAGCATTTACTTGATGTAATGCCGGAGCAGAGCGAAGTATACGGCTGTGCCATGAACGGGAGACATGGTGCAACAAGCTTTTGCAGTGCAATAGGTCTCGCATTAGGAAAGTTTGAGCTATTCGTCTTGTAAATGACAATTTTTTTATTTATGTGTTGGTTTTGAAAATAGCTAAATTAATAGTTTTGTCATTTACAATGCCAATAGTTATAACTTTCGCAAATGTGACACCTATAGCATTTGTAATGCAACATGTTTTGTATTTACGTGACTTAGATGTATTGATATTACAAATTACAATGGCTTTTAATTTTTTTAAATAATTAATACTTAAATAAAAGTGATTTTAATTTATAATGGCAATAGCAAAAACTTTTGTAAATAACTTTTGTGAAGATTATGTTCAGTGTATTTAATTGTGACGAAAATCCAAGAATAGAAGTGAAATATTAACATCTTTTTGTGACATTTGTAATAAAGCTTGAAACATTGAGAGAACATATTTGAACCAGTTGTTGTTGAATGGTTGCGCAGATTGATGCAGGGGTGGCGCTGAGTGGTGCTGTCGTGGTGCTGTGGTGATGCCGAGTGATACTGGGATGGTGCTGAGTGATACTGGGATGGTGCTGAGTGATGCTGGGGTGGTGCTGAGTGATGCTGGGGTGGTGCTGAGTGGTGCTGGGGTGGTGCTGAGTGATGCTGTGGTAGTGCTGAGTGGTGCTGTGGTGGTACTGAGTGGTGCTGTGGTGGCGCTGAGTGGTGCTGTGGTGGTGTTGATTGGTGCTGTGGTGGTGCTGAGTGATGCTGCGGTGGTGCTGAGTGATGCTGCGGTGGTGCTGAGTGATGCTGTGGTGGTGCTGAGTGGTGCTGTGGTGGTGCTCAGTGGTGCTGTGGTGGTGCAGAGTGGTGCTGTGGTAGTGCAGAGTGGTGCTGTGGTGGTGCAGAGTGGTGCTGTGGTGGTGCCAAGTGGTGCTGTGGTGGTGCTCAGTGGTGCGGAGTGGTGCTGCTGAGTGGTGCTGTGGTGTTGGTGCTGCTGAGTGGTGCTGCTGAGTGGTGCTGTGGTGCTGCTGAGTGGTGCTGTGGTGCTGCTGAGTGGTGCTGTGGTGGTGCTGAGTGATAATGTGGTGGTGCTGAGTCATGCTGTGGTGGTGCTGAGTGGTGCTGTGGTGCTGCTGAGTGATGCTGTGGTGCTGCTGAGTGATGCTGTGGTGCTGCTGAGTGGTGCTGTGGTGCTGCTAGGACAGGACACTCGAATACTGTGCGCCCAGCACAGAACAGGACAATGACCTGGTAACCGGGCACCAGGTCTTCAATGCATGTGCAGTATGCCAACACCCATGGAAGCCTTGACAAACAGAGTAGGAAGAGAATAGCATTACAGAGACCTTCATTAAGATGGATGAAGTGTGAACTGAGTAAAGATAAAATCAGAAAGAGAAAGTCCCGATGAAATCAGCAAGGACCTGAACTCTGAGGTGTCCTGAGAACTCATGGGATCGAAGGTCGGCTGACCAACGAGGATGTCAATTTCTAATTCCACCTCGTGCAAATTCTTCCAAGGGCAATCATTTTCACTCTGTGCTCAAACTGTTATTTTCCAATATTCGAAATACCTAGAAAAAGTCTTTTCATTAGTTTTGTACTCTACTCAAAACAAAACAAAATAAAACCCTGCACAGCTGGAAAGGATTGCATAGCTTTGGAAATGCATTTGATAGGGTGCAATGCCATGGCTCTAGGCACGAGACCTTCAATTAGTAAAACCAAGCACACCTTTGCACAACAAATTGTGCCCTCCTGAACAGTACAAGCACATTCTACTATAGAAATCCCTTTTAGCAGGAGTACATGAGTCCTCTAGAGACGACTTGGCAGATCGCTTTTCTGCTGCATGGTCCACATCTTCGCAAATGACGGACAGCTGATAACAAATTCGGCCACCTAACCCCTAGGGTTCCCGGGGCTACGTTACAAGGTTGTTAAAATAATAGGCGACTTTAACGTGTCATAACTTAGACATTTGTAAAAAATAAATCTCCTAACAATCCTCTCCAAAGACACTCTTACACCTCGACTTTTCACTTCAAAATCAGAGCAAGTCCAATTAATCTGCATGTAATGTTCATCTGCTGATTATTGCTGCAGCGCATATCAAATAAAATCTACAAACCATTTCCCGATCTAATATGGCAGCCGTTTTCAGCTGCCAGGACTGGAATGCACTTCTTGCATGGCAGAGCCACTTAAGTGTATCTGCGTATAAGTAAGGGGCTGTTTATCGCCAAATCGGGACTACACCGACCCCGCCGCTCAAACACGTTTAACCTCAATGTCACACAAAAAGTCTGATATATAGATATATATGGAGCAACCCGAAATATTTGAAACGAGGGAGGAATGAAGAAGATTTGATGTGTGCGCGTGCACTTTACGGCCTGGTTTTCACACGAGTTCTCCGAGCTTGGCACGCGCAGGAGCATTGACTGCTGTCAGGGAGAGATTACAGCTGACAAGGTGCGGGGGGAGAGTTTTACAGTAAGGCACTTTAAGGACGCAAACCAGCAACAATCCCTTTAGCAGCGAGCCTGCTCATTGGCTGACCTGGAGAGCTATCAGCCGGATTGCGCGGGTTTTACTGTGGATAAACCTTTAATCTGATGGAATGAAAGTTTCAGGGATCATTACTGTGCAAATACGGTGTGTTGCTCCAGGCATAACATTCAGTGTAAATTAGATTATAGATAGTATGTACTAGTCTGTTTAACCTTTTAGGTGTGGCTAAATAAAGCCCTTGCTCTCTGGCAGGTTTAACCTTCTGTTTATGTAAGTACATAGGAAAAGGCCTCGCTCACTTCAGCTTTTCTCCTGTCCAATGGATATTAAAAACAAAACAAAAAACTCGAACTTACAGTACCAACGCTGCCTAGGAAGGTCAATATTCGGGAATTTTGAAAAACTTTCCTTGCGCAGTACACCTTCAAGCACCCCTGCTATGCACGCATTTCAATAGCATGCCTATTAACCTTCGCCTCCCCTGAGTCACCGCTCAGGGAAGCTTTTATCAGCGCCGCGCGCCTCTCTGCAGACTCCCCTGCATTCCAGAGAGGCGCGCGTCGCGATCCTGTCTGCCGTGCCATGCCGCGGAGACAAGACCTGGCCGCGTGCACAACGTTATCCTATGGAAAAACGCTGCGCGCGGCCAGGTCTTGTATCCCTTCGTCGGTCTCAGACTGCTGAGACGACGACTATAGTTCTCGCTTACGAGAACGCGCTTTCAGCGCGTTCGTCGTAGGCGAGACCTAAAAAGCGGATTTAGGATCGGATTATGCTGCTAGTCTTTGTTTCAGTGTGAACGAGACTGATCCTTGCAAGCTATCTTCTCAGGCTCCTACCGGTGAATTGTAAAAAAAAAAGTCGTGGCTACTGCTTTAAGAACATATGTTAGAAATGAATTCATTTTTACGTGTTTTGACAAGAGTGGCTTTACCTCATGGAAGCTGGATAACTGATCTCATCCTTAACAACGTCCCTTTCCATTTTCGAATATACATACCTACAACTGCTTCGAGTTAAATCTCTGCAAATAGCTTCACCTCTATGCTCATTCACATGGGCCATGAAACAAATGAACTGTGGGGCCTGTGTACGAAAGGCCGAGTTGACAAATAGCAGGAGTCCAACTAGCTGCAGGAAAGTGCACTGCCTTTATACAAGACTTTGTGTTAGGACACAGGTCAGGCGTATCCAGAGTAGGCTGCGGAGGGCCGAATCCAGGCCAGATATTCAAGACAGCGTGTGCGTAAGGAAATTGGTTCAGACAGCACAAAACATTGCTTTGTCCCTCAGTGAAACCGGATGTACTGGTTAATCTGTACAATATATAAGTGTAAGTGCCCAAAGATTGGAGTTAAATGCTGGGATACCAAGACTGCCAAATACCAAGGGTGCCAAGTCTTGCTTCCAACTCATGCATTTTTCTGCCATTGCTTTATACCTGCTCTAACCTTATTCCACTCTAGCAGATTCTTTTTAAATCTCTGCTCTTTCCCTTTGTCAATGTTTGGCTACTTTTCTCTTCCTCATTCTTCCTCCCTTTTTTGCCTCTCTCTCTGAGTCAAAGTCTGATGAGGAAATAAAAGCCCGGCCCCGAAAATGAGTAGTGTTGCCCACCACCTGCAACCACTGGCACAAAATAAACAACTCCTACAGGTGCCAGAGTGTGAGTTTGGATCATGGTATGGAACACACACATCGCTTACCACTACAGACTTAGGTGAGCAAAGAGAAAAAAAAGAAGCAACTGCACATAATCAGCCACAAACAAGTGCAGAGGTTTGCCTGGGACATCCAAATGAGAAAAACACACTAATGCAAACCTAATGCAATGAAGAACAATGAGAGGTCGGGTAGTGTTAATCCATAGCCCACAATGTAGAGGTAGTAAGCAATTGTGCAGCATGGATGCTGCCACCCCCATTTTACTATTACAGTGGTCAGTCATTCTATGTTTGGTCAACCATTGTAAATGCACAAAACTGTCCAAAGCCAATAGAAGATCGAAAAGTAGATTTTCTTTATGGCAGCTTTGCACTCCTGCATAGCAACTAAGAGAGTGATAAGGCCTTTCCCCAGTGCAAGACCAGAACTTCTTAACCATGTTCTGGAGACCAGGCCGCTGTTGGATCCTTCCTGTTTTAAGGCCATGGTTTGTTGACCACATTCCAAAGCATCTTCAGCCAAGTGACCCTTCCTGTTTTATGGCCTAGATTAGAAGGCTCGGGTTTGATGATTATTGCCAAAAGATCACTCCTGAATCAAGGCACAGCTTGCGTAAATATGTTCTGGAGCAATGGAAACCAATTCCTCGAATCAACTATAACGGCCAGGATTTATTGACCATGCCCTAGAGACACGGTAGCTATATTATCCCTTCTGTACTGAAGCCATGGTTTATTAACCACACTCTTAAGCACCTGTAGCCGACTGAGCCCCCCTGTCTTAAGGCCAAATTTAGAAAACTAGCATTTGATGACCAGACTGAGTAGGCGGACAGATCGCTACCGAATCAAAGCAAAGTTAAATATCTTTTAGACCGCTGGAAACTAATGCCTAGATCCAGTGCAAGACAGGCATTTCATAACAGTGCTCTTGAGACAGTGGGGTAGCAAGGGTGGGGTGGGGGCGGTCTGCCTCAGGCAGCATGAGTTTTCGCAACGCCGACCTCCTCCCATTCTCCCTGCTATTACCTGCGGCCGTTGCTTGCGGAGAGTGCAGGAATCGCCTGCACCTCCCCTCCCCCACACTTACACGCAGCCGGGCGGCAAAAGAAGTTACCACCACGGCGGCCTGAGGTGTAGCTACGCCACTGTCTTGAGAAGTCACTAGATCCCTACTATGTTACGACCACGGTTTATTGGCCATACACAACAAATATCGGCAGCCATGGGTCTCCGCAATGTTAAAGGAGGATTCCAAATCTATGGTTTGCTTCTGGAACAATATATGAATGCTTCATTAGTGCTTCCCTTTTCTGCAGGCCCAAACACCAGAGATTTGTGACAGTGCCTGATTTTCCAGTTCTTCATAATCTCTGTTTTTAGAGAGAGCTGATGATCATGTTAGCTAATGGCTAAAGTGGATTGAATCATCGTCCCATGCTGTAATGTAGGAAGGTGGAGTATTATGTGGTGATGTTGGTTAGGCTACACTATGCAATGCTCTCACAGACCCCACAAAACAACACAGCACACCAACTCACTCTCAAACACCATCTCCACCACATACACACACAGACCCATCAAAATGCCTTTTTAGCATGCTGGATGAGTAACATGATACAGAACAACTACACGACTGCTATCCTAATACAGCTAATACCAGCACTAAAAACACACCTGCTACAAACACACACAATACTGTTCACTTTACTACAAAACAAAGTCTCACTATCACCAAAGGCCATTCTCTAAACTGTCTACTAATAAATGCTCGATCCCTCTCTAAAAACAAACATCACATCTATGACCTCCTCACGGATGCAAAACCAGACATACTATTCATAAATGAATCATGGTTGGGAGATGATATGGCTCCAGTCCTGCATGAAGCCATTACTCTAGGCTATCAAACGATCACCCAAAATAGTATATGCAAAAAAGGAGGTGGTCTAGCTGTTGTGTTCAGGCAAACATTACATATCACTAAAGTTGATGACATCTCCATAAATAATTGTTTGGCTCTCTTAACAAGATGCAATACTACACCGTCTTCATCCTGTAACTTCCTGCTCCTTTACAGACCTCCACCTAGCAAGGCGACATTCCCAGACGCACTTCTAGACACAGTTTCAAACCTGATAACAATACACTCCAACTTATGCATTCTGGGTGACCTCAACATTTGGTTTGACAAACCCAATATGACCCATTAAACAATAATCACTGGCCTAGAAGCACTGAACCTGCATCAGATTGTCCACAAACCCACACACATCGCTGGACATATCCTAGGTGTCATTTTTGCTAATACTGAACTAGTTACCTTTCAAACTATAACTCCAGGCACATGGTCAGACCACCACTTGCTTGCTTCCCAACATAAAACAACACTAAGGGACTCACCTAAAACTAGCCTACATCCATCCACCTATCGGCCGTAGAACAAACTCAATTTGGAACACTTAGAAACACAACTAACATCAAGTACACATCTGGAAACAACTTTGGTTCAAAATCCATATCAGTGGCTACAGGAAGCTTTTGACATCCTGATACCACTCCAAACCACACAACAGCACAAAAGAAAAAAAGCGCCTTGGAGAAACTTAGAAATAAAAGACATAAAACAACAAATTAAAAAGCTGCAACGTACCTGGCTCAAAAAAACGCCAAACAAGACAAACTTCACCTACAAAAAATTAACAGATTATACAAATCAGCAATCAAAAAAGCTAAGAAAAGGTACTACTCAGACAGAATTCAAAATGCTAAATGTGCAAACCAAATTGCCTAGAAGGAACTCATCCTGTTACTCAAGATTTCACAGACAAACTGGAAAATTATTACACAGACAAAGCAGACACATTGGACTCCTACTTAAAACAGAAATAAAGCACCAGCACTAACCCCTCTACAAAACAACAATCCACTCAAACCCAGCCTCTCTGTATCTTCCAACACATCTCACACGACACATTTATGGACCTGGTCAAAGCAAGCAGGCCTGCCGGCAGCCCTTCTGACCCTTGTCCACCACAATCTTTCAAGACAATTCTTTTAACAATCTCTGCTGCCACTCCAGTAAGAAGAATCATCAACGATTCCTTAACTACTGGAATATTTCCAGAAGAACTCAAAAAATCACACATAGCCCTTTACTGAAGAAAACAAACTTGGACCCGCTGAACCCTGACAACTACAGACCCATTACAAATGGACCTTCCTGGGCAAACTGATAGAAAGAGCAGTGTTTGCCCAGATGTCACAATTCATTGAAGAGAATGACATACTCTCAGACTTCCAAACAGAAATCTGTCCAGAAAGATGCACTGAATCTGCCCTCCTTGCCATCTGGGATTACCTGAATAATACAGTTGACTGCAGCGGGGTTGCTGCGCTACTCCTCTTGGACCTCTCGGCTGCCTTTAACACGGTTGACCATGACACTCTGAAACAAAGACTCTATGAAGCCGGCATAGAGGGAACAGCTCTAGACTGAATTGCGTCCTACCTTCAAAACAGAACGAACGTTATCCATACCCCACCTTTCTCGTCCAAACCATACTCCACAAAAGCAGGGGTCCCTCAAGGTTCTATCATCTCGCCCATGCTTTTCAACATCTACATGAAGTCATTACCGGTACTGATCAATTAATTTCACCTCACGTGCTATAACTATGCAGATGACACGCAAATACTCCTTCAACTGGAATGCCCCAAAGACATTGAAAAATCCCCAATTTTTCAATTGTCTCAGAGCCGTGGATCAGTGGATGACTTGGAGCCATCTCAAATTGAATGCTTCAAAAACGGAAATACTCATGTGTGGCGATTGGAAACATTACGACCCACTTGCCGCCTGGCCTGATGAACTGGGATCACCTCCTAAAGTATCGAAGGAAGTAAGAAACCTCAGAATGACCATGGTCTCCAAGCTGTCGATGAATGCCCAAGTGGACAAACTATCAAGATCAAGCATTGTCACTATAAAAACGCTGCAACAAATTTTCCCTCATTTGGGATTTCCACACAAGGTCCAAGCTACCACCTCCCTTGTTCTGTCCAAACCCGATTAAGATAATAGCCTCTACCACGGATCACCTTTAACGACCATGAAAAGACTACAACAGATTCAGAACTCGGCTGCCAGACGACTCTTGCTTATCAAACCGTGAGATCACATCTCACCTGCCTTGAAAGCCCTGCATTGGTTACCGGCTGCCAGAAGATCCACATTCAAGCTACTTTGTATCACCCACAAAGCAATACATGGAATGGGACCACTCTTCATCAGGAATAAAATCACCAAACACATTCAACGAAGAAACCTACGCTCTAAATGGGCATTTCACCTCAAAATCCCAAGATCCAAGAAAAACCATGGGGGGCACATCCTTCTCTGTTCAAGCACCCAAACTATGGAACTCTTTACCCCCAAACATAAGATCCACTGACAACCACCTTATCTTCAGAAAACTACTAAAGAATTGGCTCGTCCCCACATAACCACCATAAGCAAACAGACATTTACAGCATATTCCTCCGTATATAAGCATTCATTTTCACTATAGATATGTACCTATATTTGTGTATTGCTTTGTATAAACATGTAGAATAATTATGTTGTTGTAAATAAATAAATAAATAAAAAACATCTTTGGTCTACATGTACTTACTTCCATTGTGCATCTATGTACCTGCGATGTACTTGGATCTGTGTCTCTGTTACCTTTCTCCTGAAAAAGCATATCCAATGCACCACCCTATTATTCATCCTATACCTCTATCAATATCTTTAATCTATATATACTTACCTCCTCTATGCATCTATATACTTTCAATGTACTTATGGATCCATATATTTAGCACTTTCTTCTAATTTAGCATTTCAACTGCACTACCATATTTCTCAGCCTATACTTCTCTCAATATATCCTCTTGCCCAACCTTCTGTCTCATCTCAAACTTCCTTCTACGACTATATCCAAAGCACTACCCTATCTCTCACCCTATACATATATCAATATATCCTCCACTCTCTCATTTATCCCAAACCAAACACCACTACTATGATTCCCAAAATAACCCTTTCTAGACTCTCTCCTACTCTACCCCTCCTTGCATCATCTGACACCTCTTTTTACTATACCGATCCCCCAAAACAAACCTTTATAAACTCTTCCATCTGACTCCTCCCCTCAAAAAATACCTTTTACATTTTTTAAAAGCCTCCTCCTACTGCTATGCCCTCCCCCCAAAAAAACCTCACCTTTCTGTCCCTCCACTATCCATTTCAATCACAATAACAGATTAACATGTTCACTACTCAATTTCCATATTCCACTATACTAATTCACCACTAATCCTTTATGGGTTCCAGAGTAGCGTGCTACTCGCCAATGAAGCGCCTCAAAACACCAACAAGGGGTAGCAAGCGCTATATAAATACAAACCTCCTTCTCTCTTCTATCCCGTAACCTACCCTTCTCTATCTAAATAACTGAATAACATATCCACCACTCAAATTACTTCAAACTTCACTATACTAATTTTTTCAACACTATTCCTTTATGGGTTACAGAGTAGCATCCTACTCGCCAGAAACGCGCTTCAACACCCATCAGGGGTGCTACATGAATGCAAACCTTTCTTCCCTTTTATCCCTCTGCTACCCTTGTCACTCCAAATAACTGACTAATATCCACCACTCAAATTACTTTCATATTTCACCATACTAATACAGCACTAATCCTTTATGAGTTTCCGGAGTAGCGTGTTTCAAGATTCTGCTGTCTTTCCGAATCCGAAACCAAATAACTGACTAACCTATAAATCACTAACCTATCCACCCCTAAAAATGTACTTGCATGTTTCACTATACTAATTCAACACTAATCCTCTATGGGTCCCGTAGTAGCGTGCTACTCACCAAAAAAGCGATTTGGCGCCTCGTCAGGGGTAGTAAGCGCTACATAAATGCATATACAATACAACACAATATGATCCATAGACTCACAAGAATAAATCATTATCTCAGTCCTAGTAGTATGGCAAAGAGCAATCAGGCTTTACTAGAGGAACATGTCATAAGCATTTCAGAGTACCAACATGGACGATAAGCAAATGACACAACTCGAAAGAAATCCAACAGCAATTTATAAAAATAATGCAGATTTTATATTAATTTAGACAGCAAAACTAATGTAATCAGATACATATAACCGGAGTTATGTATTTTAGAAGAAAACATAAATCACAGCCAATCAATACTGAAGAATGTTTGCATTGCGGTTAATGGGAAAAAGTGATAGTGACAATCGGTCACTTGCAGGTAGAGTTGCGTGGAACCCTCGGAAGGTAAAGGGGACGTGGGCCCCAGCACCACGCCATGACAGTCAGTTCAATTTTCCCTGGCCTGTGGAGCCCAGGTGCAGAGTTGTCCTGGCTGGCCCTGGTGCTGAACGGGAGCTGAGGGAGAGCTGCTTACACAGTGCTGCAGGAGATCAGGGTGCAAATTCTCAACAACAAAGCTGTTGCGGATATCGGATGACAGTGGTATGGAGTTCCCTCTAGATGCACCGTTGAGTGAAGGGGTCCATTGCCGAACTGGCGAACAACAACCCTAGGCAGCAGGAAGTACAGCAGATGGGTACTTCGACGTCTGGTGGTCCCGGGGAACCGTGTAGCAGCCTGAAACTTTGTGGAGGATTGGACTACAGTTGCCACAATGCAATAGACCATCTGGATAGGGGTGATCACTCTTGGGCTCGTTGGCCAGTGATTCTTCGGATCTAGGGCGTTGTTTTACCAGCAGTTGCAGGGGACTAGTGCTACAAGTCCAGGGAAGTCTGAGGTTGCTTCTGGCTCTCCCATGGTTCACTCTATCTGGAGGAACCAAGCTTTAGCCTAGGACGAGTCTCGGTCGTGCAGTTCCAGGAGTGTTGCCTCAGGTGCAGAGTCTCCTTCTTTTGGTTTGTGCAACTTCTGTTGTCGCAGACTCAGGTCTCTTCTTTGTCCACTTTGATGCAGGTTGGTTCAGAACTCGGGTTCTGGGGTCAGGGGTAGCCCATGAATACTAGATTTAGGGGTGTCAGGGGTGTAGGTGCAAGTGGCCAATGGGATACTAGCCCCTGGGGCTAGTCCACCCTTGATGTGACCACATCTGTGGTATTAGGTCACCTTTTCTACCCAGAACCCTCTATTCTACCACTTTTAAAAATGGCAGAAGTCTTCCTCAGCTGTACAGACCAGGTAGCCCACCTTAGAGGTGTGGCTAGTCTTCTGGAGATGGACACCTCCTGATGGCCTCATTTTTTCACCTGCCTTGGTGCAAATATGCCTGGGGGTGGGCTGTTTGCTCCTCTGGGACGCAGCCCGTTGCATCTCACAGGCTGTGCAGCCTTTGAATCTCACCGTCTTGATGGTCACTTCACTAGTCAGCCTGTCAGGTT